>NC_138784.1:67248956-67848956 GCF_965178545.1 Coloeus monedula | reverse complement strand
CATGGGACGCCTCACCATGAGCAGGGACACCTTGCATTAGATGAGGTTGTTCGAAGCCCCATCCAACATGGCCTTAAACAGTTTCAGGGCCACGTCTCTGAGCAACCTGGGCCTGTGTCTGACCACCTTCATAGCAAAGAATTTCTTGCTGCTGTCAAATCTAAACCTGCCTGCGGTCGGTTTAGAGCTTGCTTAATTTCAGATCAAATCTGCCTCTTCTGTATTTCCCCCATCCCAGTGTTTGAAGCTGTAGAGACACCCTCCCTTGCAGCCTCTTAAGCCTGTGAAAGCACTGACACCCTCACTTACTGATGGCTCACCCTCTGCAGGTCACCCTCATTCTCACACTGTCTCAATTTTGACAGCTAAATCCTTTACAGACCTACCTCCTTAGACTTACTAAGAATTGATGGTAACTTGGTTGTCAAACACCAAAGTCAACTTGAAAATAAAACCACCAGTCTTTTAAAGAATTTCCTCTGATATCCCTGTGAAACTTTACTTCTCATATTTGCTAAATCTTCTAAATGAGCTAACTTATTTTTGAAATACATTAATTTAGTACCTGAAAGCAAGATTTCTTTAAGAGTTAAAAAATATTTTAGTACTCTTGCCCTGAGAAAGGAGTACACTTGCATGAGGAAAGGTTTTATCATAACTGCAACTCCAGTACACATATGGACATTGTTGTTACTTTTGAATCCTAGTAGTCCATGGTGTGTAAATCACAAAGACACTGACTAGGTTTTTAACTTTCATGTTCAGTTGTTAGGAGGTTCCCTTTTCAGAAAGGAATTTTCTAAAACACATTGTATTTAAGTAGCTTTTTACATAATAGTCCCCAAACTTCATGGCAGGTTCTGGCATTATTGAGACAGTTTTACTCTCATTGGAGTTTTTACTCAGAAGTAATGATTCTTCGGAAGATGGACTGACTTTAATAATAATAAATAAATAAGCCTAAAACTTCTCAAATTGTACTTGTACAAAAGGCATCAATTTTGTCCTTGCATTGAGTATATCTTTCATTGCCATGATTATGAAAAAGTATAATCATGTCTCTTGAGCTAACTTCAAAGTAGCTTGCCTGAGAAAACACCCTAATAATTCAGTATGCAGCTTTATTGAGTCACAATTAGATGAAGAGAAAAATCAGTTCATCTGCTGGCTTTTTAGCCAGTGTTGTTGGACACTGTGAGTACATAAGTGAGTTTCAGGGTAACTCAGGTGCATGTATACTGCAGCATGGTCAATGTCTGGAGCAAGTAGCTGTGCCTATAGAGAGCAGCAGCTCCTTTCCTGCCTTGCTTTTGTTCTGGTGGAAAAAGTTAATGAATTGAAAATCTGTGTCTTGCTTTATTTGGGAACACTCGGTAACTAAAAATTGTGCTCCATGCTACACTTGGACCCAACATGTAGCTCAACCATGCAGAGGATAGGATGTGACGGTCTTCCCATCTCATTCCTGCTTGGCCAAATGAAATACATCCCTGCCCTGGCAAAACAGCTGTCTGTGTGTTAGCCTTGCAAAGGTGTTCATGCCTCTGCGATACAAAATTTAATGAGACAAGGCCGATACTGTTTATAGATAAGGTAATCACTCCTTGAAGTTACAACTACCCACTGTTTTACTTAATTGATAACCAGTACCGGTTCTGCTCACTGAAGTTTAACTTCACAGAAGTATCATACAGAGAGTTGGAAATTGATTAGCTTCTAACTAGATCTGATAACTGAGTTATTTAATGAATGGGATTTAGCTGTCTGTTTACCTGTGCTAGCTCAGATGGTGCAATTTAAGGTCATGCAGTGCCACATTGGTCATGCAGTGCCACAAGCTCAGAGGGCTGAGCTGATATGCCTGCAGTGTTTCTAGTATTTGAGTTAGAATGTTTATAAACTTTGCATTAGATCATTATTTTGCCATATTATTTTAAAGAACCTTGATAGTTATAGATCTCCTTAAGATCTGGGTGCTCATTAGTATGATGTATCACTTCCATTACTTCTCCTGAAATACTATACCAACACGAGTGGGAGGTAGCAAAGATGTTACCCACTCAAATCTCAAGACAGATACATTTTCTCTTAGACAGACAACATCTTAGTAAAACCAGATTGTGGTCTGCTTTTGCCATCATATATTTCTGCCTGATTTGTCACACACAAAAAATGCTATAGGTAGTATAGGTAATGTAAGTCTGCGATTTTGTAACAATGCTGGGCTTAAATACTTGTGAAGTTCACAGTTTAATATGTGCCATAACCTTTCTCACAAAGCCAAGTTCATAATATGGGATGTTACAATAATTTTACAAATATATGAGATCAAACTTTACAGGTCTTTGTTTAGCTCATAGGTTAAAATTTCTCATGTTTTATAAGAAAACAGCTGAGCAGTAAGGATAATCTGGATTCACTTTCAGAGACCAAAAGGACAAATAATGCAAATAATAAAGGGAAAACAGGTTGGCTTTAAAAATCTGAATGTTTTATGTCTTTGATATATCATGTGACCCCTTCAATTACTCAAACTAAAAACACTTTAAGGGCTGTCATGTAGCTAAATAGTGCTGACATTAATGAGATAAAATCTTCTCTCAGTTTTACAGTATAAAAAACATATGCATCAGTATTTTGAAGTCAAAGGATTCCATGCTTATACTGGTGCAACTGAAACAAAACATTGGTGTAACATTCCTCCTTCAGGTATCTGGTTTTAATCAAACTATGCTCATGGCCCTCAAGTTTTCTTTGCTGTAGTGGAAGGTAGGTAGGAGTGTTTCATTTAAAATGCTTGGTTTACATCACAAGTGCACAAAAAACTGTGTATCTTGTCCTAGCTACCTCTAATTGATGAATTGTAACAGTTCCCTCAACTGTGTTTCTGAACTACGTGTTCTCTCAGAAGCAAAAGTTTTGCTCAAAAACAAACACAGTACCGATTTTTTTTCTCCTTCCAGTAGAGTTCAGTGAAACCAGGTGATTGGCAACTGTTATGATAAGGTAGACGAAGAGGATGAAAGCTAGGACTGATTGAACAGCTGTGAGGGGCTCTGTTCCAATTGTATTTTGATTACTGATAAGATAACCCTCCCTTTTCTCCCAGTGATTTATCTCATTCAAATTACAATAACAGTGAATTGCCATCAACAACAAACGCTGTGTAGTTTCAAGTCTCTCTGACTGTAGTGTAGCAAAAACCCAAAGGTGCTGCTTACAAGTTTTCATGTTACATTTCTAAAGATGGATAAATCATTTATTGCACTATGTGATCTCATACACTTCATAAGCCTGTTTTTTGTTTCATTTGAGGTAGACTGATCACTTGCTGATATTTCCAAGAAGAAAAATTCTAAAATTATCTGAAAACATAACTTGTTGGGATTTTTTTTGGAGGAGCGGGTGTTGATAATTGATATGTCTCTTTATTCTTCTGCTCCTAATATGAAATCAAAGACTTACAGGTAAAAATAGCTCACAAATACTGGAACAGTTTGAATTTAACTTAAAGGCAGGTAATCTGACCAGTTAAACTAAAAGATGTAACAAAACAAATGTTTCTGCAGTTATTCCCTGCCACTCCCCTCCCCACCTTGGGTGAAATGCTAGAAAGAAAAAGAAAGTATGAATTAATTTTCCTTGTTTTGTTTTTAGATGTTTGAATTGTACCACAGACTGTTAGCAAGTTATTTTTAATTAGGGTGGATGACTGAACCATTCTCCTCACTAAGGGCTAGATCCTGAGGTCCCAGTGATATGTGAGGTGTCAATGAAAGAAAATAATTGTGGTATAAAGTAGTTAAATCCTGGATGGGGGGAAAGGAGTTGTTATACTTCAGGCTATTGGACATTTTACTAAGCATTAGACCTGGCATGGGGTCAAGCTCACCTGATTTCAGACTAGTGTTTTCCATTATATAAGGAAATACCCAATTGAAATACCCCACTGTATGGCTGCTGTCATCTCATCCGGGTGGGGACCAGACTCCCAAGAAGTACAGTGTCTTTTCTATGCTTATGTTGCTGGTTTTGCCAAATAGCTCTGCTGGCTCATGCCTTGCAGGAAGCTCTCTTGATTTCCTGCCAGTTCCTGCCTTTTCCTTAACTGTTTGACTGGGACAGAAGTCACCATCTGCACTCACAGCAATAAAATGGGGAAGCTATGGGAGAGGTTGGAAGTTAAAATACACACTCCTTTCCTTGCATGTATCTAAGAATTCAGCAAATAATTACTCAAAGAGTAATGACTAATTTACACCTGGGATTATTTAGAAGGATACACATGCTGATATACAGAACAGGCACAATATGCATCTGTGTAAGCAACAAATGCATGTGCAAACATGCGGCCATCTGATCCTCTGTAGCCAAAGTAGAGGCCTGGCGAGAGAAGAAGGAAATGTTCTAGCATGATGTTGTGGGAGGCACTGCTCACAGTTCAGCAAAATCCCTGTTTGATGGCATAATGGCATTGACTCATCTTTTATCTGCTGCTGGGAGATCTACAGTAAGATCTTATCGCTGCTGGCAAAGGAATGGAGGTCGGGAGTTTTGTGCAACCAGCAACCCACTCATTGGCTTCACGAGCATGTTGTGACGAGCACCACTCCCAGTCACTCTGCAGAGTCACCAGGAATAGGATAAGGCCAGATCTGAATCCGGCTGAGGAAACTAGGAGACCTTTCCTCTGTTTTTTAGAGAAATTGATGTGCCCTTTTGACCCTCATCAACAAAAACAGTCTTGGCTGGTGTGTGTCATTGTGAAGTCTATGACAGGGATGTAGGCCAAAGCCCACAAATTTTCTAAGTTGTTACACAGGCAAACTCCCTCTTGCTAAAAAGATTCAAGATAATTTGCCTTCTAGTAGATAAGTAAAAAATAAGATGATTTTCTTTTGTTATGTTCTCCTGACAAACTCCACTGAGGGAACACAGACATAAAACAAGGTTTACAGTGGAATACCAACCATGGATAAAGCAAACTTCAGGATCTGCCTGACTATATTCATCTTAGCTATAGCTGTGGTTTTCTGGCTCCTTCTTTAATGAAGAAGTGTGATAAAAATAAACCAAATATACATTCTTTGTGCATGCACATCTCCATGGATTTCACAGCAGGAATTTGGCCCTCTGTGTGTATGTATACTATTAAGTTACAATTCCATTAACAAATTAAATAACCATATATTAAAATGAAGGCAAGGGTTGGGGACTGGTTTTCTTTTGTAAATTTGCCAACTCGATCTGGTAAAGTGAATGTTCTGACACAAGTCAGACTGAATCAACAGACACATCAGTTAATAGAGGAGAGACCATGCAGAATCTTTGGCATTGAAAAAGGTCAAATACTTCAAGCTTGGACACTGGCAGAGAAAGGAGACTAAGATGGAACAAGCAAGTCAGGAATGTGAATTAAAGCTAGCTGGTTATTAGGAGCATCTATAGCCCACAAACCCTGAGAAACTCAACCTCCATCTGGTTTCAGTGATCATACCATTCATTATAATATGATTATTTTTTAAGATATGGTGCATTTCCAATTGTTAGTTTTGGTTACCTGCAACACTTAATAAATGTGGGAATCAAGCACCAATAACAAAAACAATGACATCTTTTTTACCTTCAAAATACCACCACCCAGTTTAAATCTACCTCATACAGCATTTCAGAGACAATGCTAGTGGTAGTGTGCAGTGGTTAGCTGTATAGGGCTCATTTGTTCCTGTTCAAAGCTACAGGCATGACTACTGCTGAGGATGTGTCAAAAGGAAGTGAGAAAATTATCTCAGGGCAATTACTGAAGAAATTCTCTGGGAAATCACTGAACAAAAGAAGGAGTAATGTTACATCTTTGCAATAAAAATAACTGCACAGATCATAGAGGAAGTAAAAAAAAAAAGACTTTAAGAGCAGGTAACCGTCAACCATTACCTGGCTGCATAGGTCATGGATAGGCCCACATTTAATAAGGATTAAAAAAAAAAAAAAATTAGGGTATGCCTAGTATACAGTATTAAGCTCATTGATTCATTGAATGCATTCATCATTTCCTCTTGTCATTGCAGTGCAATCTTTGTTGTAAATCTTGGTTTATGTTATCACTGATCATCCACGAACCTTGCCAGCATGAGCGATCGACTCTTAGCAGAATTGATGGATGCCAGTGCCCTTCTGGGATTGAGCACTGTCTTTGCTATTTCTCTCAGCAATAGTCACTCATTGGATACTGAAGACAGTGGATAGTAAACACTTTGAAACTAATGAATTTGAGGAAGTGGAATACTTAATTTGTATTGATTGTGCAAATGCCATTGCTTTGCCCTTCAACACCCTGATCCAGAATGGCCTGTAAAGCCACATTCATCACTGGATGAATACATATCAATTAGAATAAACAGCAGAGGAACTGCAAAAATTACTTAGTATTTCACCTCCCACTTGTAATGTAGCTCAAACCTACCTAAATTAGTAGTAATTGAGAATCATCAACACACAAATGACATTTTTCTCCTCAGCCTATATTCTCAACCTGATTCCTGACAGGGAGAAACCTGATGTCCCTTGATTTGAAATACACTGCTTGGAGCATGTTTAGGCCTAATCTTTTGGGCAGCAGACCCTGGAAATCTAGTTGTCATCTGCAAAAGTCAGTAATGTGACAATCTGACACATATTGAATTAAAACCTAGAAGAAATGTCCCATTCTTAGAGAAGGCAATGGAATTCAGCTTTTAGTTTGACTTTAAATTGCGCATTCATAAGAAACCCAACAGTGTTACCTTTAACATTGTTGCATGCTCAGAAAGTCAAAGAAAATGAAAAGAAAAAATAGTTATATGTATTTCCCTGCACAGCCACACCTGCTCCTTTTAAGTTATACTGTGGAGACTTATGAACAGTGAAGATGATGATGTAATTTACTCTTGGCCATAATAAACCTTAGTCTTCAATGCTATGATCTCACATTTTTCATGAATATTAGAAAGAAAAGAAAACATCAATCACTGTCTGTAAATGTGAATATTTAGAACTCTGCATTAGCAAAATCTTATCAGGCTTCTTTTAAGCCAAGTAGCTGTGTGCCTAACTGATCTCATTTCCATTTTTATCAGTTTTACCTTTGTGTAACATTGAATTCAGCAGACACTTGTCTTTACGCCACAGTCACAAAGGGCAGAATCACACCTATGCGAGTTCAAACCAACAAAGATGAAAAAATTGCAAAGGTTTTTGACAGCTGTATTATAAGAAAAATGATCAGATACAGATGACAGCAAAGCATTTCTAGCCAAGAGAGTGTTAAGACAAGTTAAGCAATCAATCATGTACATCACTCGCTATTCAGCGAGTCGACATTCGACATCTGAATCAGTCATTACAAAGTAAAGAGAATTAGTAAAGTCTCTTACAAAATGCAAATAAGTGAACTGGAGGACAATAGAGTCAAATTCTAGAACTTGGCAGGAAGCCATAAGAATTATTTTGACAAGACTGCTTGGGGTAATTTGATTGTTACATTTAAAAGAAAAATAATTTTTAAAAAGTGAGCTTCACTCTTGAGCAGTACAAGTTTGTGATATAAATGTATAGTTATATTTAGTGACAAAAAGTGTAGAATAAGGAAGAAAATGTAGTGTCTGCTCTGATGCTTTGTTACACTGCTGCATGAATTAACTATTTTTGGTGGTAGTGAGAGTTTTTCCACATAATTTCAAAGAATTCCAAAGCTAAAAGCTATCCCAAATGGTATGCAACTATCAGTGTTTGTCTTCCTTGAACATGTTGCCTACTAATGTTTTTGCAGAGTTTCAACCTGCTTCAAAATCCACTGGGTATAAGTGAACATCAAAAATAGGTTTAACGTCCGCAGAGCTGCAAAGCTGCAGGTGTGAAATTCTGTAAAATCAAAAGTATCACTATTACATAGGTCCAAAAAAATCCCCACCTAACATCTTCCTTCTTAATACAAAAGAATGAGTAAAAAAGAAGGAAAGAGAGTTGACAATTAGGCAGAAACTTTGGTTTTGACAGCAGTTTCTCCTTAATTTCTAACAGCATACGGGATGCTATCTTACACTCACTTCTCAGTTGGAGTAATGGTGGAAAATGGGAGTGATCTTACTGAAAACCAAAAAAACATAGAAGGTAGCTGCCCTGTTAGGTGAATCCTAGACATCCAGGCATTTGGCATCTGTTCTGAGAGGAGTTACATATGTTCTTGGCTTGCACGTGTGGCAGAATTGACACAAGCATTACATACCTGAAGCTCTGGGCATGCCCTCTGGCCATCAGCCCTTGGATGCTGATGGATTCACTCCCTTTCTCATCTGTCTTCATGGCTTCATCAATGGAACTGCTCCTGCTCCTAAGAGTGCATGTTTGCCTTCATACTTCACAAGGTCAGGGCTTGAACCATATAGGATTTGTCATCACCAGGAAACTTTCTTATTGATGACTTACTAGTGCAGACATGCCTTAAAATGATAGAGATGGTTTGGTTTTGGTCCTGATATGAAAATAGGCTTAAAGAAAGTGTGTTCTCATTAATATTTATACTATCATGGTCTATATTAACTTATGGTAAAAATATTTTTCAGAAAAATGCATATGACTTTGTTAATATTTGAATAGCTGAGATGATTCTGTGGATCCTTGCACTTAAAAAAATCCTGTCCGTGGCAAATGCAAAAGCTTTGTGAGGAGTATCAGAACTAGAAAATTACTCACGAGTTTTAAAAGAAACAAAGTTACTTTCCCTTGATTCATTCTTGTTCCAAGGAAGGGAACAACATGCTGCCTGTGTGAGAAAGCTCGGAAGATAATACATTTAAGAATAGATGTTACATGTTATTTTATCTCATCAGCTAGTCATTCTTATCCCTGTTCTCATAACTTACAGATCTTTATGAAACAGTTTCTTCTGCTGGAAGTAGGAGATTTTGTGTTTAGATGTGTTTTTTTATCAGCTGGTTATCCTCAAGTTTATCGTTGCAAATCTTATTGATTGAAGAAAATTGAACTTTGTCCAACAGTTGTTGAGCTACATGGATAGAATTTTACCACCTAAGAACTCATACAGGCTTTTGATTGATTTCACTGTTGTTTTGACCTCTGTGTAGAGCTGAAACTTACAAGCAGTTTGGGTGTGTGAAATAAAAACATTCAAGGGCCCAGGTACACAATGCTTTCACTTGTTTCTACACCAAAAGCACAAATTCCTAAAAATATATCTGTATTACTCAAAATATAAGTCTCTGTTTCATCTGATCATGTTAACAACAAAAGTATTACCTTTATCTTCCAGAAATGTTGGAATCCAACAATATAATAAATTTCAATGGACTAGCTAATAGCTCCAGTTACCATACTTTCCTCTTGGACGAAGAACGCGGTCGACTGTATGTTGGAGCAAAGGATCACATATTTTCTTTCAACCTGGTTAACATCAAGGAATATCAAAAGGTATTTTCATTCATGTTCTGTCCAATGTAAATACATACCTTTAATGTTAAAGACTCCCTATCACTCAAGACTATGTTGTGCACTGTTGGAATTATATAGTAAGTGTTTGGATGTCAGGAATACTGTTACAACAAAAATATTTGCTGACTCTATGAAAAGAAATTTATAACGAGCCTGTGACCTTTGACTATATAATCTACAATATTTTTTTTCAGACTACAAAAAAGTAGTAAATGGTAAGTGAATAATCCAGCTATTTCCCAAACAAGACATACTTTCATGGCAACTGCTAAAAAAGCCAAACATCTATTATGACAGTTTATGCAGAAAGACCTTACTGCTCTGTATTTGTTTGCAGATAAAAGAAGCTATTTGGGAGTCCAAGTGTTGATTTTTCTTCTTTAACTCAAGCACATGTAGGCACTCTGCTTCTGCTGCTTTCAAGCCAAAATAATTCCAGTATTAATAAAAGACGAACAATTCCATAAAATATTGCCGTTCTTGATGGAGATTGTAATTTTCCGGTAAAAGTTGGTGACTAATTAAAAGCTGACAAGCAGTTTAGTGTCATTCTTCTGCTAAATAAATAATTAAATTTTCCTTTATTTTAGTAGGACAAAATGCCAAGAAGGTAAACAATGTGATGGAGGTTTGATTTTTTTTACATTAAGTATTTTGATGGCACATTTTAAAATCCAGAGAGTACCCTTTTATGAGAGATATATTACTTCAATACCCAGGGATTATTTTTTTTTTTCTTAGTGTTCCTGACCTTTTGGCTGTTTAACTATTAGCTTCCTAAGATGATAGCAATAAATATCTTGTGTTTTCTGTTCAGAGGGAAGACAGGCTATTCATTTGTATTCTCTAAGGATAAGAGGATAAAAGGAAAACTGGCTATTTTCTTTTCTATTCTCTTTAGTGCAGCTATAAAGGAAACTAGCTATTTATTTGAATTCTCTGAGGGATCAATAGCTTAATGTGCAAAACATCTGGAATAATAAAGGAAAGAAGGTGTTTCCATTGCAGAAAACAGCTCTGTAGAATGGGAGTGATTGCAATTTACATACTTACATATTCAGGTACTTTTAGAACACTATTTGACTTTATATACAAATATTAAATAAAGAACTGTTGTCAGTAACATGGAAATGTATGTTGGCAACAGACTTAGAGAATTTAGACTAGATTTAAGAATAGACAAAAGGCTTTAAGAGTTTGGGGATCTGTTTATTATAGACGGGAGAGCCATGTACGAAACTTCAATCAAAATTACAATGCAGCCAGTGCTGCCCTGGAGCTCAAACTTCACCAGTTGTTGCTTCTACCATGTAAGAAAACTCAGGTTTCTGTATAAATGCTGATGGCAACATCAAAACTCAAAAAGCCAAATTTTTCAGTGTATTAAAACCAGTTTGACTTAACTGTCTTTTAAACCAAATTAGAGGAGAGAGAATTACTGTGACACTAAGGATAAAGAACATCTGATTTGAAATACAGTGGTTTGAAAAATACTGAGATTTTTGCCCAAAACTTGAACTAAACTTGAACCGGTCCTTTTGGGATATCTGAGAAGTTTGGTTAATGTTTTTCAACCTAGTAAATTTAAATTTTCACATCTCTGCACATTTTAAGCTGAGAATAGCAACAGGAAGTAGTGGGAATCCTCTGAGAGAGAATGTGCTCATAAAATTTTCAGCCTTATTTTATAGACTTACAATGTTTGATTGCTGTTTGGACTTCATTAAAAAAAATTGAATTTAAAAAATGTTGCAAACTGTATTTTCAAATATCATCTATAACATCTCCTTTGACCCCTTTGGTCCTCTACATTCCATTTTTTTTCTTTAATATTTTGCCTTTTGCTTTCTATTAACAAACTATATTGAACACCAAGACTGTAATCCAGACTTAAGGCCATTCATATTGCATTATCTGAGGCTCCCAAATGAATAGCCTGGCATTTTATGGGAAGATCATGTTTTATTCTATATGTAATTCCTAAAAGCTTTTCAAAGAAACATGAATAATTGACTGTGAGGGTCTTTGGATTTTCTCTGTATGAGGTGAGATCCATTTTCTGCTAAGCTAACACTACAGAAAACCTAGATTTAGGATTAGTTGTGTTAGGGTAGCTCTATAGGAACAGCATAAACATGTTTTGATGGTGTGATACTTTTCAAATACTATAGCTCCTTTTTTATTATTTAATTAACTGAACTAGTGAAAGAGTGAACTATTAGATACCCTGAAGAGGCAAACACCTCATTTCTGATGCTGACTCTAATGTGTGATTATATTTCTATTACATGAGATTTAAAAGATTAAAGAAACACTTAATGGAGAGTCAACCTTCTTATCATTAGGACTGAAGATTCACAGCTGAAATTCACAATGCAGACAGTATTTCAAGATTGTTTTTTTCTGTGACACCTATTATCCCAATATTTCATTTCTTTGTTGTCAAATTTTAAGAAAGAAAAGGAAATAAGGAAAAGAAGGGGGTAAGATAAACTGGATAAAGGGAGTAGCATTTGGCCTGCAATTTGTGAATGCTGAAGCATGAAATAACACAATGTGATTTTTGTTTTGTGTCTTTAGATTGTTTGGCCTGTATCACATTCCCGAAGGGATGAGTGCAAGTGGGCTGGAAAAGATATTGTGGTAAGTACAAATCTTTTTAGCATTTTTTTCCTTTTATAAAACATTGTAAATATTTTATTATGGCCCACTGTGTTAATTCTTGAAGAATTTTTCCTGCTTTATAAGGTCACACTCTAATCATAACTTCAGTCTTGAGTTTTCCCAGTCCTCTTATATAGAAATTTTGTCTTCATGACCAAGGGTTTCAGTTTATAAATGGAAATCATGCAGATGAACTAGAATTTATCTACCAAAAAAAAAAAAAGAAACCAAAACCAAAAACAAACTAAAAAAAAACAAACCAGTAAGAAAGAGAAGATAGAAGAAATAACAGAAAAAGAGATATTGACCCTGGAATACTCATCTCCTGATGAGAAGGTACATAATATTCTGACCCATTTTTGCCCTGCTCCAGGTCCCAGTCCTCAAGGGAGTTCCAAGAAGTGCTTTCTCTTTGTAGCATCTCTCTGGAGCCAGTGGGTTCCCCAGAGCTCTTCCCTGCTTGGAGTTCACAGCAATATTGAGGTCAAAGTGGTTTTAACATTCTTCATCAGTTTCAGTGCCTCAGGAATGACACTGCTACACTGGGCATCATTTTCTGAACATTTTCCCTCATTCCTCTGTACATCATATTCCCTGTATTTATGAAGTAAGAGAGACATAGCCAGTAGCCCCCAAACAGCAATCATTCCACACTGATAATAACTGTCTTCTTTATAGGAACAGTGTGGGAAACAGGGCTGAAGAAGGGGAAAAAAAGATAAAAAATACATGCATGCAATGAGCCAAACAAATACTTGCATAGCAAAGCCAAATGGGAAATCATTGTGGCTGCCAAGGTATAAGTGAGAGTGGAACTTGGCCCCGTGTGTATATGCTATTGGCCTGATTTTCAGAGATGATTCTGTAAAATATTCATAATGCCAACCATATGCCTCTAGAGAGCTCCATTTGAATAATTTCCTAGGTCATAATAAAAATAGTCTCATCAGTCTTTACCTAGGCCATAGAGGACAGTTGTCTTCAAAAAAAGCCATCTGGGAACAGTAGAGGTAGATTGGGTAAAAACTAAGAAATATGGGCTAAGCTAAATATGTGATGGGACAGCTGAAATGCCAGATACCTAGGCTATCTCATTACACAGAAATAATACATTTAAGTTAATCCATGCTCGTGTCCACAAATAATTTTCAGGAGTACTTTGCAAGGTAAGCCTAGAATATCTAGTATTCAAGGTTAAAAAAAAAGGGCTAGTGTTAAATATGTGAGCAAATTAACTAACCTTGCTACTTCATCTCATATGAAGTATTATGATATTCCATTAAGTAGATTTTTTCCATGGCTGGAGTAAAAGCCTAGAAAACTAATAAGAGATTCAGTGCCTAGAATGAAAGTATATGCTTATATTTTTTAAATAATTATTTTTAGAAATTCACCATAGTAAGAAAGAGTATGCTTTACACACTGCACTAAGCTGATTCTAATTCAGCTTAGTTGTTTAAAATCGTAGAGACACACATTCTGGAGTAAGCTGGGAGGTTCAGGTCCCCATCCTTTGAGTGTGGTGAGCTTGAGAGGACTGCTTATACTGTAACTTCTATTCACCTTGATTCTTTTGCTTCCTGTGATACTAGGACAGCTACACCTGCTGCTCACAAATAGAAGGTAAAGCCCACACCACATTGCACTGGAGTGTGTGACCCTGATAGTAGATCCTGTAAGATTGTGTGGGGTGGTTTTTTTGGTTGCTTTTTTTTTTTTTTAACTCTAAAGTTCTCTAGAGGAGTAGGTGAGAAATGAAATAAACACATAGGGGAGATGTAATGTGGGTCCTGTTTTCAGTAGGCAACTAGAAAGAGGGAATACACAACTTGATGTGTTCAGTACATCATATTTTAATATTTACAGCTACCTGTTCTTGCCATAAAACAGTGCATTACAATATATTTAATGCAACTGCTTTAAGTCTAATTACAGATAATTTAAAAAACCTGATTATTCCTGCCTCCTTTAAGCCATTGTCAGTACCTTGGGAGTGTGAAATATAAAGGCCATAAAAATAACTCAGCAGACTCTTATTAGAGGGAACAAGAGAAAAAGAAGACAAATAAAGTGACATATAAACCAGGCTTGATTTAATACTGCTTTCAGCATGTACCACTTCTAAGATATTATATACTCCTCACTTGTGATAGTTCAAAACTTTCTACATGACAGTCTATACTTCTACATTGAGGTCTTTTTTAAAAAAACCCTCCTTTTAATTATTGATCTCCAGGGTAAGTCAGCGCTGAAAATGCAAGTCCCCACTAATGGGCCAGGTGCACTGCAGCAGCTGCAGCCCAAGCATAACCCCAGCCCTGCCCCACTGCTAACCTCAGCTATGACCTCTGAGATTTCCTCTCATAATTGTAAGAGGTAATTCAGCGTTGTTTTCACTCCTTCAGAGGGATTCCTTATCCTGATGCTGTCAGTCATGCCAGTCCCAGCACAGCAGGCTTGTGGCTCAGGAAGGTCCACACGGGATTTGAGGAGAGCAGCCAACAGGGCCTATTCCTGCTCTCCTGCTACCCCTTTGTTACTTAAACAGTCATTTTAATTTCTGTTTCCTAAAGGGCTTAGTATATGTTAATTACTTAAGCTTTATTCACTGTTTAGGTAGATAGAACTTTTAAAGTGTGCTTTGGATCTTCTTCCATATGAGTAAGCTGAGAAGAGTTGCTGAAAGACCCCCACCTCAGCTATGCAGTACCTACTTAGAGCAGGACTTCTCTGAAGAAGGTTAACTGCTACACTTTCCCTCAAAATTATAGACTTTTTCCAATAAAATCATAATTACTGTCCCATGTAAGCACTTAGCATTACAATATATTTCCATTTCCTCAGTATAGAGTATCGCAAGCACCAAAGTAACATTGTTCATGAAAAATTAAAGTCTATAAATAATAAGTAAGAGACTTATGTAATTCAACTAAATGAGCAATTCTGTGAGGATTTCTTGCTATTCTGGACTTCAGTGTCTTATTTGATCTATTCTGGTTTCTGTAAGTCTTGTAAATATTTCTCACGATTCCTGGCCAGACCTTGGGAATGATCAAAGAAGACAAAGTCTCTACAGAATATTTCTCAGCTTTTATACTAAACTTACTGAACAGTCATAGTGCTAGTCATATTTCTCACTAGTGAGCCTCAATATTTCATTTAAAAGTCGTACAGTCACCTGGGCCCCTACAAAAACACATGGCAAACTCTGCATTACATGTGGGTTAAATAATAGCTAACTGAAGGAAAAAGGAAAAAAAAAAAAGTGGCTGCAATTCCATTCTGACATTCCTAGGATATCATAAACCAGCAAAGCAAAGCTTGGGTGCTTTACAAAAGTTATCAGAAGCACTAATTAGCTTTGCAGGTAGTCATAGGGTAAGGATATGTTCCTAACGGGAAACCTCATTTAGTCCTTAAACGATTAATTAGCTTTATAAATTTTGGCTGCTGTTTAGTTACTACATCTCTGCATTAGATTTGGCTGAGGCACTGTAGCAATAGTTCACAAATTACACAATTAATCAAGGAAATTCCTATTAAAGAGTACAATAGGTTTCTATGACATGAAAGCTTAAAAGATGTGTTTCTGAAGGGCACCTTAGGATGTTATTTTCAAGTGTGACTTGACTATCCAATTTATTTAGCCACTTTTAAAGATTCCAGGTCAAATTAAATTGTTGAAATAGTCCCTTCTGGCCTTGACATGTATAAATCTATAAAATTTCCGTAGGTGCTTTAACAAAGTCACGTAGGAGAAGCTGCACGATGACAGACACACACACTTAGCATACTGTAAGATACCAGCCTCTCCTTGGATGTTTCTGGTGAGAAATATACATTGGTGTACAAACAGATACAAAGAGTACCAAGTACTTCTACTTGGTACCAGCAAGTTTCTACATCTGCTCTGTCACACGAACATACACAGTTACATACATACAGGTCCAGAAAGAGTTACACTTTGTGTACACAGCTGAAGTGTACCAGCACATTTGCATGTGGGTAAGCACTGGCTGTATTGTAATTTATAGGAGATAGACATCTACCTGGGCTATTTCATTGCAATTAAATTTTACCTAGTTATTATCTCTTACCTGATTCCAGCTGTGTGTAACTTTTTTATGCTTAATAGTTCTCTTGACAGCAGTTTGGAATCACTTCAGATCAGAAACCTATTTCCAGTGACAAAGCAGCAAGGCTCTTTACACTGCACACATTTGATGACATAGCCATATTCTGTGCATGCTTCTTTGCATTCAAGTGTGGCTGGCACCTAATTATTCAATTTATTGTTCATGCAAGTAGAATCACATGACTGTAATTTAATTCACCATCTAATTTGTTACAATAATATTTAAAGCCAAAATGTTCACATGCCATCTTAGTTTGTGCTTCCTTTAAAGTTTTCCATCCCCTCCCTAAAATATAGGAAGGGAGGGGATGGATCTGTAGGCTTATGGATTCATCAGTGTGCAATTTGGAAAGAAAGAAAAAACAAAAAAACCCCAGAAAGTAAAAAGTGACTCGACAAGTGTCCCTCAGCCATATCTGGTGATACTTTGGAAAAACACAGCTAGAAATAATTGAACACTAGTCCCTTTAACTCATTTTATTACTGTTGTTGCCTTAGGGAAAATAGAGGAACATGGAGGGAGAAAGTAAAAGTAATTCTTTTCATCTGTTATTGTAAACAAAGATCTGAAGAGGGAATCTGAAAATTAAATATACAATGCTGGCTGAATCTAGAAAGCATGTTTCTAAATTCATCTGACAGGCACAACTTTTCTGGTCAAATTACCTCTGGCCCTTTGGGTGTGCCAAAGAGTTCATTCCTTTTTGTCAGGGTTCTTTGGAGGATATCTACAGCCAAATGTCCAGCTTTTCTCCCACCAACCTTCATTGCCAGACCTTTTTCCTTTCTGGCTTCCTGTCTCCAGCATAGCAGTAAAATTCTTTAGCAAAGCCTAAAGACCCAGGATGCCCACCCAGCCTGGGGAAAAGACAAAGGTGAATGTCTCCTGTCCAGATGGGGTAAAATGTGTAAAAATCCAAAGAAACAGGTCTCAAATGAGTTTGGGGACAGAATTTACTCTCAGTGTGACCTACTACAAGAAGAAAAGTGGTTTTTGTGACGTGTAAGACAAATAGTGCCAGAGCATATTCCTTCCTAGTCTATCAACTGTCCCAGTTAGTATGCTGCGTTTTTTAGTTCGAGGGCTGCTCACTCTTTCCTCTTGTCCATGTTCTTTAATGTGAACACAATTTCCTACCAAAGCATTCCTTACCATTTGGGGGAGATGAGAGTGAGACATTTGTAAGCAGTGTGCTGCTGCAATACTACTGCTTTGGAAAACTGCTGTGCATAGACTACAAACAAAGGAGAAACACAGATGGGGCGGAAAAAACCCTCAAAACCTACAACCACTTCACTCAGAGGTGAACTGGGCTTGGTAAAAAAGGGGTTAAGGACATTGGAATCTTTCAAAGTCCTGTGGAGCTCTCAAACAGGCCTTCCCCCCCAGGAACTTCTGGTTGTGCCAGCTCCAGTTCTTGGATGGACCCCCACAACACACCAGCATAAAGCCTTATTTATGGCTTATTGCAGATGTTGATCCTACAGCTTGTGTTCATTTAGGCATTTGCATATATTTCTTTCTATGAACTGACCAAGGCAAATCAGTTACTGTAAGGTAATAACTTGAGTCCTTACACAGAGGAAGAATTAAGTTGGCAGTTGTTCAGATTTTCATATTTTACCCATTTATGTATCATGGGAAGTCATTTAAGTCTTTCAGTATGGGGAACAAATTGATACAGATCAAGGAGAAAGCTAATTTTCCAATTTTGGGCTTATTTTTCTGTTATAGGTATGACTATAGAAATTTGCTTCTGAAGGAAATTTAATATTCAGCAAATTTAATGCTGTCTTGCAGAAATTTTTTCTTTGTTGCTTTGGAAATACAAAGTCAGAGTTAGAAAAGGGGAAGTAAAGGAGAAATGAAGGAAAAATAATTCCCAAAATTACGGGGTTTAATTTTCTATCAGTATGTGTTCCTCGTGAGCCCTCATTTGGCCTTGGCAAAGTCTGAGAATTATTTATGGCTGAATTTCCAGCTATTGCTGTTTCAAAATGTTGTTGGGTAATTCCATATTATAATTTACTGCACCCCAAGATGGGCAGAGTAAATTTATTCTTCATACATTTCTTTCCAGAAAAACACATTAACTGAATGACTGGTAGAAATGATAGATATGTTTAGTCCCTGGTTTTTTTCAGGGCTTCAGTCTGAAGCTCATGAAGTTAAAGAAAAACCTTTTCTCTGGTGCCAGTCACATTTTACTTTTTTTTTTTTCCCCTAGATTTGCTTCACATTGTGTCTATTTTCTTTGTGATTATCTATTGTTTTATTAAAAGTTAATTTTAAAATTAAGGATAGGTCTGCTCTGAAAGATCACATATCACAGTTCCTCTGTTCATCTGTACTCAAGATGTGGTCACTATATCTCTATTAATTTAGGCCACAAATAATTTTTTCTGTAGTTCTGTTGCTTACATACACTGAAAATATGTCTACTTAATTTCTCCCTGCTGCACACAAGGTGAAATATTGTCTTTTTTTCTTTTGTAGTAATTAAGAGAACTAAAGGGAAAGTTCTTAAAATAACCTAGGAAATAATATGCAAATTTTTCTCTTCCTTTCTTGATTGTTTGTTGTTATTCTGACTGAGTGGTGGAATCTCTGTTGGATTAAGTAATCTATTCATGTCTTGTTCCCTTAGGTAATTCCTTTCTGATTAACATTTTCCAAAAACTTTAGGTTACTATACACGTATCGTGAATACATATATAGACAGAGAAAAAAAATCCAACCAACAAAAAGATAACAACATGCCCCCCCAAAACCATTCAACAAACTCACATTTCAGCAATTTCACTTGGGTGCCAAATTTTTACTGAGTGGTAATTGTAAGCTTCTGCCACTTAATGTTTCTCTGGTTTAGCATCTCTGTCATGTCACACCAGTTTAATATCCCCACAGAAATTTCCAGCTTCCCACAGTAAGACATGTGTAACCTCCTAGAGTAGCTTACACAGTGTATTTATTTACAGCCACGCACACTGCTAAGCAACTGCCCCTTGGAGATGCCACAGTCTTTTGCTTCCTTTCAACACTTCATAGTTTTACCTTCATTTTCAACACACTAGTTTGGAGTACACTTATCTGAGGTGGCTATGAGTGGAAGTCATAAGAGGATATGCCTGTACTATGCTGAAAAAAGGCAAGCTGACTGATCTGGAGCCTGAGCATCTTATGTGCCTGTAACAGGCTTGGCAACTCGTTTGTCTGAAATACTCCACCCAATTAGCAGGTGTTGATCCAATTCGGAAAGGCAGGGTGCAATCTGATTTCTCCAGGAGACAGGTGATTACTCCACCCAGATGGAAGAGATAGATGAGAGAGACTCCTTAGATCTAGGCTGTGGTTGCAACTTAAATTGCTGCTGGGCTTGGTGAGACTGCCTGAGCTGAAACCCAACACTAGTGTACATTTCTTTGCTAATAAAGCCTGCTCATATTGTGGGGGAAGTTTGCTCTGTAGAACAAAACAGTTTTTAAAAAAGTTAAGGTCAGAAAAGAACTGGCTTCTGCTTGACCTCAAGACTTCCCAATATTTTGAGTTATTTCTTAAGTACTCTTCTGTTCCTAGAAAAAATTATTTTGTGCTGTAGGAAATGCATACTACTGAAAAACAACAATTCAAAATAAAGGAACCTTGCTAGAACTCATGGAAAGGTTTAATATACAACAGTCATCTATGCCTGCAAAATCCAAAAACCCACTTGTTTGCTGGACTGCATCTGCAGAAGACTTTGGTTTGTCTTGTTAACTGTGCATTAACCAGATGAACAAAAATATGACATAGTCATTAAATCAGGTATTTTGTGCTGCAGCCTTTTTGTGGCATCCCTCTAGCTGTTCACATGTCTGGAAAATTTATTGTATGCATCTTCTGAATGAAGATTTCAGGGCTTGAAACATGTTTTGTTGTTTGAACATACTGAATGCAGAAAAAAAAAGTGGAAATTTAACTTCCAAAGATCACTAGGTCAAATGGTTAGTGCTAATGACAAAGATTTAGAGGTACAATGTGTCAAGGGAAGCATCTTCAAAGCATGGCTTCTAATGATTTCTTTAAATGGCTTCTGGATTAAGATTGTTTTCAGGACAGACCCCAGGGAATATCCCACCCAGCTCAGCTACCTCCATGCTTAGCCTCAGTGGTAAACCCTGGGCCAAATGACCAAATACCAGTAATGACCCAGATTTGCAAGTGGGTAGGTAGGCAGGCAGGGAGACATCTTGTGTTTTGCCCTCACTAGCACAAAGGCAGAACCAGAGAAGCTTTCCATCTGCTGTGCAAGTGTACTGACAGTACAACTGTTTGCTAATATGGCTTGCTGTTTTGTGGCTTGAAGGAATCAGGATATATTTGCACCTTTTTTTGCTGGCTTTTTAAAATCATCTGCTTTCTTGCCTTCTTTTTTCTTGTCTTGATGCTTTAATGGTTTAAATTCACGCAGACATCCTGCAACTTGAGTAAATTATACACTTTAAATATTCTCAAGAATTCTTGTCATATCAAAAAATCAGACAGGTAACAGGCATAATTTAATTGGAAAGATAACTGGAAGCATAGTAAGCTGTACTATGCAACCAAAAATTTCTTATCAACCCTTATCAGTCTGAAGTTTCACAGGGCATATCTTGTCAGCAGAGGAAAATTTAGGTATGAAACTAATCAATGGTTTCTGTGCAATGCTGGCAGTGGTCACCATGCCTAGGAATAGAGATCTTCAAAGGAGTCAGATCCCCCAAATCACAATACCATATAATCCTGTGATTCTGTAGATCCTGTAAATCACAATCCAGCATAAGGGCCACTGAATCTGGGGATCTGTCAGCTTTGAAAAATTAGGCATATTCTTGGTTTGTATTGGATTTGCATGTGTGTGTGTGATGAAATGCACACTGCTTGTAAGGCTTTGACAAATGCAGGATGTAACCACCAAGAAGTAAGGTAATAGAAACCCCTTTCTGTAACACAGACCCCAACACTTCAACTTGCTTCACTCAGCGCTGCAGACTAGCTTTTTCAGAGGTAAGACTATAAAACATTGATTCTGCTAATTGCAAGGTACAATGATGATAAAAAGGGGATGTAAATGATGGTATTGATCCCAGCTGCAAGGGGTACACAGTCATAAATCACAGTTTGCAAATGTTTCCACGCCAGCTGTCCTCCCCCACTCTAAAATCATGCACCTGCCTATACAGGTTCAGCTGGAAGGTTATCTCATGGAGTAGAGGTGCCAGGCAGGATTTCCCCACCCATTAGGGCCTGCACACAGCTTCCAGTACCTGGGGACTTTCCTGTTCCTGCCCATATTAACACAGTAGCTCTGCAGCACTGTTGCCAACCAGCCTACTCCAATAAAATAAAATTTTAAAAGACCATTTCATTTTAACAGGACCCAAAGAATTTGCTTTGTTCAGTGCTTATTCTGGGTCTGTTGAGGCAGACTCTGCACTTGGACCAATATTTTTCCAAATGTTACTGTAATAAAAAGAGGGACACAGCAATAATTTTTAAATAATGTTACTGCATTTTACGAAATCTTGCACCCAAACAGCAGGAGCTGTGAAAGCACACACGATGCAGAGCTCACCCCGAAGAGGCTTCCTCGCCCATGCTTACTGACATGCTGAAGTCTTTGCCGGGTCTAGCTGAGAATCCATCATCTGTGTACATGGCAATCACACATATATTTATTGCACTAACACTTCAGAAATATTTTCCTTGAAACAATGCTGCTCCATGCTGAAAAAGATATCTGCCAGTACTGACTGAACTGATGGCAGCCAGCAGTAGCCCACCAGAAAAAGAAAGAAGTTAAAAAGCTCCCTGATAAACCCGGAACATCTTTCAGCAGTGTGATAAATTTGAATGACAGCAGTAATATCAGGGATTACTTATTCTCCATGGATATCCCTGACCTCATCGCTTGAAAATTCAACTAATGGGACAGAAGAAGGAAAAAAAAAGTAAACATAATAATTAACCTCTTGCATGGGACTTCAAATGAAAGCTGTCCATCCATTTTGATTTAAGACACAAAACACGTGTTTATTTTGCTTGTCCAGCTGTTAGATGATAGTTCTAAATCCCTTTGTCCATCCGGTTTAGACAAAATCTTATGATATTTTAATCACTTGGCTATGTGGGAAGGCTGATATAAAGGAAGAATGCATTACTGAGTCTGATGCTTATCTGGATTAAATCAGCAGAAAACTGTTGAAGCTAATGATAATGTAAAGGATCATTTAGTCTTCTACTTACTGCCCTACATAATCTGGCCACTTGCATTTGCTGTAATATCGAAGAAGCAGTATGGACATCAATGTTGGTTTAAAAAAAATGAAACCACTTTCTTAAAATATGGAGAAACATCTGGATATTAGTTAGTCACAGGGACTTACCCTTCAACTTAAAAATATGTCATTAAAAACTCTTTGCTGCGTTAGTAATCCAGATCGAAGGACATAAGTTCCAGGCTTCTGGAGGAGAGATAATTACTGGAAACTCCTAAAACCCACCTAAATTCTGTTTTAATTTTCATACGTGGAGCAGATGTTTTGACAGATGGATGGACTTTATTTTTGTAACTGTCCGGGAAAAGTCTGTGTAACACAGCCTAATCAGTGTTACATATCTTTACTGTTTGTTTTTCAATCTTTCTGCATTTGGCTCTTGTTCTTTTGGTTGCAGACATTTTCTTTGTAATTTATTTTGTCAGGCTAATCTCTCTCTGCATAAGCCCTTCTATCAACTTGATATATAAATATTAGAAAATTCTTAAAAAATAAATCTGTCTGTTTGGTTTGTAAGTCAGATACATTGATCTTCATATAGTGGGTGCCCTTCTGGAAAATCTAATTAACACTTTATCTCCTCTTCAAGACAGGCCCTCTGCCCTTATAGCTGGTATATAATATTTGAAATTAAAATTTTGAGTTAAGACACCTGTCCAGACACACTGGACCTCTTTTACTTTAATTCACACTCTGAATGTGACAGTCTAATAATTTCTTAAGTTGTTCTACAAGTAGGACTTTAGTGTAGCAGAATGTGCAGCTGACTTGGTGCTGTGGCTGCGTTACCGTAGTATGATGCAAACTCTTTTAGCCACTTTCATTTCAATAAATCATTAGCGTGGAACTGAGGATCTGAACCCCACAACTTCCTCAGAATTGTCTAGAGGAAGTGTAAACATGTTCATTGTACGCGGAGTTCAATCCTTTTTCCCACTCAGGAATGCCCAGTGAATTTCTGGGGCGTGTTCCTTCCAGGTGGCCAAACGTACCTTTAACTTCCAGACCCGAGGTAGAATGGCTTCAACTGGATGCCCTGGTGCACTTATACACTAAACTAGCCCCAGGAAAGCCTGTAGGAGCTGCTTGGGCTTTGGTGAAGGTTATGGTCCACATTCCTTCAAACAGAGAAACAAACTGGGTTGTGCTCAAGGTTTGTGGTGACTGCTGCAGCTACTGCACGTCACCATTCCTTTGGCTATGCTTTGTAGGTTGGCAATTCTGCCATCACAACTGTTTGCAGACACAGATCCAGCAGTTGTATACATAAAAAAGTAGCTATCTAAAGAAGTTCTCTGTGTCAGAAGAGAGAGAGGAAGACCTTGCAGGCTGTGCTAGAAGGTCTCAGACATGATGTAGGGATTTAGTTGCTTGGATTTTCAGATAGAGGTACTTCTGTACAAGGCCAAAGGCAGAACCTAAAGCTCTTGTGGAAACCTTAGAGCATTTATTGAAATATAAATGAGGATTAATCCTCTCCAGGGGTAGGCAAGATAAATTAATGGGTATTTTGAGGACTGCAGTGACTCCCACGTGATGTACCTTGTTACAGTACCTAATTTTCCCTTTGAATATCTACTTCAATCAGTCTATGCCATATGCAAGCACTTATGCTTTCTGCTCTATGTATGTATATATAAACTCAAGCTTTAGGGCATAAACCAGTGGTTACCTTCATGTAGACAAGAAAAGTTTCCTAATATTAAACTATCCATTATAATGAAGATTATTAGGAGCAAGAATTTGTAATGATTCACTATGATGGTCCCAGTGCTCCTCTTCTTAAACGTTTATTTTCATAACCCATCCATGTAATACTTTCCTGCCTACAGAGATCTTTCAAACCTTGCATTCATTTTCATTCACATTATTAGGCTAAAAGTATTTAAACTCCCTCAACACCCTGCTCTCAAGTATGTAAAAAACCAATTTCCACCCAGAAAATATTTTTTTTTAAGTCTAATTTCTTTCTTCATCTGTTTTGCTTGACAAAGTACAATATCCAAAGGGTATGGATATGCCCAGAATATGTTCTCTTTAAACAACATCCCTTTCTTGGGGAAAGTAAAAATGGATACAAAAGCACTGGGCGCCGCACAAGCAGACACAGTGTTTAAATTCCCTGAGAATTTGTTCCTTACAGCTTCTGCCTCTGGGTTACCTCCTCTTCCTCTGGTGGATGCTTTCCCCTGTCTGCCGTATTTTCTGAGATACTACATGCCTTTTGTTGTCTTTGTCTCCCTTTCAGTGCCTTACACTCTGCAGTCATACAGTGAAATGCCTCGTCCTGCTGGCACAGACCTTCACACCAACAATATAGTGCTAGCCCGGGGGTCTGGAAGGGGAAGACTCTGCTGCCAAGTGGGACAAGCCCAGTTGGAGACACCCAAGTCATTCCAGGCCTCCAGCCAAGGGGACTGGGGAGTTGCTTTGTAGTCGAGTTGACGTAGCCACCAGTGTCGGCAGCAGCAGAGCTGCCTGCCAGGTTTCACGAGTGATGGTGCCTGGATGCCACTAAAGGAGTTGTCTTGTGAGGGCAGGAATGGGGAGACCGAGTGGGAATAGGAGTCAGTCACACAAGTCTTACATAGTGGCAGACCCAAACTGCATTCAGGGCACACACATTTTCCATGATACCTTCTTTGTCATACACATGTGCTGAGATTCAGAGTCTCTGCAAATTATTCTAAGCTGTTAAAGTTGGTTTATTACAGATTTGTGGGAAGCTATTTTGTCCCAGAGTCACATAAACCAGGAAAACCCAGTATTCACCATCCCAAAGCAAACTCTTGCTAAGTTCAGAATATAAAAGGACCAGGTACAACATTTCGACACATAATGGGGTACCTGTGCAGCTGCACTTGAGCACAATTAGACAAAGGAAGGAGTCTGAGATGGAAATCCGTGTGCCTGTTGGTATTGTTCCAGGGAGAATAGCATCGTCTCCCAGGCAGGGCAGAAACTTCACTTTGAACTTCCTGAGTTGACAAGGGCTTAAATCAGAACTGTAACTTTACTTTGATGTCATTTATTGTGGTTTAATACCCCTCTTTATTTATTTTTTTACTACCATGTAAAATATATAAAGAAACCTAATCTGGTAGAGCGGTGTATGAGAATTTACTGAATAGACCTTAATGGTTCCTTTATGCAGCTATAAAACAGAGGGGAGCTATAAGAGCAGTCTGAACTGGACTAGGAACCTTAAATGTTATATAAATTTATTTGTCATAGTCAAAGGTTTATTGCTGTAGGTATTTACCTTCCCCATTGTTTAACTAGGTTGTGTATTTCTCAGACAACTAATGTAAAAAACACCCTGTACAAGAGCTTGAAAGCAAGGATGAATAAGCTAAATCTGATTTTGGAAATACCTTGTACATTTGGAGTCACTTTACTGATATTTTCTCATTTACACTACTACCAATCCTCTGGATATTCAAATATGGCTATGATAGGGTTAATCCACCTTCTCCTATAGGCTGATCTGGAATAATTCAGTGAAGGTGGTGATAGAATTTTTCTTAATTTCATCTGCAAAAATCAAAGTAGACACCTGCCCCTAATCTAAGTAGGGTTTTTCCATCTCACTTTTAAAGCATTAGCTATCTAATACCTTCTTGCTGTATGTTACAGATAAGCAGCTGAACGATCTCAGTGGGTTGGAGAACGGTGTTAATAATGCCAAGGCTGTGTGTTCAGCCCCTGTCAGGGCCATTCACTGAGGAGTTGGACTTGATGATCCTTGTGGGTCCCTTCCAACTCAGAATATTCTGTGATTATGGGATTCTGAGTACATGTACAGTCACAGGTGGTGTGTTGCTGTAAATCAGAATAATTCCTCTGAAATCAGCACAATTAATTCACACTGGCTGTGGATCCAGCCCATCTACTCACAGCATCTTGTATGTGGCCACCAGCCTCTAACACTTCATGTTCTTCAGGTAGGTAGTTTTAAAACTTTAATGAAGGGTAGTAGTAGACCATAAAGACATTTTTAAAATCTGATACATTAAACCTGACAAGGCAAAGCACTGTCCTAGTGAAATTGTGTTGTGTTTATATCTGGCCAGATACAACTCTTAAGTGAGAAACTTCTAATTTATTTAATAATGCACACACATCATTGCTCAATTTTAAATTATGTGGAGTCAAAGTCAGATGCTCTATCTGAAACACAGAATATAAGAATTTAGGAAAGGATCTATTTCAGTTTTGTTAATGTGACATGAATTTGGGGTATTTGCCCATTTTACTCTTGTAAGCATTGAATTATTAATACACTTTCATAGGTTTTCCATATTTCTTTTATTTAAAGCAGCAAAGAACAACAACATTAATAAAAATATATAAGCATATTTTTTTTACAATTTATGCCAGGTATTTGCCTAGTACTCTACCATATGACAGTGGAAAGCAGTCTGTGGATAAACATAATAAATGTATGCACATGCTTATACTTGTGTGTGGGAAGAGTAAGAATGGACTAGAAATTGTGTGTGTTTTTATTAAGAAAGGTCAGAATGGAAAGAATTAAGAGTATCATCGATCTCTATTTCTTTCAATTTCCTGTTGGATTACCTTAACTATCTCTATGTTTTCCATTTCTGTTGAAAAGATAAGTTAACAGCAGTAATTCAGGGACGTAGTAAGATTCTGTATGCTTTTCTCTGGGTGCTCTTTTTAATACATTGCCATTTTCTGTTATGCAAATATACAATAAAATTGTAAGAGCTATGTCTTTCCAGTACAGTCCTTTGTGTGAGGCAGGGAATCAGTGTTTCATCTGTGTAAGTTCATTGCTTTTCCCTGTGGTGGCCTAAGGCATGCCTCAAATGGCACATGCATTTTCCTGGCAGAGCCTTTATTTTGTGTTCGGGAATATCTGGCTTAATTAGCAAGCAAGTTACAGAGAGGGAGGATGCCAGTCAAAGAGATTTCTGTGGGGGCAGTAGCTCAGGTGGTGTTTCCATGGGCCCTGGTCCACTTGGAAAGGTAGAGTTGAGCACTGTACCAAAAAAGTAATCAAATATGCAGAGAAAATTTTTTCTCATCTTAAACACAAACCTTAGTGGAAATATTTAATTTTTTTGTTGTCATTTTCCTTTTGTTTGAAATCCATTTTTTTCAATAGTGTCTGTAGACTGACTCACAGGCATTGACATATTTCTTTTCAATGTTAGACCTGATTGAAATAAAAATATTAAACAAATGGAAGAAGTTGTCCTCTTGGCTATCCATTTTAATTACATTAGTCATTAATGATGACAGTTTTGTTAACAGATAATAGATAGTGTTTGTACTAGGGATTGTTAGTGTTGCTATTAAGCTTTAATTTGCTGAGATTTAAAATAAGTCATGATGGATAATTTATTTAGGAAGAAAACATAAAGTCCAAGTCTTGCAAAGCTTACATTCTAGGGGTTGTCAATGATTGTATGGAAGTTTAACATATGTATTCATATGTGTAAGACTGGCCCCTAGACACAGACAGTGGGGGTGAGGCAGCAGTCATATGATTGTTAAAAATGTTGTATCAATGATTTGGTTTTCATCAACTCCTTCCATCTGGCCCATTTTTCTTCTAATTGTTACTTAATTGAATACAAGCAAACAGTTGGTCCATTTTTCTTCATTATTTCATTCTGACACATTTCTATAAATGGGTTTTGTCTTACAAACACAGCAATAGCATAAATTACAAAGATGAAGCATGTCTGAAACAAAAATTAGGACTTTTTTTCTGTAATCTTTTCTTTAGGGTTGGATGCTTTATTAAATAGCAACCAAAGATATTTAAATGAGAAATTAAATCAGGCTTTTTATTAAATGCTTAGCAGTAAACAATGTTATAAACAGCATGAAATGATCACACTTTACAAATCTGTTCATTCAGCCATATATCTCTAACACGGAAGAGCTCCCATTAGTCATAATCACTGAATTAACTCTATGAATAATTTTTATTTTCTCCTTTTCTTTGCAGAGAGAATGTGCTAATTTCATCAAGGTGCTTAAGGCTTACAACCAAACCCACCTGTACGCTTGTGGAACAGGGGCTTTTCATCCAGTCTGCACCTATATTGAAGTTGGAAGCCATCCTGAGGTAAACTATCTTAAAACAGTATTTTTCTCTTTCCTCTTTTTAATCTTTATTGGTGTTTACCCATGATCTCTTGCTGCCAAAATGCACTCTCACTAGTTTCTGTGGCTTGGGAAGCAAATCTGGTAAGAACTGCTCCTGAATCAGGTGCTGACGTGCTGATTGATAAATCACAGCAGAATCTCTAACTTTTCTCCCCTGCACAGCATCCGTTCCCCCAGGGGCTTAAATAAGTATAAGTAGGCCCAATCTACCGTGCTCATGAAGTTAAAAAGCACTCTTCTTTTTAATAGTTGGGACAGGTACCAGGTGTAAGAGGGGTAGTTCAACCACTGTGTTTATTCTGGGCCCAACACTGTCTTTAGTTTCCTGCCAGTCAGTACAGTCTGACACCACCTCAGCTTTCTCCCAGCTGAGAATTAAAATAGTGTCAGACCTTCATAAATCCCCCTTCTCAGATTTGTCCTAACACACAGTTAGGACAGTTTTTCGTATGTGACCTAGGTTTTGTTTCCTTAGTTTTTTGTGAAAAACAAATCACTCTCTTTTCACCCATTTCTTTAATCTCTTGTTGATTTTTGCTTAGTATTGCAGAATTCTTGCGGTAGTTCTTGTACCGTTTTGTCAGAGATCATCATAACTAAACAGATAAGCATGGTCTTCCCTGGTAAAAAGCAGACTCACTCACAGGAAGGCACTGGTTTTCCTGGCTGAAGATTTGACTAGAATGTCTCTATGCTGCCCTTCAATACTTTTTCTCTCCGGAACAGTCAATCTCTTATTTTTCTGTTAAGATGAGTATGTAATATAAGTTAGTCCCCTTTACTGTATTTTCTGTCTGGCTTACCTGAGTATTGCTCAATGGAGTGTTTCAGTTTAGCAGTCGACTCCTGATCTGCTTTCAGCATTTATGGGTATGTTTTACTAGTGAATCCATAATTGTGTTACTTGTAGCTTCTGTGATCTTCGAAAAAACAGCTCTTTCAAGTTACCTTATGCTTTTGCAATTCAGGTTTGCAGATTTCCTTGTAAATAAAAACATCATTGTTGAATGAATGAGGACTATTTCTTCTCATAGAAAAATTAACAGACCCTTTGAGTGTTGACTTCATAGGCTGGGAACTATTTTTCCCTATGAAAATGTCTTTTGATATTTGAAACATAAGTCTTTAAAATGTTCTAAGAACAAGGTTTTGAAGGGATAAGGGAGCTGCAGAGCAGAAAGGGTTTTGTTCATATTCTTTAATGCTTTATTACAATGCATTCTTGGCAATTAGTGATTGTCTCTTGACCACACACAGTATGTCATTGCTTACTGCATTAAACAGATTCTCTGCTTCCTGAGATCCATTTGGGAATTGGTAGACATATTAATTAACTCTAGTTCCGTAAGATGTGTGTCAATCAATCCTTGGCTATCTGCCAAGGGAATCTATCTGCGCAGAGATAGCTCGTATGAGGTCATTTAGTTCTACATTTGGCTGTTTTATTGCTGTACCATAAAACTAACACACACTTTATCAAGGATTTATAGAAATGATGATCAGGGATGAGAGGCCAGATCCAACCTTAGTTTAACATTCTGGGTTTTTAAAGTCTTGAATCAATGATGTATTTGGCCCTGGAGTGAAAGAGGAGGTTTGTTTTAGCTTTTTAGCAGTCCCTAACTATAAATAAAATCTAAATTCTTGGGGGACTACTTTTGTTCTTTGGGGTTTTTTTTTCATTTATGCAGTAAGGTTCTAAGTCCCCCTTAGCCTGAATCATTCTCATGACCCTTGGTTTCACCTTTGCAAATGAGGGAAATTAGGAGTATGTTTATCTGAATTGCCTTGGACACCATTGGCTTTTGTTTTCCTTTAGATAATTAAGCTATGAGTGAAATCATCTTCACCTGCCTTTCCAGTGGCACAAGTTTCTGTGTCCTCTGGAGAGTTGTGCAGGAGGGTTTATTGCTTTTTCAGGCCAAGTCTGCCCATGTGGAGAGAAAGTGAGGCAGGAAGGAGGCAGTGTACCCACCTCTTCTTGAGCTTTGCCAAATTTAACAGTCAGCCTGGGTTCTGTCTCTTTAAAGGGTGAAAATCAGATTAATAAATTAATTTATTAGGTTTACAATGAAAAATATTTTGTCCCTTCTCTCAGCTAGAGCCTGCTCCTTCCTTTCCCATACTACCTAGCCAGGCATTTCAGATGTGCTTCTCCTCTGGGAGCTGAGGAAGAGGAGGGTGCTTGATTGACAGTAGCTATTAGAGACACCATGAATGAGGGGGATCCAATATTAACCCCTGCACCCCTGCACACTGCATCTGTGAGAGCCAGATGGTTTATGTTCTCATGTCGGACAGCAGCACTGGATGTCAAAGGGCCATTGCTTCTGTACCATGTAGAGTTTATACCTCCCTAGCATACTATAAAAGGTAAAAGTATAAGCAAAGACAAGCAGTTGATTATGAGTTGAAAACTGACATCTAAGACACTTCCTGAAGATTTCTTTTCTGCCACAACACTTGTGGAAAATTAACTGACTTCACCATCTGCTTATTTCTTTTTCAAGCACTTACAAAGGTAAATGTGAACTGATTAGGGGAATAGTCAGGGAATGTTCCTACTCTCTAGTACGACTGCTTGTTTGTCTGAGCTTGGAATGTAACCCACCTGCCTGAATCCAGTGGAGAAGAGGAAATCAGTGTGTGCCAAACTGAAGAGGGTAGAGAAGTAAAATTTAAAGAAAAGAGTGGCAAGTGATAGAGGAGACTCTGGAAGCAATTGGAGTAGGCTGCAGGAGGCTGGAATATGGTACAGTTTTTATGACTGGGGAAAGGAAGTAAATTACTTTGTGTGACAGTCATAAAGTAATGGGAATATGAATTGTTATATCTGTTGAATATCTCTTTGATATGAAGCAGTGTATCACAGCCCCATTCCATACCTGAAGAAAATAATTTCTGGTGATGGAACTAGGCAGGTTTAATTGAGTCTGATGAAGTACAGTATAAGAAGTAATAATAAAAAGCTAAAAGGATATGAACAGCATGCTGTGCATCTGATTAAAAATGATGTGTGTGAATGTATACAACCTAGTATGTTGTGAATTACACCGCAGTCTGAGGAGTAAAGCAGACTAATCTTCGCTTAAATCCATTCCAGATGTGTAAGTGAATAACCACAGTATTTAGAGGGAAGAATAAAGTTAATGTTTCAATAGTCTTTAAGCACGTAAGCCATGAGGAAGCAGGAAAGAACATATTTAGAGAGAATGTAGTATGTGGATATGCAGAAAATACCTGAGGGCAGCCAAATTTAAAGCTTGATATCATCCATTTTATGTGCATGAGTTTAGGGGAGATGACCTAACACAGAAACCTACACAAACTTCAGGGATCTGGGGTTAGGCAATATATAGCATTCTGTCCTCATAATGCAATACAACACAAGAAACCAATTACCAGACAAAACAAGAAAGTGATTAGTACAGCTGTGTTTTGCACCCACTGACTTCTGAGGAAACTGGGCTGGATGTGTAGGAATGTTTTACTTAATGGTTGCAAAATTACAGAAGTCAGATCTGTGCATGAAAGGAACAAATCCAACTGCAGGGAGACACAGAGGTGCATTAAACCCCCTAGAAATTCACAACAGGATGCAGAATGCACCTGCCTGTGCATGCCTGAGCAGGGGGAAGGAGCCCTGCTCCCTTTCCCCGGGGCTCCCTTTGGGGTAGTTTGAGTGAATCAGCCGGGAACAGTCCTGTTTCAGTAAGAACAGGATTTTCCATTTACTTAACCCTTACACACAGGTGGAGGTGTAGAGAATGCCCTATAGTACCTTTTTTATTTTTTTTTTAATGCTCAGACAGTCATTGCAAGAGCTTTACAAAATTGTTTGCCAGATCTTCAGCAGGAATACATTAGGGTTTCTTCAGCAGAGGTAAATCAATAGGTGCTGTCTGAAGAACTAACCCAGCTTCTTTTTTTGTCTCCTAATTCCAAATTTCTTGTCATTGTCCAACAGATTAAAACTAATTTTAAACTGCGTGAACTTAAAAGATCTGGGATCACTTTACTTGCAGGTTATTTCTCAATCAATAAAGAAGGTTTAAATTCAGTTTAGATTTATGATGTACATAAAACATTAAGTTATTGCATATGAAGTTATATAATGCTACCACCTGTAACATATTTTCTTTTTCCGGACTCTGTGTATTTTAAAAATCTTTGGTTGAACTCATAAAATTTTGCTGAAATATACTTTCCACTCTTTTTTATCCCTTCTTTACTTCATATTAGAAGAGGTTCAGAGTGCATTTCTTAAGTAATGGACATCCTGTTCTGACACATTTATGCACCTCTCTTGTTGTCTCTCTGTGTATATTATATATATATATATATGGTGATGGAAGAGCATTTTTTTCCTAAAAGAATGACTTTGAAGAAACACATTAATTGAAGGATCAATGCTACTGCTGGTACTACACATGTTGCATTTTTCTAATGTAAAAATTCAGGATGAAACATTGATTTCAGTAGTAGTAGATGTGGCATAAACTAGCCTAACTTCATTGAAGACAGCAGACCTGTGTCAATTTACATCAGTCAAGATTCTGAGCTGTGGTTTTTAAGTGAAACATTAGAGCAAATGATTTTTTAGATTAAAAATCACCTGAGGCTAGTTTTCTTTCCATCTAATTAACTATACCTTCATATGGTATTTATATGCTTATATAGAGAAAATGTGAAGGAAAAGGACACTGTTAAAGGATTACTCTAATTTTTGATGGAACTGCTACGTGTGACATACTCATTCTAAACATCACTATAATCACAGAGAAATGCCATCAAAAGATCTAGTTTATAGACTGCAATAACCTTCTTTAGTTCACAGGTGCTTTAACTTTTCAAACTTCCAGATACCCTGTTACTATAGTACAGGAAAATAAAACTGAAGAGCCAGAACTCTAGCTCAGGAGCAGTGTAAGTACCTTTTAGAGCACTTCTTTCCATTGCATGAGTAGTTTTACCATGGAGAAATAGAAAACATCTCTAAGATGTTCGAAGACTGATGTACTTGACCTTGCGTCATAAAAAGCTGAGCAGTGATTTCTGCCATACAGGGAAATCCCAGGCACTAGAATATTTTGCTGTATTAATGTTCTTGTCTGTGGAAGATGGCAGGTAACAGGATTGTCAGTGCTAGGCACCCATCTGTTCAGGCACCTCACAGGATCAGTGGCTGAAATCACAAAACAAAGGGGCTTGAGTCCTCTGGAGGTGATGAGTCTGTAAACCATCACTTCTGCTGCTCCACATGACATTGATTTCCAGTCCCTTAGGCTACCCTGTGTAAAAATACTTCACACAAAACCAGGCTTTTCACACGTGTACAATTTACCTTCACTTGTTAAAAAAGAATAAATCTTGTCATAGCTATCACCTTCTTAGCATATTATTTAAGTGTATGGTTTTCTGTAAAGTTATATGTAGCTATATATAGCATTTAATTATTTTTCCAAGCCATAATTCATTATGGCATTGTTTGGGAAGGGATGTGATATGGGAACTTTTAGACGACCCAAATACAACATTTACAAGAGGAGTAGAGGGAAATGGGAGAGAACATGACAGTCCTTTCTCATATGACAATCTAAGTGAATCAGTTGTTCTGGTAAGGTCTGACAAGTATTTCAGTAAGGAAACCAGGATGTGCTGTTGGAAGCTCTACACATTTTTAAGCACTGTCAGGCAGAAGTACACATTTCTTATAGGTTGAGTGCCACGTCCCAAATAGCACCTCCTGTTATGTTGTATTATCATGTGATAAAATTACAGAAGTAGAAGGTCACCATAAAGAAGTAACTTGATTCCCATTTAAAAGAGTTTTTGAGAAACTCCATAAACCCCTTTGTAAACAAATATTAATCAGGTTCATGGTTAAATGCTGTTATTTATGAAGGCCTGTCTTTGAATACACTGCAGATCTCCTTTGACTTTAGCTGTATTTGGAACACTTGCTTCGCTAAAGCAGAAGTTAAACCAGGAAAACTCAGATTTTTCAAAACTTCATCCTGTCATCCGCAAGCAAAATATATTTCCAATAAACATTTATTTCCAGAGCAGATCCTTTAAAGTAGGACTATTAGGCTTTATGTGATAACTTAGCTGTCAGAATAGTTTAATTTATGAGGTAAACTTCTCTCAACTGAATAGCACACATGGCAGCAATGGCTGACATCTTTCCTACCCCTCACTGTTGGGAAAGTCTACACAGCTGCAGTGGATATTTCATCCTCAGCAAAGTGGGACACTAAAACCAAAAATTTTGATTTTTTTTTTTCCAAGTACCTTATTTTATCAAGATAAGAATCTACTTCTGAATAAAAATTATAATGCATACTAAACTGTTAATGTAAAACACACAATAAAAGTATGATAAATTAAATATGTAGGTAGTCTTTGTTATCCTGGTATATTCAATTAAGGAGGATGTGCCTTTATGACAGCTGAATGCTTGACAATTAGGTGATCCATTTGACCTTCCATTTACCAATGTAAAAGTGTATTTGTAAGGATAGGCCTATTCCAAATCATAAGTATGCAGAGGATGTGGCTCAGTATCTTAAAATTCAGATGTGGTACAAATACCATTTTTGGAGGGAAAGTACTTAGCAAAGTGGTCATGCTTTAATCACTGACAGGAAATACGAACATTGTAGGTTTTGAGCTGTCATTTAGTGCATCCAGTCCTGTCCTTGCATATTTCATAATTACACCTAAGCAATTTGGAATATATTTATGTCTGAAGTGACAAAGTCAGTAATTATGTCTGAGGCTCACTCTGAGATTTACAAGTTGAACATTTACATGCAGGAAATAAAATCATGTTTTAAACTAACACAAGTGAAAATAGTGTAGTGGCTATTTTATTTCTTCACCTTTATTCCTCAGACTACATGGTTGAGGGTAGAATGGAAGCACAGTTCTTTAGTAAGTCATACTGAGTGGAGGTATAAGATATGATGAGAAACAGAACAAAGACATGGAATTTACAACTGCAAGGGCCATTTGTTGCACAGCAGAAACCACTAATGAAACCCTAATCACTATTCAAGTCTGATCATTTCAGCTATTCAGCAACTAACTTTTGTTTGGGACTTGATAAATATATCCAAATTGCTATGGCAGACCTCCCAGTTCATTCTTAAGAAACCAAGCCACACAAAACCAAACTGAAAAACAAACTCCAGAACCATATTAATTTAATATTACTTTATACAGATCTTTTAAAGAAAATGTAAGTGGAAGTCATTCTGCAGGTGATGGTCCAGCACGCTGCAGTTTGGTTTTAAATGAAACAAATAAAACCCTGAGATGAAGGAGAACTAGTAAGGAAATGGTCTGGAGACAGCATCAGTGTTTCCGTGGATCTGGTCTGATCTCTACAGGTATGCAGTGGCACAAAAGGAAGCTTGGTACTAGCAAGATACTGCATCTTGTCCTGTACTGTTGGAGAAAAACAACTCTAACAAAATAATTGTTAACACAGAAATTTTTTTAGGTTTTCCCAATGCAAAAAGGGTCCAGTGTGAGTAATAGTGTCAAATTTGAACCCCCAGTCTCCTAATGAGAGGAATCTATGCACTAGCATGCTTCCATGGAGATAACTGAGGAGGCCATTGTTCCCTCACCGTACATGGCTTTCTTCCTTGGTGGCTGAGAACTGCTGGTTGATTACAGTGGAGAGCTGTACACAGTGTGCCACAGCTGAATGGCTTCCATGAATAAGAAACCAAAGCCAGTCGACATGTTCATTAGGTTCAAAGAAATAAGTCTCAGAACTGTGGGAAAACTTTTGTTTATGTTGCTGGAGGGGAGAAAAAAAGACTGAGATAGAGAAAGACCTCCATGGAAGTAAATTTGCAGAATGGAGCGTGCACATGTGCACACGCAGAACCACTGGGTGGACTTTCACTTATACCACATGTGATGTCTTGATTTGTGAGCCCATGTCTTAAAACCACGGGTAACTTTGAATATGCTCAGAGAATGAGTGATTCAAGTTAAAGACCCTCCTAGGGCCTGGGTTTAATTAATTGATTTAAAGTATGGGGTGTTTTTTCCTACAACTAGTTGTCTTCAGTGCAGTTCCCTATGACTTACACTGGGGTAGCTAAAAACTGAGGTACACTCTTCATTTTCATAGTCACAGAAAAAAACCACATTAATTTCTAGCATGGTTAGAAGGATGATTCAGAGTTTTGTGACTACTTTAAGGAAATTAAATTTAGCAATGACTACCAGAGGAGCTGAAAATACACCCACTGTTTGCATTTGGATATTCATTATTTCTCCTATCAGTTAAAGGATGTTATGATGAATTATTTATTCCTGTAATGTAAGTATTCCCACTGACACATGGTTACCTTACTTTACCATGAGATGATACAGTTTTCCTAATTCATTACAGACATAGATTGTACTTTTAAGAGGTATGGCAGTCACATTAAGATGTCGATCCAATTTCCTGGGTGGGAATATTATGTTGGCTCATCAACAGAGCCCATAATGTTTTTAGTAACACAGAAGTTCAGCATTTGCCTCTTGTTAGAGTAACAATTGAAAACATTAACCCAACTTCACAGTCATGCAACATATGCAAAATTTCATTCACACACCTCTTGAAACAAAAGAAAAGTATGGCTAAATCCTTTGATCTCTCGACCAACATGGGGGAGAAAAAAATAAAATAACAAACCACCATCTGTTGGGAAACCAATGTAATAAAAACAGTGGAAAGCCAGCTTATAGTATAGACTGACTTAATTGAGGAAATGACTTATAAATAGAATTTTTTCTTGATTTAGAGGCACAGGAGGAAACAAAACTGAAAGAAGGAGTTACTGAGCTCAGGTTTGGATAGATCAGAATCAAAGCAGCATTATTCATTGTGGGATTTGCTTCACAAGGCTCCAGTTGACAGGGGCTGCTAAACTCATGAAGAAGAATCGTAAATGTGATGTCTGCCACTGAAGGAAGTGACTGCACTGTGTTTGTAGCTCAGTACCAACATCTTGTCAAATAATCTTTAAACAGCCAAGGTCACAATGCAGCAGGTTTTAGCTGTGGGTGATGCTCCACATACAGACCGCAGTGCTGAACAGCACAGTGAAATGCTGAACAGCAGACTAGCCAGTTATATTATACACTCAGACACGAGAAACTAACAAAGGTCTTATTGGTGAACTAACTTCACTCGTCTTTGCCTAAAATTTTATGGTAGCTGGGATGCCATGAAGTGCCTTTCAGGCCTGTTTTAAAGGCTGTAGGATATGTTTTAACTCTCAGAGACATGTGAGTCTGCAAACACTGCCTTTTCCCATGCTTTCAGACCAACCTAATATTTACAGTTTCTGCATGTTCACATTGTATGAGTTTAATGGTACGCTGGCATGGTGACTGGCCTCCAGTTAGTCCCAGGAAGGGCCCAGGGCGGCTGTGTATGGCCATGGCACAGGCAACTCAGCAGTGATGGAGAGGTTTATGCCTGATCTTCTCAAAACCTCTTCCTGATGTTGCTTCTGACAACAAGACTCTAACTGATTCAGAATTCCCAGAAAAAGGGGAATTCCTCTAAAGGAAAAAATGAGAACACTCATGGATTTAAAAGCTTTCAAACAGATTCAGGAAAGAAAAAAATCACTTTCTACAATGGAAGGCCTCCTTGGTGTCCTTTCAAGCTCCTTAGACATCTCTTTCTTTCATCAGGAGCTGCAGTTGGCATGACAAAAATGGCTTCTCCACAATCATTAAATCTTACCTCTTCTTTAATAAAAAGAAAAGCAACTACAGGTGAAGCTGCTATTTCTGTGAATAAACAGCAGGACACAGGTATTTCCAGCAGTTGCCTGGTGGAACAGGAAATAATTGTTCTCCTCCTGCTATCTTTACCATCCTCACTTTATGTACGGACACATATTTATTTAAAATAAGCTTTCATAATACTTTCCAGATGCTTCCTTACCTTTAAAAGATTTTGAAACTGAGTCTCTTCTCTACCCTGTTGTACAAGGACTGTCTTAAATTTGTTACCATCTAAATTAATTCAAATCATAAAATTCCACTATTCCACAGTTCAGTAAGAAAACAATACTTACTTGACTAGTAATTAGTACTTTGCTTCCTAAGGAAAAAATTTACTGAGTCATGTAAGAAAGTTAATAAGAATTAATCCCATATATGCCAGACACACAGAGAAGATGGCTGGAAGTTGAAGCATCTCTGCAAAACAAGAGCAGATAGAATTTACCCAAAGTACACTTTGTAACTTTGCTAAATACCTTTAAAAAGTATAAAGAATATGTTTCTTTGCCAGTATACATACAACCTTTCACCTTTTTGCATCCCATGTTTTGCTGGCATAAGATGACGCAAATAAAGTAACAGTCAGTTATTTCAAGATCTTAAAAGTTTTACAAGAGAAAAAATCCTTCATCCTTCTTTAAACAATACTTTTGTGTGAGTAGAGACCAGGTACAGGAATGTATGCTTGATTGCTGCAATAGTACCTGTCAGCAGGAAGAAAATACAGTTAAAGGAAGAGGTCGTGGCTTAGACAGGCTCTGTATTTTGTGCACGGAAGGAACATGGGACTGTGCGTAGAATTATCTAAAAATAGCACATACAAAAGCAGTGTATAGGCAGAAATAGTCACCTCCCTTATGCATTAGTCCATATATCTTCTGCCATGAAGAGTTAATCAATTTACTGCTGAAATGCTGTGGGAGATTAGGAACACTACTGAAGCAGGCAGTGTTTTCAATATTTGTGCTTACCCCGTATGCCTACAAGCTCGTGTGATGCTGGAAATCAGACTAAGTGATTGCAGCAACTCTTTCTGTTCTCAAAATCTAAGAATAAATCCACTGGAAGTCACTTAGGAAAAAAAAAAAAATAGTTTACTCTTCAATTCATGCGGGGTTCCAGCTTGCATAGCTTGTAACAACTTGTTTTCTGTTTATGGCACTTGGTAAGTCTGGAAGTGTGTCGGCTCCTCTTTGAGCCCCCGATAAGCCATACAGAATCTCTGCATCTTCCCTCAAATACGGGTCCTGTGAGGGAGGTGTTCTGTGCCCCTCTGTTCCTGCCATCATCTCTCCCTCGTTCATGTAAGAAAAATAATTTAATGAGTATGACTTGACTCAGATGAAATACATGCCTCTGAGTTGTTCATGCCTCTGTGGACTTGGAGTAAATTAGTTATTTTCTAAGTAACTCACTTCATTGGAAAAGGGTGAGTAACTTTCCAACATTTCTTGGGAACTCAAGGAAAGACCAGCTAATACCTGCTTTTTCTTTCTCTTCAGCTTCTGTGTTATTCACTGTAGACAATTCACATATGGTTATTTATATTTTTTTTTCCCTGAAGAAAGCTTTGTTTTTAAAAATATTTTTTCTGTAGCTCAGTGAGTCAGAAAATAACATGAGAAACATTTGGATGAAAAAACCAGTCACCATTGGAAAACTTAGCTAAAAAGAAGTATTGTGCAGAATAAATAAATGCTATCAGATGAATTCACGCCTATTAGAATTGGTGATGACTTGCTATGTCATCTAATCTATTTTAATTTGTGTACATTTGCAGTCATCTACAAGTCTGGACTGTCTTCTCACCTGTAGTGATATAAATCACAACTAGTGATTCTTGCAGTGCAGCATTAATTTGCATTTTAATTATTTCAGCTTCAAATGTTGCACTGCTGATCGGAATTGTACACACTGTCCATCCCTAAGCAACTCTTTTCCTATTTAGTGTTCATATCAGAACTGTCATACAACTTCTCTCTTGTATGATTGCATATAGTTTAGTTAAGAAATGCTTCCCGATTTATGAAAATCTATGGATTCCTCCAAGATGCAACATGGTCACACTCAGAGAGATATATTAATAAATGTTTACAAGTACCTAATCAGATGAGAACACAATACTCTCCATTAATGAAATATGATCCATAATGAATCTTGCATGGGAGTGCTAATAACTACCTTTAGGTTAAAGTGCTCAGATGTCACAGTATAACAATTTCTGTCTTAGATGTGTATCATTATGGCAAGTAATTAAAGGTTACTTAGCTGTTAAATGGTTACCTTGGAGGAATCCTTCAGTAATGTGGCTTCAAACATTCCTTCACAATGAAATAAGTAAATTAAATATCAGCCTTGTAGTAATTATTTTATGTGCAGAATATCGGGTATATAAATGTATTATATAATTGGTCAGAGGACTTGAAGATATATCCATTTGCTATTAAGCATAAAACAACGTTGGTTGTTCTTATATGTAGAATAAAGCTGATTCATGTTAAAAAGAACAGTGACAAGACTGATGAAGAGAAATGGAATGTCAGAATTATCACAGTGATATTCCATGTGCTGCATCAGTGCAAAGCTCAACACTGATGAGAGAAGTATTAAAATTCACTTGGTCTTTTTCACACCTCTGCTGCTACATAGAGTTAAAACCTGGTACCAAATGACTGGGGTTTTGCTAACAGCTCAGGCTGACTCATCACAAGGATGCTTTCAGGGATTACTAAGTTGCTGCCTTCTTCTGTATTTAATATAAACCACACCAGGAAAGTTGAGCAAGCAGTTTGATGTGGATATAAACATTTTTTGTCACCTCTTAAAGTAGAAATATGACATGGGCAACACCAGTGACAGATTTTGACTAACAAAATAATTTCCTAGCATTATGTAAACTGGCAGTGACAAATACAAATAAAGCAGTACATTCCGCTTTTTTATTCTTTGTTTAAAGAGCAACATTCCACTAGATAAACAGATCCTTCATCTGAGAGCTTTTCATATGCAAGCAAGAAGATGAAAAAATCAGATCTCTGCTGTCCTCCTGAAACACTGGCTTTGCTTCAGGCAATGACATTATTAACATACCTTAAGTCTACTCTTTAAATGTTTTTCCTAATTTTGTCATCTGATGAAACAGAAAAGAAATTAAAAAAAAGAAATGTGCTTTATGCTGCAGAAAACTTTACTCACAACACAGTTAGGAAAGTATTAGCAGAAGAAAAGGAAACATGAAGAATTCATGATAGAAATTGGTTTTTTTTTCATGTTCTGGTATGTTTTTTTATGCCAGTGAGATAATTAACAGTGGTGGCACCTTCTTATCAGTGATATGGAAAATGGCTGCACATTTTGGTTGAGGATGAATATGGTGTTACTTAGTTCTCAGGCTTCTGCCCAGGGCAAGTTGTTTGGCCTTAATTGGTTTTGCTCTCTGCAATTTAGATTTCTTAAAAGTTGGAGCTTCAGTAATTGTCGTGTGAAAATGGTCCTGTGTCCCTGGGCCAAAAGGAGTCCCCAGAGAAGGTAACTAGAAGTGGTAAAAATATCTGTCCACCAGATAATCTTTACATGCTCCTCTGCACACTTATGGGCCAAGCCTACATGAAGTTATCATATGTAGGAGTGAAAAAAAAGTCTTAATACTTGGATTCTCATAGAATTGGTCAGTTCTCTGTCCTACAGCTTCTCAGATAATACAGATTTTTGCCTCTTAGGCACAGTAAAAATACACTGATTGATTCAGCCTGATTCCAAACCTGGAGACAGTTTTTGAAGGGGGATTAGAAAACCAACAGTGTAAGAGAGGAGGGGCATTAGAAAACAAACAGTGTAAGAGAGGAAGATTATCTTCCAGTGAGTTCTTTTGCCCTGAGGTATGAGTTGTTTTTTGTTTGTTTTTTTTTTAATTATGAACCAGTAAATGTGTAATCAGAAAAACAAATGGCACTGATTTCCTTTTCAAAGCAGCCACTCTCTGATCATTTCATCCTATACTTCCAGATTGTTTGAAGTATGGAACCAGCATAAAACCTGAAAGCATTTGCCATTTGTATAAGTCAACATTACTCTGTGTAGCCAGTGTTTATTTACAAGCTTGCAAAGGGTTTCATAAGGGATATTCATGCACCTACAATACAAACCATGTGTCAAACAGCAGAAAACTGCAGAGCAATAGCACTGTTGTTTTTTTCCCTTTACTTGATCCAAGTTTCATTTTCTGTTCGGCTTCAATGGTCATGAAGGTGGTATAACAACAATAGTCATGGTGGCATATTTAATTTAATTATAGCTGTTTGAGGTGCTTAACTTCATTTACTCTCTCTGAATAACAATTTATTTTATTCTGTTTTAACAAATCTTTTTGTTTATGCATTTCATCATCTTTTGTTACAAGAAACAGGGATCTCATTTCATTATTTAAGTGTGGGAGTAATGAAAAAGTAAGTCTTCATCAGCTTACTGTTGCTGTACCAAGGGTCTTTTCCTGGAATGCTTACTGAAGAACAAATCCATTGAAGTCTGTAGAGTATAGTCTAGATCATTAATTTTGATCCTGACTAAAAATCTGTGAAACTCATCCTGCATTTAGGATATGATAAGATTGGGCATCATCTATAATAGAATGGTTTGGGTGGGAAGGGGTCTTAAATGTCATCTGGTTCCAACCCCCATGCCATGGACAGGGACTTTCCACTGGACCACGTTGCTCAGATTCCCATTCAGGCTGGCCTTGAAACAAAATTACTGTTGTTTATCATAGAAAAAGGTTACATTCTTCCAACAGGTATAATATAATAGTAAATGATTCAGACTCAAGTGTAAGATTTACGTGTTCTCCTAAAGATTGGTGGAGATAAATAGAATAGTAATGGGTAAAGTTGACTTTGTTTAACCTCAGTCAAGAAAGGAAACTAAAAAAGGATAGCTTGGACAATGCAGTGGAAGCTTTGATTGTGAAAGAGCTCTCTGCATGGCTTAAGCCTTGCCCATAAGGAAACTTGTGAATGTCTCACAAATTCAGTGCAAATCCCTGCATTGGCATTCTCATTTCAGTTAAAGTAGCATTTCAGATCTGGTCTTAGCTGCCTGAAGTAGCTGAAAATAAGCTGCTCTTAAACTGAGCTCACTGTGTCGACACAGAGTGCATGTGTTTACTGGAATCTCATTACATTCAAACACAGGGATACAAGTCTGCAGATTAGTGCTTGCCCTGAAAAGACTATTTAGCCTTTCAAAGGATTTTGCAGGAAAACAAGCTGGAATACAAGCCCTTTCTGCTTGTCATTTGTAGGTTTGTGAATTTGGCTTTTATTTCTTTGTGCAAATGTGTTTTCATAAAGACACTGAAAAGCCATGACCCTCTGTAAAAAGGATTACCTCGGAGGGAGATAGTAAGACTACAGTGTAAAGGATTGTTAATGCAGAAATGCTAAATCTTGCTGTATGAAGATTATAGCACAATAAATTTTTTAACTCAAGGTACTTTCCTGACATTATAAAAACAGCCACATATCAGAATCACAAAATAAAAGTTTTAAGAGAGGGCTAAAAGAAAATAAAGGAAAATATCTGCTATTTTTTTTTTTTGGAGAAGGATGATACAGAATCCTTTAAAAATGTGTTTTCTTTTAGCTGACATTGTAGCAAGTAGTGTTTAGATAACACTTAATGACTTAGGTATTATTTTTACAATCAGTATATTTCATGGGGTATTAAAGATAATAAATAAGGAAATACTTTAAAACAGATAATAGAAGAACGTAAAGAAAGCTGAAGATTTCAGTTGCTTATGAAAAGCCTGGCATCTTACTTCTATGAGTCAATGACCCACTGACACATGACCCATTTGAATAAGAGGAATCAAATCCCAGTCCAGAATTATTTCTTTGGTGGAAAAATTCCCAAAAAGAACAGGGGTGTTTTTTAAACTTACACCTAGAACATTTTTCTTTTTTGTTTGTCTGCATAGTAAGCAGTATGGTCAGAAAAAAAAAACCAAACCAGAATTAACCCATCTAAAACTTCCCAAAGAGATAAAAGCAGTATACTTTGGGGCTAACTAGGATTTCAATTACTGCAAGAGTTGAACTGGAGTGGTACTTAAATAACTGTAGTGTGTAGCCCAAGCTTCCCTACCTGCCTGTTTCTCTTTTGGGGCTGCTGCTGCTGCTAAATTACTTGGTCTCCTCCAGGCTCACAAGACTACAGTAAATTTAAAAAAAAAGGGTATGTGAAAAGGGTGTGTGTGATAAACTGTAACAAAATTCACCCAAAGACTTCACCTAAAAAGCAGAAATGATATTGCAGTAGGAGTGAAATTTGTTAATCAGGGTAAAAAAAAAAAAAAGGTTGGATTTGAAGGCTAGTGCTTGATGTAAGGCGGATTTAAAATGTCGTAGCCATCTGGTAAGAGGTGAGATGAGAAGAGGTATAAGAAAAAACATGAATAGGACTCTCATTGCATAGGTGAAGGAAGGAAACTTAATACTGAATTTAATTGCAATAGCTAAATTTTCAGATTATTTCATTAAAAAGAGATTGCAGTATTTTTTCAAGATATTTCAATGAATAATTGGAGATAATGAATAGGAGAACTGCATATTTGCTTTTAAAGTTGCTTTTAAAGCCAAATCTCTAATGCACTGTCATCACTGACTATTTTTTGATTTCTGTAGGGGTAGGATTAGGCTTTATGTGCCAATGTCAAATTAGAGCATTAATTGCCTATGCAGTTAAGTGTCCAGTATGGTGCTTTTATGAAAAGCAGTCTCAAAACCTCATTCATAAGGAACTAGAGCAAATTATGTCAGTATTTTCAGGGAGATTGCTCATATATGTGAAGTAAAACTGACAATGACAGCTTTCTGCATTTAGATGCTTCAGAAGAACAACTTAGTTTTGAGTTTTATAGGTTCTCCATAGGCACCATCACAGGCAGGACCCTCTGAACAGCAAATGGGGAGAGATTTGGGGTTGCATATAGTGCCAGAGAACACAGGGTCATGAAATGGAGGAAAAAAGACAGTGAGAAAGATGAATAGATGGCAGCAGGGAAGTATGTTGGAGGATTGGAGATGTTCCAGATTTTGCTCTTTCCTGATGCTAAGGCAATTTATTCACTACAGACTTAGATTACAGCTTATTTAAGAGGGTAGAAGTCATTTTACATGATTCAATTCACCTGAAACATACTCAGTTCATATAGTCATGCAGCCTTAGCCCTAGTCAATGGAGAGAATTCTGCATCTTCAGAAACAGTGCTTATCTTTCACATCTACCATAGCACCTGGGACGTTCATGACCATGAAATAAAAATAAAATAAAATGAGGCAGGCGCTCAGAAGCAGTGCATTTCAGAAAAGTTCCTGGATATTGATTTACATTTCTCTGAACTAGACAGAATAAAATTATACAAATTGAATCCAAGAAGGGAACTCAGGAAGCAGTATGAGTTTTCAGTTACAATTTAATTGTCCAAGACTTGAGGCAAATTATTGTCCATCTCAATCCACACTGGCCATGTGAAAGCAACATGGACTTAGGTATTCTGTCAAACTCAGATTTTGTTGTTCAGACTCTTGACATGTAAATCTACTAGAAGACTTTGATTTTCTTCCATAGATGTGATCATCTAAGACAGTGGATGTAATCTCCATGCTGAATTTCATATAAATGGCTGAAAACTAATGTCATGGCAAGGTAGATAGCAGCAGAAAGGTGGAAATGCAGCAGAAAGAAGAAAGCATATGGCCATTGTAAGCAAGTGTGGTCTATTTTGCATCCTGTTATTGTCACCTCATTTTCTGTTTGCATCTTGCACTTACTAATTTTCTACCAGTAATCTTCCACTTCAGCTGCTCTATGTAAGCAAGTATCCTCATCATAGTGCAATTTGTAATAAATGAGTTTAACTTCTTATAATGGTTAAGAAGATTAACAGTGCAAAATTTAAAACCTGTGACCGAAACTTGATGAGACGACTTAAAATGAATGACATTTGAGATAGAAAGAGGCTTCTGAATACCAACAGACAAAATCCAGACAGCAGGAAAATAAGGTTAAACCATTCTATCTGAAGCCATTTCACAAAAAAAGCAGAGGAAATGTGTGACATATGGTATCAAGTGAGGCACTTGAAGTTGAGTCTAAAAATGTTTAAAAAGACAGCTGTTAGTTCGCATGATTAAAAAGGGAAAGGAAGGATATTATGATACATCCAGAAGCAAGGAAGTTATGAAACCAGAGGTGGATTTGCTGGATGTTTGTTTGCTTTTCTTATCCAGTGGTTTCTAATGTTTTTATTAAATTTATCTTCAAATTCAACCCCCACCTCTATCTTCCTTTCTGTTTCTCCCAGTGACATCAGTGCTGGCTATTAACACAAAAACTGGGTGGATCCTTGAACCTTGAAACCAAATCAAAGAACAATTTGGGGAAAGAGATAATTACATATCAGCTCTTCTTCCCTACAATATGTTTAAATAGATTAGATTATTTTAATAAGTGTTGGAAGTGATGGTAACATTTAGAATAATATTGTCACGTGATCTCCACTGGCTGTATGTGAATCATAAAAGTCAGTGAAAAAAACCCCAAATTCGTCTCTGCAAAGTATTGTTGTGTGCATTATATGATCTTTATTCTAAACTAAATGACTTCTTTCTTTTAAATCTTTGTTCATATGATGATTTGGTTAATTAAGTTGCTTTAGAGCTGAAAATCTGTGAGAGGGATTTTTTGCTTCCGCTGCTGGTTCTTGTAAAACTCCAGTGAATAGAAAACAAGTGGCTATTTGCATATGGCAATTTGTCTATGCATGGGGAACCCAACAGAGATATTCCTTGGGAATCACAGGGAGACTAAAGGCTAACTGGGCACAAAAGCTGATGTACTCTCCCCATCACAAGTGATCCTTACCAATTTTACTTGGCACATTGTGCACAGCTTTGCATGTGCTGAGTAAGCTCAGTTGCCATTAGTTTGACTGGGATTTGAGGCAGGACTATATACTTTTGTGTATGGCACTGGACAAGGCTCAGGAACTAGAACATTAGCTTTTTGCTTTGGCATAGATTTCCTGGCTAAATTACCTAATTTCTCTCTGCCTCATTTCATAAGAACAGTCCAATCTGTTCAGACCAAAGGCTCATTTAGCTCAGGACCTCGGTTCTCACCGGGTCCCATAATGAATGTCAGCGGAGGAGAATGAGCGGCGAGCAGGCAGCCGTGCTTAGTGATATCGTCTCCCAGGCTCCAGCACTCGTTGTCCAGGGATTTCCTGAACCAGGGGTGGAATCTCTGTCTTTAATGCTTTTCAATGACTTGGTTTTGATAAATTAGTACTAACATTTCTTGAGCTCATATATCTCTTAAGTATCCACAGCACCCCAAGCACTACAAATTGCAACATGGGCAGAACATCCTTTTATTTTGTTTTAAACCTTCTGCCTGCCAGTTTCTCATTTTAGAAAAAAACCTGAGAATACTCTTCTTTTCTTCATATTTCCTCCAATGGGTATATTTTCTGAGTTAGAGGACTGTAACTTCATGCAGTACTGAAAATGCAGGAGTGCCATGCATTTAAAGAGACATAAAGACACTGATGGTTTTGTTCTTTATTTCATTCCTAAAAACTCTGTATGTGAAATTTGCTTTTTCTGATTGTTACTGGGCATTGACCTCATTCATAAAAAAATATTTATATAAAATTTTTAAAAAGTAATTGTGACTTTAAGACCTTGAATTTGATCTATAAAATACATACTGCACTAGTGCTTCTAGAATTGCTTTCTGTGAAAAAGATACAGAAGGAAACCATGAACACATCTTTACATAAAGTGCACAAGTTTTTCTGGTCTATCTGCCTTCAGTCAGTAATATGACATTTTGTCTCTAACACTGACAAATGAAACATTTTCACGCAGAAGTGTAGCTCTAAAATTCATGTTTCTATAATCTGTACAAAAAGTGATGATGCTTCTGGTCTTTTGGGGTCTTAATTCAGAAGCCACTGAAACATGAGAGGAGAGTGCCCTGGACTGAATAGCTTTTGGGGAAGATGCTTAGTTATAGATATGAGAATAAAATGCCAATCTTGCAATTTGACTTCTGTGCTACCACTAACACCTCCTGAAACAGGAAGACAGCTGGGCTATTATATTTCAGATTCCATTTGTGTTAATTTTAATGCCTGCATACAAAAGGAAAGGAAAGGGGAAAGATGCACTTAATTCCCACAGGTTTGCTATTATATTTCAGATTCCATTTGTGTTAATTTTAATGCCTACATACAAAAGGAAAGGAAAGGGGAAAGATGCACTTAATTCCCACAGGTTTTCTGTGTGTCTCTAAATGTACAGTGTGCAACCGGTGGACCTTGCTGGCCCCTGTGAGGCTCGTCTTACAAGGGATCTCCAGCACCTTCCAGGTTTTTGGTCACTTTTCCTGCAAGGCCGTGTCTGTAAGTTCTTCCCCTTCAGAGGGACTTACATTTCAGGAACCAATTATAGTTGACAATGTTCCAAAAACTGTCTCCTATTTCTCAGGGGCCTGTAATCTGTGTTCAAATCTTAGGTAAACAAAGTTTCATCTCTAAAGAGAAGATAAGCTTAGCAAAGTTCAGAAGGTGCCTCAAACAGCCCAAACACCTTCTCCTGTTGAAATGTTTACATGCAAGGTGATAGAAAACTGAGCTGCATTATCTTACAGATGGTCTGAGAAGATTTTATTAAATAAATACAAAGGCATGTGGTTTTTACCTACCAATTAGGTTCAAAATGTCCAGATCCAGGGCTAAGTTAGAGTAAGGAAACACTCCAGTTGTAAAACTAAGACAAGAAGCAACCCAGTCATTTAAAACTTACACCTGTGCTGTGGATATGCAAAAAAGATGCAGATGCTTCTGATATTTGTTCTTCTTGATAATCTCCAAAAGTGACTTTGTTCTTTAGTTCTCTTGGCTTTCACTGGGGATGCACAAGCATTGCTGAGGAGAGAACCCAGATGATTGTCTAAAGGTGCCTTTGCTCATTAATAACAAATTAAAAGGATGATTTGGCACAGCAGGTGAGATGATAAATATTTCAGATCTTATTATTTTTGTTTGTGGATGTATGTGTTTGTGTGTAATTATACATTTCAAGTATGAACAGTTAAATGCGGTTAAACATTTAACATTTATCTGAATAAATGCAAATGAAACTTGCATTTCATTCAGATATTGTAAAACAAGTAATTGGTATGGATTAAGAACACACATGATTTTTCTTCTCGGTGTTTATTGCCATTACTTTAATGATGACAAAAAGCAGAAGGTTGGTGGTACAGATGCAAGTTTAGAAATCGTATATTCTTCAGTTCAGACCTTTTAAATTGATGGTGATGGAGAACAACTGTTTTAATTCATAGTCATTTGGAAGGATTTGCCGTGACCTCGAGTTAACATGTAAACATGGCAGGGGATATGAGAAAGATTCCTCTGGCGTTTGCTGAACTTGAAGGGAATCTTTCTGTGACTTCAGTGGGCTCCATGCTGAAGCTCTGAGAGCAGAGCCTGAGAAGATACCCATGAAGGTCTCGGGGATCACAGCACATCTGGGATGGCACCACCCTCTCTTGCAGTCTGTGGTCTTTAGTGCTACGGTGCTTAACTCTGTGCAGAGAGCAGGTCCTGCATAACCCAGTTCATGACCACAACCACTTCTCGCCATGTCTGTGATCTGGTGGTGGGTGGTAAAAAATGAAGTAATCTGAATGTCAGCTTTCTTTGTCAAAAAAACCCCAGAAAGCAAAAAGTTGATGTGTTTGTCAGTTTAACCAACAAAGTCAATCTATATTATGCTGTACTAAACCATACTAAACTACACTATACTATAGAATGAGCCAGGATTTTGAGCCAAAATTCTGTTAAATGAAAAGCTGCATTTCTTCTTCAAAATCACAGGTATCAGTAATTGAGTAACCTGGTTGGATGCTGATTAGCCCTGCTGACACTGTGCATTCCTATTTATGAATATACATATATAGACATACGAGCTGAGTGTATCAAATATTCTTGCCAGTGTCACTGATTCTCTCCCCTTTTGGGGACTGCTGGGTGTTAGAAAAGCAGGCAAGGTAGTGAATAAAGGAGAGAATTTTAATGTGCTTTTTTCAGTCACCTTGAATCAAAACCACTTAAATCCATCTGTTACTGTGTCAGTGAAGTTTTTGTTGCACTGGGGAAAGAATATCAAATATTCTTGATTTTTTTAATTAAAAGAAAAAAACCCAACCAGTATGAGAAATGCATTGCTCTTAGACACAGTGCTGTGAGGAATAATTGCAGCTTGTCACAGAGAGAGGTTATAATTATGTCTACCGTTAGTTATGTCTCCATGTGCACAATAGAAGTTACCTTTTCAAATTCATTGTTCTCTACTGCAATACCAGTTATTAAAATCTGACGATATTATTTCTTACTAATGAAGAAAAATCAAATGAGGCTGCAGAAAGACTGGGTGGTGTAACACTGAAAGCACGTGGAGGGAACAAAGAGGAAAGAGAAGTGCTTATTGCAGAGATTTCAGATCTAAGCTTTGCCTCAGGAAAAGCAAAATTGCCTAAAGGGTCAGAATTTCAGCTCCTGTATTTCAGACTTTGTTTATGTCTTTTTAAAAATCTGAATATGTATCAAACACTGGTCTAGAGCTGATACTTCACAGGCACCTTTGCATGAAATGCTACAAATAGACTGCAGTATCTTAGAGAAAAAAAGGAAAGCTTAATAGTTGTTACAGTGGTTTCTGTGGTGTACTTCTCTGCCCCTTTGTTACTTGCACAAATTCTCTGAAACTATGCTCACAAGGTCTTATTTTAGGGAAAAAGAATTTGTTGTATTTTTCTAGGCTTGCTCCTTATTCTGTCATTTGTTTAGAGTCAGCTTTTTGAAGCCTTTAATTTAGGTTGTGTTCATATTAGAGATTTCTTCTTCCTAGGAATTAAAAGGCAGAGAGGCTAAAAAGCAGTGCAGACATATGCCTTCATTTTCAGAAGTGACTAACATCTCCAAGTATCAGAATTTTAAATTGCCCAAGAAAGAATTTGTGAAAATCAGAGCTCTTGAGCAAGTTTTAAATTGGGTGCCCAACTTGGGAGTTTGCAAAATCACTTGGGATTTAGAAAATCTTGGCCATATGCTTATATGTTAATGGCACTTGACTGAGTCCTTTCTGTATGTTGCTCCCCCAATTTGCAGCCATTTCTGTGTTGTAAATAAGATATCCTTGACTCAGTCGTGAAAGTTCCCCAGGAAAACTGGAGAACCCTTCTCTTGTTAAACAACACCCTAATTACAGAAGCAATTTTACAAACAATCCCCTGGGGGAAACATTTTTGTTCTCATCAGGAAGGCTTTGAATAAAATAACACCTTTGCTAACTTCATTTATTTACAACAGGACAAAAGACTGAGACTGGGTTAGATTTATTGCCATTACATCACTGATGCTCAGTAATTCATAAAACACAGTCTAAGAGTCAGCACTGCTGTTATTTCCTCTGATGCCTGACCTCACCACAGTCTAATAACATACAGGAAATCCAGAAGACAAAGGGGGAAAGAAGTGGTCTTGAATGCTAAAAATAACCACAGAAAACTTGTAGAATCATGTAATAGAGTATGGCCTGATAATTTATTTAACATAATAGTAGAATCTGCTAAAGCAATTAGAATCTGTTCCAAATGTTTTTAATGGAAAATATGTTGGGGGTAAGAATAAGAACACTTAAAGAATGGAGACTTTTGGTTATGTAGTTCAGTTACATGTACAGTTTTAGGTTTGTGTATCTTATTTCTTACATATGCAGACCACTTAATAGCTTGACTAGAACAGACAGTCATTGTATGGTGGTTATATTTCCAGAGGTCATCCTATATGAAGCAGGCAGTCATCTTAGGTGATGTATTACACTTGACAACCCAGAAAGTTGCAATACAAAGGCATTTTAATTCCCAGTGTCCTCTGAGAATTGTTCAATATCCTTGATGGTATCTAGTGTCTGGTATGCCATTGGGATGACATTTTTGGTGTCTTTACTAATCAGTCAAGGTTAACATCTCATTCATGTTAGCTGTGTGTTTGGTTTGTTTTGAGTTGTTTTCTTTTTTCTAATCACTCCATACTTGCAGGAATTTCTAAAGCAATAAATAGTAAACGACACTACAATGAAACTCATGTCTGCTCATTTATTTGCTTTAGAATTAGAATACTTTATCCAAAATAGGCAGATCTTTAAAATTGGTGCAAATAGGTAAATGACATCATCAGGGAAAAATAAAATCAAACCCAAAAAGTTGTTGCATGAAAGGTAAGTCTGGTGTATTTAGTTTGTGAAATATTGCAAAAGCAAGTTCACAAACACAGGTATCTTTTTTGAACAGCTGCTCAGTTTGACTGTGCCTGCCCTTCTTTTATTTACATATGTTGCACAGTGATTTGAAAGAGGCTATTATTCGTATAAATACCTTTATTAGTATGCAGACTAGAATGTTCAGGTGTGAACAAGTCTTCACCATTTGACATTGACACTTGGTTTCTCTCCCAATCAGAAGCAGAAGCACTTACTGATCATGAGCTAGGAATAATGAATAGATTGAACCAGCTGTTCCTGAACAGCCCAGTTGGCTGTTTTCCCTTTCATTAAATTCATTGGATTATAATTATGCAGATTGATAGATAGATAAATAGATAGAAAACATTTCCCTTTTTGCAAAAGTGTATGATAAATTAATAAATATTGATAGATTTAATTTCAGAAGAAAGCGAAGTAATGTGGGGTGTTTGATATTTGACTGAAAGAGTTATTGAGAGGGTGAGTTGTCCAAATTCAGCCTAGGGAGTTAGGTTTTCAAAACTTGTGCTTTCCAGAGTTGCCTGCTGCAGAGATCCCTTTTAAGGCATCTTCTGAAGATCATAAGCTAGGAAAACTTTCCAGTAGAAGTGATGTATAGGGATAAAAGAAGAAGGAAACCAAGAGGCCCATTCTTCTTTCATTAATCTACAGAAATGAAGCACGGAGCTGGTCATCATCACAACAGCTTTTATCTTGATATCAAAAGTAAGATTTTCAGGCACCAAAATGTCAGTGAATATCTACAAGTATAGTGGAAAGAATATGTCTTGAGCCTGAAGAAGAAGACACAGATTAATGCAGAGACTCTTTGAGAAGTCTTGGAGTGATCAGGAAACTGGACAAACTGCCTGAGGGGGAGGCACGGAGAGGTGGGCAGATCTTCCTAGCTTGTGATCAGTTTTGCCTCTAAATGCTCCTCAACAAAGTTCCTTCTCTGTCCCTTTTAGCACAGCACAGCACAGCCATCCCAGAAAGTTCCAGGTCCTACAGAAGCTGGAGTCTTTTCTTTGGGAACACCATTTCACTAAAATCTGTCACTTAGAGTGATTTCCCATAGGATTTTAAAACTGATTTCCATAACTCAATTCCGCTAAGCCTCAAGTTGGAAAAATAAAATGTAATAAAGGTGTTGCAGAGCCCAGTGTCCTCCAGATGTGTGCAGGTAAAACCCTATAGCACATGGAACCTGAAGATTGAAAGTCAGAAGCCCATTGTGTGCTTTTCTTTTCTTTTTTCTTTTTTCTTTTTTTTTTTTCCTTCTAATAATTAATGATTTAAAGCAGTTGTGTAACTGCTTTAATCACTTTTCACCTATTTCCCTAATGGTTACCACTTGCCTCAACATTTACCTTTGTTTTAATATTTGTATTTTTTGCATAATTTCTCACATTATATTTATTTGCACTTGCACGTTTTTTTAAAATAAAGCATTCCATGGGGATAAATTTAATAAAAGTTTCTCATTAAAAGTTCTGTAACAGCATGATTCCCAAACCCAAAACCAAAGTCCTCATATTTAACAGTTTTCATGACTCAATAGATTAAGTGTGAAATAGGAAATATAATAACAATAACAACATAGCCATATCCTGCACAGTTGTTTCACCTAAAACTATTCTTGAAAAGTAACATAATTCATAAATAAGTCAATTCTCACAGAGTGTAATTTACTCAAAAGACTCTCTGAAATAGCCTTGATATAGTCATAAAATGTGTGCACAGAAAGATGTATGGGCAAGAGGTGAATCAAAAATTCACTGAAATTAATATATTGGAAGGCAGAAGAGAAAAAAGAAAAAAAAAGAAAAAAAAATCAAAGAGCAAAATCATCAAATTTCGGTTTTTCCAAGTCAGTTGTCTCCAATCAGCTGCCTCTGCAGTGTTCATTTAGAAAGACTCTTAGCTCAGACCTAAATTCGTATGAAGGTTCCTCTGTGGTCAATGATGAGATCTTGTCCTTGGGAACTGCAGTTCTGAGCTGCTCTGACTCATTCAGAGAAACCTGTGGCCTTCTGCTGTGACCAGAGCAGCAAATTCAGCCACCCCAACTAATGTCTCTATGTAGAGGGGATAAAAAAACCTTAAAGACTGACAGTTTTAATCTTGAGTGGGAAGTGGAACTTTTCCTTTTGTACTTTACAATACTGAATTATACAGAGGAAAAAATATTTCAATGCCAGCAACTTCTTACTCAGTTAAGAGGCATTGCCACTGGCTTTAAAGTCCTCCAAATGGATGCATTGTTATACTCCAGGCACTCTGGAAATCTTTTGGAGCTGTTTTTTCTGGGGTTTTGGGTCGGAGGTGTTAATTTTGGGTTTGTCTTTTTTTTTTTTTTCCTTGATCAGCTTGTTTTATAAAATACTTCATCATAGCACCACAGAGTCTGTGGAAATAGCAAGGGGAATGTCAACATCAAAAATGCTCACAGCTATGGCCAATTCTACCTTTTTTATTAAACAAAGGTTGTGATAGTTCTAAGGCTCTAGGCCTGTTGCATGTTTCTGGACCATTCCTCGTTCAGCAGCTTCTCGTGGAGATCAGTTAGTCCCTGAAAGATACCATGGAGATCTGCTCCTTTCTATTTATGATTTGGGGGTTACAAGAGTAAGGATATGAGTTCATTCCATTGCACTAGAATGGCTGGGGAGCATCGCTGCTGTCATTCCATGCCTTGTAATTTAAACCAGTAATAATTTCATAGTAGCTGCACACGGTCCATCGACAAAGTCTGTTCAGATCATTTGTTTGCACTGTATTTATTCATTATTGACCAGCAGTGGTTTCACTGCATTAGGCTCTGCAGTTCTGGGATGATTTCTGTGAGAATTGACAGAAAAGTTTCAGGAAAAAAATCCCCCTGAAATTCAGCAGTCACCGCTGTCCACATTTATGTAGGTAGCTTAGTACTTCCGCACTGGCCACATTTTCACTTACAAGGCAGTAGTACTAAGCTGGGAAGTAAAATATATATTTACCAATACCAGCTAATGCAAATTGTCATCTCCCTTGTCTTTGTTACACTGAGACAGTACTGGATGGGCTGGGTACAGGCCGACATGCAAAAAAATTGTTCAAGAACTTATCATACTGGGTATAAATACATATATATATACACACACATGTATAAATGGGTATAGAGTTGGTGTGTTTATGACTATATAACATGTTTCACTGGCACACTGGCTGACTGCAGCTATTCAATAATAAGATGTGAAATGTCTAGTCAAATAGCAATGTCTTGTCATCACTCAGTGTCATGATATGACACATTATTTCGGTTGTATTTCAGCTGTTTGAACACGAGTGTCTGGAGCCTTGAAGTGGCAGATCATCAGGAATCACAACAATTTTGTCGTTCATTTCCAGGACTGAACTATAGATCTTTTTGGCTAAGTCTTGCCATCTATCACACTATCTGCTACAGGAAAACATATGTTTTAAGGAGACAAAAGCATTATCTCCTACCATGCAAGGCATTTACTAGGTGAAAAAATTCGTGTCATACCATGAGCCAGCAGGCAGTTGTTGTCTTTATGGGTTTGTGGAATTTCAAGACCTAAACAATCTAATTTTCAGTGGTTTTACTATGGATTATAAAGAAGCATCAATGAGATATAAACTTAGTGTTTAATAACCCATAAAACATGCTACAGCAAGGTTTTTAGCTACAAGGATCTGTAAAAAAGGTTTGAAGTACATTGTAATGTTCTTTTGGGCTGCCAGTGCAACTAATGAAAGGGTTTAGACAATAAATTGGACTAATTGTTAAGTTACAAAGGCCTTTCTTTGAATTTTTGTTTTCCTTCTTCTTTTTGCATTTCTAGAGACTTTTCTCCCACCTGGCAATCTTGCTTTGTCATGAATTCCTGTCCTTGATTCTGTAACAGCCCTCATAAACTTTGCAACATTGAGCATTTGTTTAATACAGAGGGTTTTTGCTGTCTATGGCTCAGGCATTTGCTGACTCACTGCAGTACCATTCTTTGTATTCAATTAACTGCAAAACCCAAGAAGCAGCAAAATTGTTAACTGATCAGAATTTTTCTGAGAACAATGTGCATTCGTTCCAGCTGACAGCTCATGTCTGTACTGTGCAAAAGAGGGCCACACTCACATAGTCCAAAGACCCCCTAAATCTCTGAGCAGAGCCTTGTTCTTTGCTGTCTCTGGGCAGACTGATCAGAATTTGGGTGGAAATGCCACAGACAAGTGACTGGTGTGATTAAGTCCCTATCACAAGTTATATTGCTTCCTAGGCTTTTAAGATGGGGGGAGGCATGTAGAAAAGAGTTCATTCCTCCATTGCCTGTATGTTCTGTTGGTTTGTAGATAGAGATAGTTTGACTCCAGCACCCAAAAAGGCTGTTTGGGCAAGTTGCCCTGTTTGTGACAGGTTAGACTTCCTACAGCATGTTTATCAGAACTCCTTGGGGCTTCAGACTAACCATGATACATTTATTTGGCACTTAACAGTGATGTATTTATTGTCATTATTACTCACCCATATATTTGGAAACTTATAGTAGTTGTCTCTTCATTGCTTTTTAACTGAAATGTGAAAACACTGTGGGATTTCCCTTTCAGGCCTCTTATTTCAAATGTTTTATTCCACAAACACAAAGAGAAGGGTAGATCATCTCTGACTTACGCTGACCCAGGTCTCCACTTGTTCTTGCCTTCTACATACCAATATCAGTAGAGTTACAGTGACATAAACCAGAAGAATACAGTCAAAAATCAGATCCTTCCTACACCAAATCACTTTCCACATCTGTTTCCTATTTTTCTTATAATGACACATGGGATTATTTTGGGAGTATATTCTGCTTTAACTGTCATGCCACTGACTCCATAGCCTTATCAGATATCCATTGGTGTTCAGGTTGAGCAATTATCATCTACTAGGAAGAAATGCCAAAAAAATGTAGATTGATAATAACATTTTTCAGTAATAGCTTGTAGCATTAGTGCCATTTTCTATTATTGCAGTTGAGGTTTAGCATTCTCCTCAATTTACTACTTTTATTTATTGTGCAAAATCCAGATATGGACCCTACACTAGAATTCCAGAAATGTTTTTTGTTTTGATTACTTATTCATCTCTGGTTTGAAGGAGCCAGAAAACTGGAGAGAAGCAAGGAATGTGTCTGGATTATTAAGAACAGAAAGAAAGACAGCAGGAAAGAAAGAAATGTAATTCTATGTCAGATATTACAGATACAGGATGACTGTATAAACATAGTCAGCCAGGCTACATGTACAAGAACATGCCTTAGGAGATTGAGCTTGAATTCTGGGATCAAACTTCTCGAAGCTGTGTCCAACCTTTTTATCTTACAGTGCAGTAAGCCATAGATGACCATCCTGCTAACAGTTCATTTTCCCTTCATCTTTTTCTTCAGTGAATGGAGGGAAGTGTGAAATCCCTCTCATGTTCCTTTGAAAATATGTAACGAATGCAAAGAGATATGTGCTTGCGTGATGTAATTGAACAAGCCAGTAATAAAATCTGTAGCCTGTTACTTCCAGAGTCATGGATGCTGTAGGTTTAAAATAACACCATTTGGAAGTATGTTTGGTCACTAGCCTGGCCCATGCCTGGGTTCAGTGTGGATGAGCTATATAGGCAAGGCAGGGTGCCAAGGGGGATGCTCTTTCCAAGGTAGAAGTTGATCTCTTCTCTTTGGGGCTTCTTGACTTAATTGGGTGTCAGTGCAAATTAACCACAGCGCAGGTGGGAAATGGAAATTTTGGGTTTTAGTGAGGTCTTCACAAGTCTTCTGTGAATGTGGGAGACTTCTGTGCAAAAAACATCTGTTTTTCTGGTTTTATCCTCAGTGCAAAACATAAGATAAACATACTATGCCAATTGATTGGCAGATTTTGTCCCCCAGTTAAAATTAAAGTAATTAAATGTACTGAAAAGCCCATTGCTTTGGATTTATTTACCTTCATTTGACTTGGTGTTGACTGAGGCCCTTTTTAATCTTGGCTTATATTCACATATGATTTGCCCTCAGCCTGTATATTTTAAAAGTTTCATTGCAAGGTGCTGAATAGTAACAATAATAATAATAATAGTAATAATAATAATGCTCTCCTGATGCAGTTGAAATTGAATTTGAGTATGTATAAAATAGTAAGTCACTAATGCTCAGGCTAGGAAAAGCAGAATTTAGCATCATGTTATGTACTGATCTGCAATGGTGGGACATGTCAGAAAATTATAGTCAGTGAAAAATAGGTTTTATCGTTTTTTCAGATAAAAGTTTCAAATTCCTGCTTTTTCAGTTACATCTGCTCAGATGTATTCTCAGTGAAAGCAAAAAGAATCCAATAAAGCCATGAAAATTAATATGAAAATAAATTATATGTTGAGTAGAGCAGGAGAGACACAAGCAGTTTATGTGTATTTTTGCCTTTGACTAGCCTTCAGCACATACTGATTAGGAGGTGGGCACTTTTACCAGATCCTCATCCAGTGCAATTTGACTTCCCTGAAGCCACAAACCCCAATATGACTCACATACACTGCACTCTGTTTAGTTGAAATTACTTTTTAGTGTTCTTTCATCAAATAATGTTGCTTTTCCTTTTTTTTTTTTTTTTAATTTTATTTCACAGGACAACATTTTTAGAATGGAAGAGTCACATTTTGAAAATGGGCGGGGGAAAAGCCCTTATGATCCCAAACTGCTGACAGCTTCACTTTTAATAGGTAGGTGTCACATAGCAAGTTCAATGAATGAGATGTGCATTCACTGTAAATAATTCGCCAGTTTTCTGCTTTTTTTTCTCCTTGCAGCACCTATGATAGGCCTTTGTTTTATGCAATTTATTTCCAGGTTAAAGTAATTTTGACTTACTTTTAATACAGTTCACCCAGGTGTCCTGAGGTGAAAACCAAGATTCAGGTATCACAAGAGCCACTTTATACCCCTGCAAGACCTTGATTCTGCATAGTGTTTTTCCTCCTCACATCTAGGTGGAGACATTCTAGTCACCCACTTTACAGGCTGGCCACACTAGTGGTCACACAAGCACAGCTGAAAGCTACGTGAGAGCAGGAATAAATAATTCCTTACATCAGTTTATCTGCCAAGGAATGTCTGTCACCCAGCTTTGCATGTGAGCTGAAGATCAATGAACAGCCACAGGTCTAGGCCTTAAGGTGATGTTTCAGCTGGAGAGATCTGTCTGAGAGTAAATATAATTAAATTCCTGGCCAGAGAAAAAAGGTTTAAATAAATTGTTCTGAATTGGTAATCCTTCATTTCATGGAATATGTAAATATGAAGCAACTGGACTGTGTCAATCTAATTGAACTAATACAATTGATTGAATTTATCTAATTGATTTATCTAATTGAATTAAATATGTTCATTGTTATTACTTCGCCTTCACAAAAAAGGCAAAAAGATGTTTGGTGAGACAATTAGAAGGAAACAGATTCTTCTTTCCCTAACAAGTCTGCCTAGGTGTAGCCACCTTATCTTTAACATCCTTACATGTAATTTTCTGGCACTTCATTGTAACTTAAAATCCAACAATAGTTTCAGAAAATTGGAGATTCTCTTATCTCAGAAGTTTTCAGGAAATGACACATAACAAGACCCATTGTTTTCTCCAGGCCTTTGTCCATATTATCAGCCTATGGCCTTGCCTACTGTCTACTCTTATTATATTTACATTGCATTTAAAAATTAAGCTATTCAAAGTAGATGGCAACAAAAATTTAGTCCTAAGTGTGCCTCATTTCCTGATCTTAGAAGCCCATAATGATCCCAGGTGATGAGCTAACCTGGAGACACACACTTTTTAACAGGAAAAACAGGTAAGACATGCACATCTTGTTCCAACTTGTACCCTATACAAACAGAAAAGGAAAAAAAAAAAAAAAAAAAAGTGTGTGTGAAAGGCCAGTGTATAAATTAGTGCCTGGAGCAACTTGAATTTGTGGCAGAGCTACTCTCAAGTGAATAGCTTTACTATTTACTTTAGTATACAATGAAGAAGAGAATGATGACAAGCCAGTATTACATGGTATACCTGGTATGCAACTGCACAAAGTCAACAGCGTCTAACTTTTCACATTCCTTTTGGTTTTTTTTTTCACTCAGTCCGGCACAAATATGATTATCTTATTTCCCTTGGCTTAGATTTCATGTCTTTAAAACATCTTTGCTTTCTTGAGCCCACTTCCTGTCACTATAATTTTCACTCCATGTATATTTCCTTCTGATAAATAGTAGACTGAGCATGATCTTTTATTTTGAATCAGGCCTCAGTTAGAGCCACTGGGTGTATTAACACAGTAGAACGTGGTACAAATTGAGCATTCAGAGCCAGTGACAAATTTCTACTTCAGTCACTTACACAAAATTCAGGGTGAAGCTAAAATTAGCATTCCTGCACTCCTGAACACAAGCAGCCTTCTCTGCCTCCTTAAAGTTGCCTCACAGCCACACTGGGTAGCTGATTATGATGTTGCATTTACATCGACCCTTTTCTGCAGTGTGTATTTCAGAGGGTGTATACCAAATTCACCACTGGTTCTTTGCCAAAAAATAACTTCTTTTTCCCAAAACAGCCTTGCATTTTATGATAAAATGATGACCCAAGGCAAAATAATTTCCTCCCCGCAAAACAGTTGAGGAACAGGGGATGAGCTGGCCAAGCAATGACTTCATGGAGAGGTTTGGTTCAACTGCTCTCCAAAGTAGGGACCATGGGAGTGAGGCAGTGAGTGTGGGCATGAAGGCCAGAGGAGCCTCTTGACCACAAAGGTGTCACACCAAGAGGGACATGGATTCACTGCTTCTTCCCTTCTCCTGGGCTGAGCTGGTACTTAGCTGGTACTGACCCCTCATGTGCCAGATTATTTGTCCTCGTAAGTGACCATGGTTTAACTAAAATTTAAGAGGGCAACTATGTAAAGGAATTACCCAGCACTCATTAAAATGCAATGTTATAATTAGTAATGCAAAGTAACTATCCGGAAAGTAAAAAAAAAAAAAAAAAAAGGCTGAGAAGAGTAATTTAGATGGTGAAATACAGGAGGGAGACATTGTCTCTCTTCTTCATCAGAAACACTAAACAGATGTTTTTCAAAGTGTGGAAGATGAATATGTTTTTGACACCGTAACTAGAAAGTAAATTTTAGGTAAGTGAATTTTTGGCATTTGGGCAAAACATGAAGGTTAATTTGCAAAAAGTAACTTCAGGTCTTTAATAGCCATTAGTACCCATGAGGCCTATCCTGTATTTCAGCTGAAACAAACTCTTACCAGTGTAAAGGGGATCTTTAGTTTTCCCTCTCTCCTAAAAAAATCAACAGTATTAAAAAAAAACCAAAAAAACCACACTAAAGCAAAACCAAAATAAACAGTTCATCATTATTAAATTGTTCCAGTATTTTTCCAGTATGTATTCCTTGTTCCATACACCTGCAAACATTTTTCATTATTTTTTTAACAGTTGTTCATTAAAGTTAGTTATTGCTACCCTACCCTAAAGTAAATGCCAGCTGGGAACATGATATAACTGGTTCCTAGTAATGTAAGACGCTGTGCAGCCATTCCCATCTATGTGCTGCTAACTAAACACTCTCAGTTTGAGTGGGCTAATGCATGAAATGTAGAGACTAAGAAATCCCTGGGCACCACTTGTGAGTATTCCAGTGCAGGAGAAAAATGAGAAGCAGCATGGTTTCCAAGGAATATAATCACAGGAGAAAATATCAGTGAATGTATTAGACTAAAGGAATTGTATTGGGATAGTTGAAAAAAAACCCTTCAGAGAGCGAGACAGCATTGTGCCAATATCAGTTTGTTTTTGGAAATGACCATTTGGGATTTTCAAAAGCTTTGGTTATCTGGAATCCTCAAAGCTGTTTATGTTCCTGTGTCTCATTTTTTTTTTTTTTCTTTTGCAATTCACAATTTCTTTTAGAATTTAACAATTATTTAATTCTTCATTTTTAAAAATCATTTTAGGTGCCTTAATGCTCCCAAATATGTATTAACATGATCTGAAAGACAGTGGCTTTTCACCAGTTAAGAACTTTAGTATTCTATTTCTTAGAAATGAGCTACTAAGTACATATGAGGTTCGAGATTTTAAAATTACTCTACTTTCTGGGAAGTTTTAGTTATTGACTTCAAAATAATTGAAGTCAAACCACCACTATGTCTGAAAATCTTAACTTTAGTGAATAAACCTTTTGACCAACAATAGATTTCATTTGTGAACCCTGTTACTGTTGAGATCAATTGTGACATTCAAGGCTTGGTTTTGCCTATATTCCTTATTAGTTCAATTTCCTTATTACTTCCAAAGGAAAGTTTACAGTTCTATATTCTCCACAAATTATTTTCTTTAAGAATGCAATCTTATTTAAAAGCTGAATAGCTTATTTAATAGCTGAATATCAAATAGCTGCATATTGCTTAGCGTTTAACATCTTTGTATCTCATGACCTTGGGGAGTTACTCAGAATTCTGTGCTCTTTATGTACAGTACAGGCAAAAATGGTTCCTCCCCTCCAAAAATCAGCATTACTATGGACTTTAATTGTTCCCTCTTTATTTAGTAAAGTCAGTATATGTATTTCTGTTTACATTTATGTGTCAGGATGCTACTCCTGTACAATAGGTGTTTTTTGTCCAAAACATAGAGTTTTTCCTATGCGGACAACTGAGGGCCATCCATCAGCTCTGGACAGTCGTTCCTTTGTGCTGCTGGGCTGGAAATACAAAGTGACAAGTTTTTTCTTTTCTTTTTTCTCCTTTATTTTTTCCCTTTGGTAAATGTTTGTCAGTTTTCAAACTATTGCTTTCCACTTTCTTCTTAAAGTTAATAAAACTTCTTTTAAAACTGCTGACAATAGAAATAACACAGTGAAGACTATCCATGACATTAAAGAATCATTTTCCAGACAAGCAATGAGTAAATTTCAGTCCAAAAGAAGGTATACACAGGGAAACAAAAATGAATATACTTCTATCTAGACAGGAGGCAAAATCCTCATGTAGCTTTTGCATAGTACTAACTCAAAGGATGTGCACATCTGGGACATGACTTGAGGCTCACCCTGAATTTTGCAAAAATTATCTAAAGCCTTACAAAAATAAATTGTATTCCTTGGTATTTCTGTCTGGAAGAAGTCAAAATCCCCTTTTTGCATGACTGCAGCAGATCAGTTCAAACTCAGGCACTGGTCTAGGTATACTGAAACTTGGAGGGGCTGTAGTAGGGAGGATAGAAAGGTCAGACAGTTTTCTACAGACCCTTCCTCATTTGAAACATGCTGAAGCCAGTTATTGGCAAAACTTTTACCCTGTCACCATTGATGAAAAAGTATCAGCCACAAGAGCCTTGTAGTGTCCTCTTCGGTTGAGCTGAGTCCACCCTAGAAAATATGTTAATTTCAGTGGTGTTTGTATATCAAGTTAGAAACAGAGGTGTCAAAAAACCTTACCATTCTAAATATATCAAATCTATGATTTCAGTTAGTTTTTGAACTGTATTTGTTTAATTTTAACAATATAGTATTAAATATAGATTTTTTTCTTGACTGATTGACCTTTAGATCTGTTGATAACTAGGAAGAAAAATGGGCCTTGTTGGATTTTCTTTCCCCTTTGATTTATATTGATTTATCAGAACTCACTAGGGATTGAAAGACAAGAAAATGAAGATAAGGTTAAAGAAAGGTTAAGCATAGCATCAAAGCCCTTTTCACAGGCAAAAAGGTTTTATGATCTTTAAAATCTCAGCTGCATACTCTGTACATAATAATCACTATAATTAAGTGATTGTGTCCCCTTCAAAAAAAGTTGAAAATTACATTGAAGAATGATAAATCGTTAATTAATGATATGCTGTTCTGTTTCCCTTCTGATTACACCTCCTGCTGGGCATGACTGGTCTATTTGCTTCTAATCTCTACTGTGAATTCATTCAATTCCATGCCTATCCGCTATCATGTTTTCACCCTTCCTGACCATATGGTACAGAGCCACTGTAGGTTCAATTGGTGATTTCATGGTGTCAGTGTTCAGGGGAAAAGATGCCAGTGGTATCCAATAAGCATGCTTGGATCTGGTTGTCCCACCATGGAAATACCTAAAATTGCCATGAAAATGATAAACTTGTTCCTAAAAGGGTGTTTTAAAATGAGGATATGGTAGAGTTCATCACGACCATGAAAAAGGTATTACCTTAGCTAAAGAAGGAGTTGTTTTATCCTCAAACTTGTCTTTTTCACAAGGGACCAGTGTAATATGGGTAGCTTGAAAGTAGTAGTTGGAAGGAATAATGCTTTTTAATTCCGTATTAACAGTACAGGGTAGGTTATCTCATCTCACCTGCAGATGTAGAAAACAGTCCTAAAAATTCATTTTTAGCATTTTTGATCCAGAGTAATTTCATGGACAAGCTCTAGATTAATGTCAGAAAGATGTGTTGTACTTTGATCCCTGGTTCTTTTCTGTGGGTCTCATTACAATGTCCTTATTATTATTACTGACTCTACCAGTTGTCAGGTATTTAACTTGACCTGCTCCTTGGAATTTAGACACTCTCTTCCTCTCTCAGTCTCCCTGTGGCACATCTAGCTGGCTGAGGAGGGACACACTGGGATGAATTTCATCTCCAGCTAGGCTGTGTACGTGCCATTTATGGGCTGAAGTATCATAGGGCAATTTGTAGTTCATTTGTTCACTGTGAAATTCATGGGGGTCAAGGTAGCAGGGAATGATCTTGTTTATTCTCTCCCTTAGCTGTTGCCCTTTGCCAGTACCACAATTACAAAGGTGGCCAAAGGAGAAAGGCATGTTCTGTCTTTCCTGTAAAGTATACTGTTTTCTGAGAATCTGCTTGCTCAGAAAAAAAAGAGGAAAAAAACCAAAACAAAATAGCAACAACAAAAAACCCAGCAACAACAACAACAAAAAAAACCAACCCAAAACAAAACAAAAAAAAAAACCCTTAAAACAACCAAAGAAAAAAGCACATAATTTCTGTAGGAAAAATGGAAGGGATCTAAGGACTTTCTGAACCAAAAGTGACTGAGCTGGACTCTTCAGTTCCCAGAGTTACATAAACCCAGTAGGTTGGAAGGAGCCTCTGGAGGTCTCCAGACCAAACTCCTGTTCTAAACAAGACAATTTCACAGTTAGGTAGGTTTTCTGAGGCTTCATACTCCTGCCTGCCAGGGTAGGTGTGCTGGCTGCCGCTGTTCCAGCCTAAGAATTCAAACAGATTTTTGTGAAGTGCACCAGCAGTCAGCAGATACATCTCATTTGTGAGAGGTTACAATTAGGCTCTGCAGTGAGAAATTGGGTCTAATCATCTATTTTCAATGACAATACGTTGCATATGGCTTGTTGTTTTGTAATTTACTCATTATCCCCATTAGCAAAATATGAACATATGACAGCTTTCTCTGATTTACCATGACTGGAAAATTGAGGAATGTTGCTTACAATTATGTCTTCCCACAGATGGAGAACTGTACTCTGGCACAGCAGCAGACTTCATGGGCAGGGACTTTGCCATTTTCCGAACTCTGGGGCATCACCATCCCATCAGAACAGAGCAGCACGACTCTCGGTGGCTAAATGGTATGTAAAATACACATTTCTCTGGTTACACTCATCCAGCCATTAAAGACTAGCACACAGCTTCGTTCCAGCAACATCTGTGACATATACACTCCTCTTTTATTTGGAGCAGAATTCTGTCTTAAACCAGTTAAACTAATCAAAAGTGATTTATAAAGAAGCATTTTTGGTTTAATTACACTGAGATTTGTGGAGTGTGATTAAATTTAAAACACACACAGACACTACAAGTTGGACAGAAGCTCAAGGCTTGTGGAGGCATCAGCCACGCATCAACACAAAGTAGCTCCAGAGCCTTGGGCAGGATTGTGCCTTGTACAAGGTTTAATTTTTGCTGGGTTGAAGGGGACACGGCCACATCCAGCAGAAAGTCAATCAGCAGAACTTCTTGAGCAAGCCAAAGTTGTCAAGAGTTTGGAAAAAGAGAAAAGGGGCCTGGGCATTTCAAGCAATTTGGTTTCAAAATATCCAATAGCTCAGCAAGGCACAATAGCTTACATTATTGTATGGATATTACTAATCAAGCCTGTGGTTGTTTATTTGTGTGTCTGGGGAGAAAAAGATAGTTTCAGAGAAAATCTGATTTTGGCTTTGTGTGCCAAAATACTTTAGAATGCATCTGAGTACTCTATCCGAGTTCTACTGAAGTCAAATTTCTAATAGCTCAAATGGAATTACACTTGGCTTTAGCTATACAAGGATATGAGCATTTTGGAAATGAGAATTTGTTGTCTGAAAAAGCTGACATTTAAGTTAAGTAATACTAACGATAGTTGCTGAGTTAATTTAAACTTTAATTTTTTAAGAGTTAACTAGCTCTACTTTTGCTGTACATACTGCTTGTACCTGCACTCCTGTTTTTGAATTCACAAATTATTTTATTCTTAGACATTTTTTGCTCCTAGCCGTGTTATTTATGTCTCTGCTGAAGTTCATGCTTTCTTATGTGGTTTTGCAATTTAGTGCAAACTGTTCACACAAATTTTAATGTGTAAGAGCAGAGTATGTTTTAATACACGGTTTGTTATTAGCTGGTCAAAACCTTGTAGTATCAAATTGGGTGTCACATTAGCTGTATATACAATCCGTTACAACATCAGACCCTGACTCATAATTAAAACCACAAGATGCTATTGCAGGTTGGATTATCAACTCTATATATAACATACATTGGATACACATGTCATAGAAGCGTGTATATGACAAGTATGGATCTGTATTTTAATATGACAAGTTTATGAATGTGATGTATATCCTGTTAAATTTAGTTTTGCTGTAACTCGTGTGACTACTGTCTGTCTGGAGAACAGATTCAGGTCTTCCACACTTAAGTTCTACAGTCTGTGCTTGCCCAGTAACCCAAAAATTTTATTCATTGGGTTATTTTGACAATAAACAAAATTTCTGGACTTCAGGAAACAGTAAAGTACAAGGGTTATAGACATACCCATCTATCTTGATACCTGGTAGAGTAATAACGTGTTAAAGATAACCAACACCAGCTTTTGTTATGACAGTCATGATGACATAAAGCCCAATCATGCAAGCAAAATCTGCTTTTGTGCAGTAGATTTGCGCAATGACAGCTGAGTCAGGGGGATTTATGCAGTGGGAAAGCGCAGCCATTGTCCACAGCCCCTGTACTACACTGCTGAAAATGTGTCATTCCTTTGTGGATTCGGTTATCAGTCTTTCAGCTCTAAATGTGAGAACTGCTTTTCCCAAATTAGCACTAAGGTTACATCTGACAGGGTGCAGAAACCACAACTGCTTTGTGCTCAAGGTGGGGAGGAGAAGACAGTCACACATGATGATGAATCTCAAGCTATCTTAATTTAAGTATTTTTCAAAATGAGCATAAAAGTAGAAAGACAGCATTTTTTGTATCACAAGGTGAAGGTGATTTCCAACTCTTAAGTAAAGTTCTTGCACTATATTTCTGTATTGAAAGTTTCAAATTTAATTTAAAACAAGATAAGAATCAAATTGAAACCTTTAGAAATTATTCTCATAACTGTCCATAATTTAATAGAGAATGATCCTTAAGTACATTTTTGAAATCTCTCTCTCCACTGCAATTTAATACACTTACCTTCCTAATATGGAAAGATTGGCCTAAAATCTGCACTACAACATTCCTATTAAGGGCTCTGAGGCTTTACTGTTAATTTCCCAGTGATAAGATCCTGGCAGCCTTTCCACACAGCTCTCCTAATTTCAGCAACTAACATGGAAATCCAAAAATGATAATAGATTGGGTTTGAAACTCTGCAGGCATTATTATTTGATTATTGTTTTAAATTTGTTATTTGTCTTTTTAAAATATCATTATAAAAGAAGCTCTGTGTTTGCACGTGTTTAAAGTGGATATACTTTTAGTGAAACAGCCTCTCATTGAAGAATGAAGTGTACACTGCTTTTTAAAGATCTGTATAAACTATTTTTGAACCTTAAGCCTGTAGAGCTTTACAAGTCTTTTAGTAAAGACATGGATTGCTGTGTAGTGGTGGGTTTGCTTTCCCAGTTGCTTTTTACAGTGTGCTTAACCTCAGGTGAAAAACCAGTATTCTAATGGGCATATACTGAAGGCTGCAAACCAACAGTTCTGATCAAACTTAGAGACAAATTCTCATCCCCCTAGAGTTTAATAGCTAGATGGTGAGGCATCCAGTTCTGAGACCTTGCTAATGTTTACTTCAGTCAGAGAAGGAACTAAACTGCTTTTTCCATACTGAGACTAAGGTCAGAGCCAACAGGGTGCAGAAAACACAGCTGTTTGGTACCAAAAATGGAGAGGAGAAGACAGTTGTACGTGAAGAGCTTGCAGACTTTTCCCAGAAATTAAGTCTTGCCCTGAGCTGGCATAAAAGTTGGACAGCATTACACAGAGTGATTAAGTTTTTGGGATTTAAGCAGGAACACAGAGTTCCTACAGAGATCACACACTCACATTCTGGAGATGTTCAACCTTCTTATAGAAGTTGTATGTTTTGAGGAAGAGAACTGTGCTCAGCCCAAGGGAAGGTGCTGACCAGCAGCTCTTAAAGACTTCTTAAGTCTTTTAGATATTAAATACTCACAGGCTTCTAAAGCTTTCATTTTGTATAAATAATTAAACAGTCACCAAGCCAAATAAAACAAGGGAGACTGATTCTATAGCCATGTAGTCAGGACATTCATCTAGAAGCTAGGGAACCATACATCAGTCACTGTAGCAGTGTATATTTAATTGTTGATACAGAGCTGGCCAGATGTGACAAGGAAGCATTTTGCAAAAACACAGTAAAATAAGCTGGTGCTCAGGGAAGTCATCTTGGATATGAAAAGCTGCAGTTCAGTGCCCCGACTGAATCATGTACTTTGATATAAGCCACATTCGTGCACACACCAGACATTCCTGACTCCTCTGGTACGTGCATGGAGTTTCTCTGCATTAAAGAAGCTTTGGCAATCTTACTCAGTTCCAGTGAGGGTCGAGAATAGTTTTGAACTTTTGGGAAAAAAATTCTGAAGTTGAAAAAACGTCTCCTGTCCAGCTTTACTATAAGGAGCAATGGCCTTGATGTTACACATATGTCTTACAAAGTCTTGCCTACAGGCAAGTTTCCCTTTAAATGTGCCATTGCCTCTCATAGTTCAGAGCCATAAAGTTATTTTGAAGAAGCATGGATCATGTTCTGATTCCATGAACTGCTGCAGCAGTTAAAAGGAAAAGATGAGCGGAAGCCTGAGCAGGTGGGAGCAGCTTCTCCTGGTGCCAGGGAGTTCCCTGCTGCACAGCAGGCAGTGTTTGCTGTACAGCATCCCCACAGCATTCGTGCAAGGGCTGAGGGCATGGCTGGAGGCAAGAAGGCAGAACTGGCAGTGCAGTCTACCAGAGCTAATGCTGAGCAATGCAAAAGCAATGCACCCAAGGCAGTTTTCAAGCTGAAGACTAGAGGAGTGGAAGGAGAGAGTTTAAAGCTGCTCTCATCTCCTCTGACTTGAGCACAGGGGATCTGGCCTTAAATTGTTAACGTTTTGTAAAATGAATAACCATAAACATTTATTTTAAAAGCAAAGCAGGGTTGGGCTGAGAAAAATCTGAAAGGAAATGAAATCACAAAAGCTGCATTAAGACAGTATTATGAATCTGGTTTGCACCCCAGAAATACTGGCCTCACTCACCCTCTTTACTGGACCTGGGGTTAAGAGAGACTGTCAGTCTGGATTTCAAGACTTGGCTTGGAATTTCCTTGCTTTTTATGGTTTTAAACCACTCTATGATATTATTTTAGCATGCTTTCCGTGGCTTAATTTTTAAAGTGGAGTAGTAACTGTGCTTAGTCCCCCGAGGTTATTGTCCTTGGTAATCTTGACTTTACGGTTACATAAACAGCTGAGAATTATAGAAGCTGAGTGACTGTTCAATAATAAAAAAAAAAAATGTCCTCTTAAATTTAACAGGGTCCAAGGCAGGAAACATGGACTTGATACTCTCCTGGCATTCAAACAGAACTGTAGCCATCACTTTGTTTCCACTTATGGCACTTTGTAGAATGTCCCAGCACTGGCAATACACGCACATGATTTTGAATGTATACATATTGCACAGTAGAGTAATGTATGGCAAAAGAAAGACAAGATTACAGGTAGTTTCTAGGATTTTTACCTCTCTAATAAAATGCATTGAATGTGTCAAAATGTTAGAAATTAATTACTCTTGCTGAGAATTGGGTGTGTGTACATATTCTGATCCTTGAACCTATAATTAGTCTCTGGTCAACCACACCAAACCCTTTCCCTACCTATGCATAGCCACTGATGGTCCCCTGTGATGTGCCACTCCCTTGTCCCTAAATGCCTTCCCAATTTCCCATTTTCCAGTTCACCTCCTACATATTCTTAATCCAGATATGCAGCATGCAGTAAAATACAGGTAAGCAGATGTGGAAACAGGCTGACAGAACCCAACCATCCTTGCACCTGGGATTGTTTCATTAAATACATCTAAGATCTTGTTGGAGAAAGGAGGTGATGGATGCTACAAATACAAAAAAATCTCTGTTAAGAAGAGAGCTATTTAAACAAAGGAGATTTAAAAAGAAAAAGTGTGAACTGCATATGAATTTACTTAGTCTTCAAATTAGAAGTATTAAACTATGGTGGGAATGAAATTAGAAAAAGCTGCCCAATAGAAGTAGTCAGTGAGGCAGCCTAGATGGTTTTAAGAGGAACTCAGGTAACATTTTATGTGTTGTTATATAGCACACTTGCCTGACATTGCAAGAGACTACAATGAGTAGAATAAGAAGCCTCTTCCAGGTCTGCCTTCCCATGAATTTACAAGGTCATATTTAAACAACCTTATGAGTGAAAACAGTGAGGGGATTTTTTTGTGTATGTCATTTTTCTTGTTGTTCTTTTGGTGTTGTTTTTTTTTCCTGTGAAAGGATCTCCTGCATTTAAAATATGCATTTCTATATTTGAACTGCATTAACCAGCTGATATGTCCTATCATGAAGGCTGTAGTGTGGACTGAGTTCCACGCTTTCCCACCATGGCTTACAGAGGCATGAACAACTCCGACCCTTGCAGGAACAAAACATGTCCATATATGCAAGTCTCATTTCTCACTCAATACGTCCTGCCACCCCCATTCCCGTTATCTTCATTGCTAAGAATAGTAATAAATAATTTCACAGTGATAAATTCCATGTGTGACAAATGCTAATGTCACCTAACACAGTGCTAGGAAGTGCTCAGAAACTATGGTGACGGTGGCATAATACTGTGAACAGAATGGCACACAAACTCAATTTACAAGTTTTTTTTTCTCCCTTAAGTCTGTAGATCCATATTTGAGAGATTGAGTATGAATTTTAAGTTGTTTTTCTCATTGCAATCTAACAAGCTTCTTCTATATACATTTTTTGTTACAAACTGTTCTTTTTTTTCTTGGAAGAAATGTAGAATTTCTGAAATCACTAAATAAATTTTTATTTCTTATTGTTATTTCTTGACTTTTGTCCTGTCACTAATCTGAAATGGTTACAGGTCAGGAAGCCAAAGGCCCTGCTGAATGCTTGACCAGAACCAGCTGATTCAATTGAACCTGTCTGATAACTTTTCCCTGTATCTTTATACAAAGTAAGAGAAGCATTTGGTTCAGAAATCTAAGACCAAGTAGCAATTAGAGAATGTACTGAACAGTTTCACTGGGTGTGAGAAAGGTCATGAAGATGGTGGGTGGAGACAACCAGAAATAATATAATCTTCCCATCAAGTGGCCTAAATGAAATTATTTGAAATCATTCTAGGAAATAGATCTCGCTCTCTCTCCCTCCCATGTCCCTAGGATTAGGTAATTGTCTTCATTAAATGTCAGTGCTGTGGATGAGATTGTTTTTTTCTGTTTAGGTTGAAAAGGTGGTAAAAGTAGCCAGAGGACAAGTTTCAAGGTTAGAGTGGAAAAAGCGGGTAGGCAAGATGAAGCAGCAGAGAACATTCTCCTGGTCTGACTGCACATTTTGGAGGCTTCCTGACACTATAGAGAATATGACCTGGAGCAGGAAGACTTGCCTCAGTAAACGTATTGGTCTGAGCTATAGCCACAGTATGCTTCAGGAAGTCAGGATACAAGTTAGTCCAGGAACCTAACTTAGGATATGTTTGTATTACATGGTTAACCATGAGCTCGTTTATGGGTTTTAACTTGGTCAGCCTTACTATCCACACCAAAAAATGTAATAGCTGGGAGTGTAGATTAGAAGCCATGCTTTGCTGCAGTTCTTTCATTCTGTGACTCTTTATAGTGCATATAAGATCAAAAATAATGGGAGAGCTCAGAGTTCTTTGTTCACTGTTTCCGCTGGAGATCAGAAAAGTAGCTCTGCTGCGTGTAGCACAGTTTTAGGAAAGAAGTTCATGGCTGTCAAGACAAGAAGTGTGGGATATGACCCCGGTCCCAATCAGATCACTGCAGCATAGTCTTTCTTAAAAGAGACTTAGCAGTGATGGCCAGTTTGAGATCTGCACTCACTCTTGTGCACTGAACTGGTCTATTGGTGATGTGCCTTAAAATTGCTAAATTTTAAGGTTTTTATTTAAATTGTGAATTGAAAGGTCAACATATCAACATATATGAGGTTAACAGCCCCACAGCCCAATAAATCCTGAGGAGTCTCATGCTGGGGGAGATCTGAGAGTGCAGCCATTCCCATCACCTTCTCTGGAAGGCAGTTGGATGAAAGAACCAGAACAAGCTCTGGGTAGATACTGGATGTGGATAAATCAATGTATCTCTGTACTGGGCAAAACTGGTGATCTCATTTAGGTGTTCAGATTCAAATTTGATGATTCAGGTGAATTGTTTTTTATAGTTTTCTCTCCTTCAGAAGAACAAATCTGACTCTCTTCTGCCTCTTTCAGCAGCAGGAGCTGTGTAAATATCCATCTGCATGAGCACACTCTAGGAGTACATTCAGTAGGAGTAGTGCAGCTCTGTGCCCTTCTCACACTGGTGAAAAACACCTGCAATTTTCTGATTATCAATAGTCCCAGTGATATTCTATTTCCTCTAAAAAGCGTTTTTTCTTTTTTTTTTTTCTAACCTAATATGGATTTTTTTTTTCTATGGATTTTTTTCAATGGATAACTTATGGAGTTGGCAGTGGATGGCTTTGTAAAGTCATGGTCTGTCCACCGAAGGTGACAAACTTAGTATATTATTCAAGCAGTGACAATAACCTCTAATAGAAAGCTTTGTGTATTACTTTCAGTTAGTGTATGATTAAAAAGATAATTTCTATCTATATATTTATCTATCTATCTATCTATCTATCTGTTACCCACATGCATCAGTTCATAGGAAGACTTTCCCTTTTCCCTGGAGATAAATCTCAGTAGGAAAAAAAGAGTCATTTGTCCAGAACAGGTGTAGTGTTCAGGTTCTAAGTTTGCATTTTGCTTTGCTGTTGGTATAGAACCTACTTTGAGTTATACAACACCAGTTTCTTCGTAATTATCACCTTTGCAGAGATCCAAATCAGCTTAAGCAAAAGGAAAGTTCAGATTAGGTTGCAGGATTCCAAAGACAAAGCCTCTGTGTTATAGACCTTGCAAATTCAAGTAGGTTTCCCATGATCTCTGTGAGAGCTCATCACAGCTCTGATGCTTGAAAAACAGTGACTTTTAACTACCAAATTGTGCCTCCTTTCTTGTTCACAAAAGTCACTAACCAGTTTTTCAGAAAAGTTAAGCAGAAATCTGCTTGTAGGAGTCACACAGCAGAATACTAATTGATTTAAACAAAGGAGGAGTGGGTCTGTTACAGCCCCCTTTATTGGGATATGACATACATCTGAATTTTCTTTTTACGTTCTTGTGTTATTTTTGGGTTTTTTTTCCCTTCTGCTCTAGCCATCAATTTAATGAGTGTTGACCCTGTCAATACCAATTTCCTCTTCTTGGCCACCATGTTCAGAGTTTGGTGGGCATTCAATAGAGATTTACTGTTGACTGGGTAATTTGAGTTCATGTGTGTGGTGAAAAATTAGTGAGGAGAATTACCCCGAAAAGTGGATGCCATGACAATGCATGTCACCATGGTGTGACCAGCTCTGCTGACATAGGTTTCAAAAGCTCTCCCCCTGTGAAAATGGGGCCTGTTTGCAAATTAATTAGTTTCTGGCAGCAGCTTGATTGTTGACCCAAAGTTTGTAGAGTGGAAAAACAATCAGATTAGTGTGTTCAATATAAAGGCCCAGCGCGGTGCTCGAGTGCAGTTTGCCAAAATGTTGAAGCCGTGAATAGAGTGAAACAAATTCTTTTTTGAGAAGCCAAGGCAAAGGTTAAGTGTGATGTGACTGGAGCATGCTGGCCATGGGGCAGTGGGGAGAGAATTAAAGGTTTCAGCCACAAAAAAATAGAGAGTGCTGAGCGAGTTGCATTGAATTTAATGAAATTCACAGCTTCAGACGCAAAAGTGCTTGGCAATGTTTTAGTCTGTGTTAAAGGGAGAAATAAGATGGCTTTGTTTTAAGAAGTATTCTTTGTACATCCATGTTGGACACCAGGGACTGAGCCTCTAAAGAGTTTTAGAGACACTTCCTGAGCCTCCACGCTGTTTCTAAGCACCTGCAGACTGAGGTTTGTACCAGTTCCTCCCACTCCCCACCACACACTAACTCCCTTTATCTCTAGTGATTCAATCCAAGCTTCCCATTCATCAACTCCAACATTTGGGCAGGGTTCTTCTTTTAAATAGTGCTGGTGTGGGGGCTTATGGACACATATATTGGAAATCAATGCTTGTGAATAAATGACTGGCTAAAGCTTGTTATCCAGGTAGTGAGTCAAAAGATAGATACTAAAAAATACAACAGGCCGTATCTGTAGCTGACAAAACATGACAATGACCCATATGCAGCCAAGATCTGATTTCTGCTCATTCCTGTGGCCATTTCATTATTACTCTTCATTCCTTCAATGGCTGGTTTTTTATATATGTTTACCCTTCATCATCCATTTTTGTTATTCACTGTTATTATCACTCTTGTAATATTTCCTTTGTATCAAACAATCCCTATGCATTTTAAAAACTATTGTTTTCCCACTATGACAAATAGAAAGAAGGAAAATACCAACTATTGTGAAGGAGCCCATGTTCATGGGCAGTTGAGGTATCTTTGCTTGGACCAATGTCTTAGCCCTGTTGGCCTGGATCAGAATGCCTGGCAGACCCAGGGGAATGGGAGGACAGAGCTGCTGAGCTCAAAATATGAAGGGCGCCACACAGCCCACCACATAGCCCCCACCCCATCAATTAACTGAGATGCCCAGCAGAGTTAATGATATGAGGATACAGCCCCTTAGTCTGTTCCCACCTCTTTCCCCCATTCCATAAAATTCCAATTCTTAGCCTGCGACCTGTGCAAACTCTGTGATTTGTTCTCGGTAATGGGGCTGAACCTACCCCCTTCACACTAACATTCCTGAACCGTGAATTGCTTGTCCCAAAAGGCATTTAGTGTTGCTTGCAATTAACACAACTGATTGCTCAAAGCCGGCACCTGAGGTGGCATGGAGCCAGCTGGAAGGATAATTGGCTCCTTAGCTGGAGAAACATCCACTTCACAGTGGAGTCTGTGATGACGGAATTATTAGTTCAAAGTAAGCCAGGTATGTGAATACCTGTTCTATACATTAAAGCCTCCACTTGCACTAGGCACAGATGAATTATCGCAGACTCAAAGCCTCCCTTTCTCTCTGTCTCCGGAACTTCCCCTTCTCTTTGTTCATGAAATCGCACACATTTCAGCCTGAATATTTGTAAGGCTGAGTAATTGCTTTTGTTCTTTGGGTTATTTAATTACAAATCTCAGTAGATGACAGGTCCTCTGCTCTAAAGGAAGACATCACATTTGCACAGTTACAGAATCCCAACACAAATGTGTGTGGCAAATCAGTGACTGCAGATTTATTCATGCCCTCTGGGACCTGCACTGCCTTTTCAGCTTAGCATGCAATATGATTTAAATTACAGCTTGTGCAGAGCTGTGCCTTGGGATTACACTCCATGTTTCCAACTGTTTATAGTTCAGTGAGCTTTAACCTCTGTGATTCTGAAAATTAAATAATGTCACGGCTGATATCAAACTGATGGCTGGTACTAGATTACTAAATACTGTGTAGTATTAAAAGCCTATTTTTACAACAAAGTGGAAACGTCAATGTATTTAAAACAATGATAGCACATTCAGGTAGTTCAAGAACACAATTCAAAAGTTACCCTAGCCAAGAATGGCGAAGCTAATATTAAACTGCGTTATCAAGGATACTGTTTCAACTCCTGTATTTAGCAGAGTTATGGCTCTGGACTTTACTAGAGGAAGACTTACCCTAACACAGTGATTTGTGATGAGGTAGACACAAAGAGTATGTAAGATCAAGAAATGTAGACAGAGCATCTGTTGAAGTTAAATTCAAATTTGTTAATTCCTTGCAGAAGTTTCATTATTTCTGAAATAGTGTGATATATCAAATGTTACATCTTCAAGACCTTTTTTTGCTGTAACTGTGGACATCTTAATATTTCTGTAGCCTTTGAAGAGGAGCAGAGGAAACACCTAATTAGAAAATTCTGTATTTAATATGACATGTAATTTCCCATCAGATTACATTTCTTTATTTGCAGGGGTTTAATTGATGCAATAACATTTAGTCATTTTTCTCTATTTAGTTCTGCAAACCCACGTTTCCAGGATAGAAACTGTTCCAGTCCCACCCGAGCCATTTCACCGTGTCCCTCCCCAGGCTCCATCAGGCAACACTGTGAAACAAAAGGGTGAAACCGATGTCACCATTAGCAACATTTAGGCCACAGAGCCTCATTCATGACTGTGTTGTAAGGAAGGGGGAACAGGAAAAGGAAAGGACAAATGGGAGAGACAAATGGATACTTATTTTTCACTTGTAAAGGCATCATGTTGGACTAAATAACAGAAAACAAACAAAGAATTCACACAATCTCAGTTATCAGATATGATGGACAGATCACAGACACACAAAATGTTTGATAAATGGTTCCTCCATTGACACTGCAGTATGTCCTGAACTTCCTATTTTGCTGCATTGCCAGAGTTATGCTTCTTTTTCCCCTTGATCTTTAGAGTGCCCTATACTACTTATTTCAGGCTTTTGTGTCCAGCTCTTAGTTATCAAAATGGTGTCAGAAATATCCCATCCCTTGCTATTACATTGGATTCCATGGACTTGTACAAATTCACCCTTTTTAAAAGGTGGTTGTTATATTTGATTTTTTTAAACATGTAGCTAAGTGCTTTTACATACCATACAGTGAAAAAAAAAAAAAAGATATGGTAAAGTTTATAGTAACATCTAAGTGGTCAAAGTATGCAGGTGATGACTAGCTAATAGTTGATAGTCAGAAGCAGTGAATGCCTCAGATGATGTGCTGGTGTGCAGATAACATACAGTGTTATTGAAATGTGGTAACTTTGCTTTTAAGAATCTCAGTATCAGTCTCAAATGTAGTAGCAGTGTTGTACAAAAGACTATTGAGAGTGACCCACTAAAACTGGGGCTGATAAGCCTTTTTAGCTGTTTTCCCTCTGTTCTGAGATCACTGTATCACTGGTGTGTATAGGCTGAATGTTTCTGTTGGTAAGGTGAGCTGCCTTGTAGTGTTACCAGGGAAATTATCTCTTTCAAAGGCAAGGGTTAAACTGTTGTCTTTGAGACTACCATTTATTGTATAATAAGCAGCAGAATTTGATGTTCCAGAGCACTTAGAGCTGCCACAAACACACTGAGTAAATGAAGACAAAATATTTCCATTTCTGTTTTACCTTTTAAAGTGATAAACTGGCCTGTGTTTTTGTTAGGTTCCTGGATTATGGAAAAGAGTCTTTTTAACATATCTTTAAATATGTATAAATTTAATTCCCTCTTGGTAGGCTTTAAAGATTTCTGTTCAAGTAAGTGCAGCAAGATTTGTAGGAAGATTTTGTTAGAGAAGCTGGCATAAGCAGAAACAAACTAACCTTACAGTGACAGCTTTTTAACAGATGATCATTCAGAAAAAGCAAAAGAAAAGTTACTTTAAAGACTAGATTACGTATTTTTCCCATTCAATGCACAACTCTTATGAAACAGTTGCAAGCATTCAATGATAATACATTATCTGTGATATATTGCCATATATCTGCGGATTGGTGTTTATTGATTCTTTTACTGCTGTTTGAGCAAAATTCAATATCCTCATAAGTAAGAAGTGTTCCACTGATGTCAGTGAGATTATTCATATTTCCTGAACTCTATGGTAACATTTGTCAGACTGTAAAATTTGGTAGTCATGGGGCACAGCTCTCTTCAGTTACCCATTTCTTCAGTCTCAATGTCCTGTTCTCCTGTTTCTCTAAAGCAACTTTCAGTAAGGGCTGAAAAATGCTCCATGAGAGAGGAAGGTACCAAACCTTTCCATGTGGTATTTTACATGGATTTGTGAGTCATCAGCTTTTTTCACAAGATTGTGTAAATGAGTTGTCATTATCAATACTCAGTTCTGTTCCATGTTTGACATACTGTCAGCTTTAATATTTTTTTGTCAGACCTGTTGGTAGAAAGCATTGTTTAAAAAACAAAATCCAGTTTCCCATTTATTACAGGACCTATATTTTTTACTACATTTCTTTATTTTATTACTTTTAAAATACTTCTGTTAAACTTTCTGCCAATTCCTCTCCCTGTAGTTTATGTATCACAAGCAAGTGTGCTGCAAGGTCCTCCCTCCCTGCTTTTAAAAAACACTAAAATTTTGAGTCTGATACAATGAAATTTTCACTCTTAAAAGTCACAGAAATTACATCAAATATATCTGAAGTGCTGTCAGTGAATAAATAAAAAAAAAAAAAGAAGGGTTTCTTTGTACAGAATTAAAGTATGAACCAAGGAAACAATGTTTGAGAAGCACAGCTTTCTGACTGTGTGGGTACTATTGCAAAACTTTTCTATCTGAAGCAACGTCACAGTTTTCATCTCACCTATGCTATCAAATACTTTTTTTTTTCTTTTTTAATGAACAGAACTAAGTTTCACATCAACAATAAATGACTACGTGATTTCATTATTTCTGTTGTGTAAAACTGTGCTAATACCTTATGTTGACTGAAGCTAGATTAAGTTGGAAACACACATCACGCTCACATGACTACTGAAAGAGGTTGTCATAACTGATGCTATCACTGAATACCTCTGGTTCTGCTGAGGGGTTTTGCTTCCTCTTACAGATGCCTTACTGCATTTTGTGTTGCTGTGCTACACTGACATATGAGCTAAAACCAGTCATTCACCCAGCCCTTTCATCAGTCTTTGTTGCCATCCCTCATTAATCCTACTTTAATGGATTTTGTGTCAAGTTGCTTTACACTAGCTGTAAAAGTTCATTATACCAACAAAATGTTTCTCGTATTTTGACAAAATTACCTCAGTTCTTTAGCCAAATCTAAAGGATTTAACAAAGAAATTAAATTACGGGAGATCGGAAAGGTTAGGTAATTGCTACAGGAGTGTTCTCTACTGGATGACTCCTTGGGAACTGGCGTGAGCTGATGATCATTTCCAGATGAATGAATATCTCTCACTGAGAGTTGAGACTGTGGTAGATACCTGTCCAATTTTTGATGTGACATCAGGGAGGAGATTTTTTTTTACAGCTACACAATCTCTTCCACACACTTCAAATTGAACCTGGCAGTACAAAATTTGGAGGTTTTCTTCCTGTTTTCAAAATAGATTATTTTTGTCACAAAGGACATATTTATTCACTTTTTAGGCAGAAAAAAAGTAATATTTCTGTGGACAAATGGTTCTGGAGACAGGGTTATGCACTGCATGGAGCTGACAGAGAAATGTTAGGAATTTAGCTTTCAGGAGACACAGGCTGAAGATATGCTTGTCAAGCCAGTGTGGTTCAGCTTTTTCCAGTCATACTGTTGAGGGCTGTCCTATTTTCCCTACACTGGAATATGTTTGCCATGTTAATCTCCAGCTATTCCTCACACTTATCCAGGTATTTGCCTCCTGCAAAGTGCTGTGTCAGGAGTTTGGCTGATGGTGCTGCAGCATGTTCCCTCTGCCTTCAGGACACCTTCTTGCACTCTTGATTTCCAGGTGGCAAAGAGGAAGAATATTCCAACGAGACATAGACACACATCTCTCAGCATTCAGAAAGGCCTGAGAAAATCACATTAGTGGAGAGGAACAGGTTTAGTTTCTGGCTTTTAGGATCAACTGCCGTAAACTGCTTCGGCATCTCCAGGGACTTGTGCTTCACCTGTGAATTTTCAGAGCTTACAAAAGGCAGGCCTGTAGCATGGCTGTATATGCCAAAAGTCTGTAACATCCCAAATCAGAAACATCTTTTGTCTTCAGTGCCTCCACGCTCCACTTCCTCCCCTAATACATCACTTCTTAGCATAAAGACTGTGGTATTTAGTTCTTGTCACTCATCCAGAGCTCTAAAGATGTAGGTTACACAGTTAAGGCACAGGCTTTCTGGTCTTATTTCCAAACATCAATGTCAAAAACTTCAGATAAATGACTGAGAGAGGAAGAAACAGGTTCTTAGCTGGAACTCTCATTAGCTTTAAGAAATACAAAAAATTGAGATTAAAGTATTCCTAAGTGGAGACAATGTGCTGCAAGCCTCACTTTCTGTTCTGTGATGGACACTAGTTTTCTCAATTGCCCAATTACTCTCTCTGAGGGACAAGTAAATAAGTTTAAAATTAATTGTGTTGATAGATATACGACAACCTTAAAACATAGTCAGTAATGGAAAAGAGGTGTTAATTTTGCTTCTTTCTCTGTAAGGAGATAATAATCACCTCTATTAAAGTAAATGGGGTGGATAGATCATAAGCATTGTTTTGTGAGAAATCTAATTTATGTTGAGCATTAAGCTATAATTTTACTGAACTTTTGTATTCACTTTTCTTCACCATATAATTAGTCTTTAACAGAGAATCAAAACTATTGTTGTCTCTTTAGAACAAAGGCTTCAGAAACTGGTAATTGCATCAGAGATCAACATTTTCTCCCTTCTCTTTCCTGTGGGAGCTAAAATGTTATTCCCAAGGTATGTTCATGCTGAATTATGCCTCTAAGGCAGAAGAGATGAGGGATCTTGAGGTGGTGGCATTGTTTTGGCAGGTATTAAGGGACTCATTCACACTACTCTAGAGGTGCTGAGCACCCCAAACTGAGGTTGTGCTCCTCTTACTGTCATTTTGCTTTGCATCACTGCCAGCCCCCGGGAGGGCACCCATGGCTTGGTCCCCAGCCTGGTCTTGTCAAGTTTTCACTTCTGCTAGCTGCCCAGCCAGCATGGAGCCTGAATGCTTTAGGATATTAGAACACACTTGCCGTTCTTTGCTTTTGCCTCAAATACAAATCAGTCATTCCTTAAAAAAACAGTCATTTTAATTCAGTTTTAACATCTCTCACAATGAGAATGGATGCATAGATAACACTTATGGTCAAGTCACTGTAAAAGCCACAAGGACTAGAGTCCTGTTGCTGTATGTGTAAGTGTACCATTGAGATGTAGAAGAATTTACACATGTAAAAACACGGTGTGCCTTTTTTAATGCACGTCTCTTTGCGTGTTACATTGCTGCTGCACCCATGTATTGAAATGACAGAAGAGTGATATGTTGTTGCTACTTTTAATACCTTTCATCCTTGAAAATCTGTAATCTCCTTATGTCACACAAGTCACCACTGAAGCATAGCAGCTGGATTCTGCAGAGGAAGGGTTTGTTGGTTTTTTGGGTTTTTTAATTATGAAAAGAGTTTTGAATAAAATACAATAAAATTAAATTTTTAAAAAGTACATTATTGAAATTAAAAGAAGCCTTATTAAACCTCATACTTATTAGCCTGTTTTATAATCTGTGACACAAAAATTGCCTTTACTAATCTTTGAAAAATTAATAAAAAACAGGGTATCACTTCTAAGAAGGAGAAGCTGGCTGACATAACTAACACACTACTTTAAGATCATCTTGACTCAAAGATAAACTGCTTGATGAAGATCATCAGTCTTTAAAACTCTTTTCTGATGGAAATTTCCATTGCAAAATCAGTGAGGGACCATAGGGCTTCTTACCTTGTGATAGCTGCTGACAGCTTGATCATGCATGGCCTGCATGCCACACATCCTCCTGACTTTGTAAACAGCATCTTTAAATGACATCTCTACTCTGTAGTCTGTCCTTTCTATGTTAGCATCTGACAATAAGTTACCACAAAACCCTCACATTAGCTCCATAATAGCCACAAGTTGTCCCTTGTGCAAAGAGCATTCCCACTTTGAGGATGTGGTCTGATGCCATCCATGTTATTGAGGAGCTTCACTGGAAGCAGTGAATCCATGAGAGCTCTGCTGTGTTTGCCTGACTCAACAGCAGCAAGTGGAATATGAAAGTTGAGGAATTTAAATGAAGGGACTTTAAAAGAACACCACTAAAAGCTTTGCTGTTTTGTAAACTACACTTGAGTGTGTAAAACCACAAACCATCTTAGCTCTCTCATCACCACATGTTAACAGCTTTGTCCTCTGGTGACCTTACCGAGGCAGAGGCTCTGCTCTGCACATTTGTGACTGGAGCTGCAAGTCTCCTCTCTGTGGGTAGTAGGGCTCACTGTGAGAGCAAGTCCAGATTTTCTGAGGATAGTGTTTGGGTCTCCGTGCTGGATCTCAGCGGACAGGAGCTGTACATGGTTATGAAGTCTTGAGTAGCTGTCTGGTTTTGTTGTTAAATTTTTAATTTCAGCTTCTCTAGTCTTCCTCTCCTCAGGGTCCCAGTCACCCTCCACTACTTTTCATTAAATTATAGCAATTGCAGTTTTACTGAGCGTAAAATTTCCCTAGTTCCCTAAAATTTTCTTGCTGTGAACTGATAAATTAGTAATTTTGACCGTAAATATACAATAATAGGGGCATCCAGTTCAAACTCTCTACAAAACATTTCCTAAGAGAACTGCCCTTTGGCTCCTGTCAAGTGATGAGGAGATGACCCCAGCTTCTGTTCCTTCAGCTTACTCAATCTTGACAGCTAAAGGTAATTTCTGTGCCTTCAAGTTTATAGATCTTCATTAAAATGCTAATATGATTCAGTTAGAAAGCCAATTTCTGACTTTTATTGTTTCTTGCTCTTGGGGCTGTGTGTGTATTTGTGCGGTTGTTGCTGCTAAAGAATAACATTTGTTAGAGAACCAGTGCAGATCGATTTACCTTTGCTTTTCCTCAACCTGAAATGCTGAGCCAGGCAAAACATGTTTCCATTACTTAAATAAGCAAACAATGGCATATAAATCATAGAGGCAGCTGGACCAAGGTGTCATTTTCATAAAGAGCCAGGTTTCTCAGGAAGGACAGTTTAATGGGCTGCTGCCAATGAAACGTCTGCGGAGCTGGTAATTGCAGGAGGGCGCACAAAGTGGTGTACAAAGGTGTCATGTGGGATCTGAGAAATAGCACCACAGCCAAGACAACTGGAAAAAGGAGACTGAAAAAGGTGTGGGCTTTAATAATTTGCTTCTTAAAGGCTGATTGTTTTAAATAAAAATATAAGTTTTTATTTTTAGCTTGTTCACTTTGGCTGCAAGATCAGAGAAGTGTTTTCAGCTATTATTTTATTTTGATCGTGTTTATGCTGTGGCTTCATTTCTCCTTTGATCATGCTTAAACACGTTTCAGAAATGTTTGTTTGATGTATGCTGTTTTTTAAAGCTCTCTTCCACATTGTCTGCCTGTGTTTTTTAAAAGCAATGAATCGTTGCAAAATATTTGCTGTCAAATTATTTCTTAAATCCATTTTCCCAAAACAAGCTTTCTGGACTTTCAGCCAATGGGAGACTGCTTTCAAACAAGAAAGTGTTGAACTGTTGTAACAGCATTTCTGAGGGCTTCATGGATTGGAGGTAGTTTTAGGGTTGCAGAATACTCCATAAACCACACTCAGAAATTTGAAGTTTTCACCTACCCCCAATAGCTGCAGTGCACTGACTTTTACAGTTGTTACTGGTGGGTTTGGATCAAAGTCCCACTTCCTCTTCAGTAAAACTTGCTTGAAGTTCATTCCAGCATTTCTTTTCTGGCTGTGTTGAATGTATGAAATAGGTCAACCCTGACTGAATTATTTTAAACTTCCCATGGGGACTCCTTGATACCAAACCTGTTTAATTTTGCAGGGTAAGGCAGGGCAGTCTTGATACTTGAACATACACATTCATGGATGACATTCTTTCTTCTGCTGCATGGGTAAGCAATTAGGAGAGTCAAGGAGAAGTCCCTAATTCCCTCATCTGTGGATATCTCCCTTGCAATCCTCAAAGAAGAGCAATAAAAAAGTGCTGTGCAGTCCATGGAGAGGGCTGTGTTGCGTGACTGTAGGCCATCTGGCTGATTGATTCATCAGGACCATCAGCAGCCAGTAGTGAGCATGGTCTGAAGCCCTGGGGTTAAATGCAAGTGTGCATCAAGCTTTGGGCAAGTCAAACAGCCCCTGCACTAGTGAAACAATAAAGAACACACTACAGATCACTGGTTCACACCACCCACTTCATAGCTTTATAACCCATGAAATTATCAACCACTTTTCTGTCCCTCTCTCCACACATGGCATCATGATGTTGTTTCTGTAACCATTACATTCATTCTGAACAGAAATTAATCTATTTCTATATGCAACAGAACACATGTAGCCTGTTCTTCCTTCATTTGCTTCACTGCATAGACATAGATCTATTACGTGGAAGAGGGGAAAAAAGCCAAACACCACCAGGTAACAAGAGCCAGGGACGTATAACATGAAGAACCACTCTTTATTGACTAAAATGTATCGATTTAACTAGATGGCAAAGCAATCCAAGGTGTGCTCAATAAGAAACATCAGTGTTCGAAAAAAACCTGTTCCATGACGTACAGTGGATGTGTTTCTAATATGAGGCTGTGTGACTACTTCATTTTCAGGCATGTAGTTAGGATTATTAATCACTAATTAAAAATCTGAATCCATCTCAGATGAGCACTGGTAAGAAGTGCCTACAATGCATACTCTGGCTGTGGCATTTATTTTATCTCACAACCCTCTTCTCAGCTGTCACTCTGACAGAATCATTTGAAACACATATTTGCAATTTATTCAACTATTTTTCTATAATTGCTGTGTCAGTCCTGCTTTAATACGCAACTGTCTTACTGTTTCTGAGTTCACTTGCAAAATTATGAGAGGGAAAGAAAAGAATAATAATATGCTAACCGAGGGCAAGTTTATATAACCAGTGCTATATCAGCAATATTTTAGACTCAGATGGGACTCCCCACAGTATCTTCATAGGCCAATGTAAAGTTAGATTTTTGATGCCTGATAATATAGTGATTTATTTTAAACTTGATATCTTGCACTAGAAATAAATCATTCAACCATTTGGGAATGTGTTTAGGTTTTGGTTGAATATTATTTTTACCCTTTTTCATTAAGACCTTAAGGATGTAAAAACAACTGATTCAGAAAAGAGGTTCTCCAGATCCAGTAGCCAAAAACACTGTCTTCTAATGGGTATCCTCTTTCTCTGATGGATCCTTCCCCAGGCTGCAGTGCAGACATTTTCAAGCTGTAGTTCTTGTTTCTTGAGATTCAAGTTGCATGCAAAGCCTTAGTATATCATATAAAAAATAGTCTAGATATTATTTATCTCGGGTCTCTTGTCAGTGTACCTTGAAGGCTATTAAATGCACGCTAGAAAGAAAGGAAGCACATTTAATAGCTTACATTACTGGGGTTTGGGGTGGAGAGCTTAAAATCTCAGCTTGTCCATGTTTTCAGATGTCTAAAAATGTTTATTTTAACAGACAATAGGTAGTAGACACAGGTTCACAGAGATCTGTTTTGTGGCCTGTGTTGTTCAACATGTTCATAAATAACCTGAAAAAGAGGCTGGATGAGAGGTTGGGTTTTTTTCACATGAATCTAAGTTATTCAGCATAGTGAGACAAAGGAAGACTGGGAAGGATCACAAAAGGAACTTATGCAACTGGGTAGCTAAACAATCAAATGACAAATTAAATTATTCTTGATGAATGATGTATTGATAAACCTTGGGGAAAGCCATGAGGAAACCATGCCTATCTTCACATATAAAATAATGGGCTGTGGACAGAGCACCACCAATGAAGAGTGAGATTCTGGGGTTATGGCACATAAATTCCATGACGATTTCAGATTACTGCTGAGGATCTGTCAAATCCATTTTAAATGTTAGGAATTAATGAAAAAAAAAAAAAAACCAACAGAGAATTCAACAAAGAGAATTGCTACAGCCCTTGTTAAAGAGCATACTAGTCTTGAACACTAAGCATTTTTTCAATATAGGAATTGAGAGGAACCAAATGAAATTATTAAGATCAATGTTCAAAACAAAAAATCAGGAGTAAATTTTAATTCATTACATTGTATACGTGAGGAACAAATTCCAAAAGGACATGCTGAATGCTGGAAATTTGTATGAGTTCAAGAAGAAACTAGACAGATAACTGGATGAGAAGTCTATTTAGAGTTAACTAAGCACACAGAAAGCAGCAAAGCTCAGGGAATCAGCTACACTGAAAACAATTGAAGGAAGGGACTTTATTCTTGGAGAGTATTATTTGTATTCACCATATTCTTTCTTGTCTCAAATAATTGCTTCTGGACGATCTTGGAGGTTGTGTATTAATCTAAGTAAACTTTAGTCTAATCCAGTAGGGTCATCCTTCTGTACTCATATATATAGATGTATACACACACACAAGTACATTAGAATATATACATATATATACACACAGACTGCATGATAAGACACACACACACACAATTATGCAGTATCTACTCATATAATAGAAACAGCTAAACTTCTATGTGCATATATACAAATATATTAAAATATGTTGCTTAAAAACACTGCCATCCTTAATAAGGCAATGAGTTGCACAGGCCAGCTACTGCAAACTGGCAAAACATAGCAAAGTTCATTCTTTCCATGACTATATAGCAATAAACATACACTGGAAAGATGTTAATACAGACACTAAAATAGCTTGCAATTTCACATAGGAGCAGGACTCTGAGTAGTTAAATATAGTTCACAGTTAATTATCCCAGCAGGATGTAGAATGGTTATAAAACAGATTGGTAAATCTGTTGGATATGCCTTCTTTTTCCAAATATAGTGAAAGATACCAGCTGAAGTATCTCTGTAAAATACAGCGATGAGCCAGATGCACCACTGGTATGAATTTATTGATATGAATTCTATAAAATTCTCTCTCCTAAAACTTCTTTATAGCATTTTTTATATAACTGATCAGTATGTGCACATTATCTGTATTTCATTTTTTGATGCATCTTTTTTACCGCCAAGTAAAGTCGTCACTCTAATAATTAAGAAATAAAGTTTATGTATATAAAAAAAAAAACCTACAAAAATGGCAAGACAAAGTATTTCAACAACTTGAGTAGAAATTCTAAAATCTGTTTCTATTCTGAAAAGAAGACAAAAATTTGGGGATTTGGGGTATCACATGGAAATAGTATCAATCAAAATGTATTTTTCAACTCAACTTTTTTTAACAGTAATGCACTAACAATTTTCTAGGCGTAAATTTTTTTTTAATCGCTGAAATGAGAACTTTACATTTGTCTCCATAATTCTTTCATTTTAATTGTGACTTATACAGAAAGATTATTAACCGAAGTCCAGACATCCAAAGACAAGAAAATTGTCAGTAATAAATACATGGAATTATGAAACCATGCTGTAATGTTACACAAACATCTGTAAAAAGATTTCATAAACATTTAATTACTCCAATAATGAAGTTAATATATGTTCATTAAATACCTGTAACAAAAACTTCTCTGTATTAAAGATAAGAGGAATTCAAATTCCTCTTATCTTTAACCTGTCATGTTAACAAGTGATGATGTACCTAATTTAGAAATATTTGCCATGGGATGCAGTGATTGGGTTTTGGGAAGAAAAATGACAGTTCATTTATGTAAGGAAGACAAGTGATCTAGCTCATGCAGTAGTAACATGCACAATGGCATTGTCTTCTCAGATCCCAGATTTGTCAGTGCTCACCTGATACCAGAGAGTGACAATCCAGAAGATGACAAAATCTATTTCTTCTTCCGTGAAAATGCAATTGATGGAGAGCACACTGGAAAAGCCACTCATGCCAGAATAGGGCAGATCTGCAAGGTAAGATGATGACTTTTTGGTGTGATACCAGATGCACTTGCAAGCAATTTTAGAAACTGTGTTTTCTTGCCTGTGAACTATTCAGTACTAACATTGGCATCGTAGTAAAGCAGGGGTCATCCCAAGAGAAAAATAGTTTGGGGATGACACACACAAAGGAATACTATTTAATTATTTTCTGGGGGAACTTAACAAACTACAGTGCTTGGTTTAAAAAGTCATACATATCCTCTGAAGCTTAGAAAGTGTCTGTAAAAGAAAGTGTTTTACAAGAAATGTGATACTTCCAGGTAGGCCAAAAACATTTGAAGAATTTGCTTTTTAAATGTTAATACCTTTCCATTCCCACATTAGTGGAAACCTTTAAAACACAGGCAGAGGAAGATACAACAAAATAACTGTTTAAGGTTAGCTGTAGAAATGGGCAACCATTCCAAAGACCCTTAGTGACTGCAAGATGAATCATTTGTCCACACCGATAAATGTCCAGATGGTTTTCTGACAGACTTTCAAAAATATTTCTGCTAATGAAATGATATTAAAAAATTTGTAGATTTGGCAACTGTGATGTTTACAGTAAAATTTTCTGTTAATTCATAAGCACAATTTCAATTTACCTCCTTGAATTCAGAGGTTGCTACTTTAAAACCAATTATCCCACAAGTATGAAGTCCTTGGGGCACTTTGTTTCTGTACAACTGATCCCACTGTTCTGGCATTTTTATCTACTTTGTTCCATTGCAACTTGCCTTTCTACTTTGCTGCTACCCAGTTAACCATAATAAACACCCTCAGCTTTTGCAGGACTTCTGCCCACTTATCTTTTCCCAGTCTTATATGTGTATAAAGGTATATAAAGAGATTTGAGGTTTTTGGGTTTTAAGTTATGTATTAGGATGAAATATGACGCAATACAGTGTAAAATAAAAATAATTCAGAGTTTGTGTCTTTGCAGCATATTGCTTTTGTATGTAGAGTGTGAATTCTTCTCTCTTATTTTCTCTAAATATCATCTTATTTACTGTATTTTCTTTGTTGGTACTTCAAACAAAGACTGTTGCTAAATATTAATGCAAAATAATTTTGTTATTAGAATGACTTTGGAGGACACAGGAGCCTTGTTAACAAATGGACAACTTTCCTCAAAGCACGTCTGATATGTTCTGTACCAGGACCCAATGGCATTGACACACACTTTGATGAACTACGTAAGTGGCAGAAATGGCCAGAATATAGAAATGTCTTCAGGTATTATCTGTATGAATTTAACCTAATTTTCTTTTCTTTCTCCTGTTATTGTTACAGAGGATGTGTTCCTAATGAACTCAAAAGACCCTAAAAATCCAATAGTCTATGGAGTGTTTACAACTTCCAGGTACAGAGCATATCATTTTACTTCCACAGAATCTTGGGTGGCTGCTTGTTTTAAAGAGGATTCTTTGTTAAAAGTGGTTTTAAAAACCATGAAATTTTCTTAACCTTTGAACTGAGAAGTCAATGGCAGTAAGAAGTAATGAATTAGGTTTCTTTCTTATGAGCGATGTACATCATCACTCTGAAGCTGCTTTTTATAGCAGGGATTAGCATTTGTAGCCCTTTCCACACAGATTTGGAAAAAGAACACAAGAACAAATAAACTTGTTTGGGAGCAGTGTAAAATAGAAAATCTGTGGAGTGAGAAATTGGCTACTCAAGGAGATATTAGTAAAAAATATTGCTGAAATCTGGAAAGTCTAATGATCTTTCAAATGTTCTGTTATTGAATCACATATAACTGTGACTTGAATGTTTTTGTTTCATTGTGCTTTCACCAAGAACCAAATATACTCGCAGCTTTGTCCTGAGGAAGGTTTGCAGTACTGGTTGTACTGCCACATTTATCTGTGAAGGAAACAAGTTTTAGTTTCTAAACAGAAAATATGTTTCTAGTGATACCAGGGATAGAGGAGGGAGATTTACAAGTCCTTACTGTCTTCTGCAAGAAGTGTCAGGGTAAGAAACAACACTGAAGTTTGCACGTGTGCTGCCCGAGTGATGGAAGAGACTGCTAAAAAAAAATAGAAAAATGTGAAGTGTAGGAAAGAATTGAATAGTTCTCTAGGGACAGCCTTACTGAAATTTACTCACATTTGGGCTTTGGCCTTCTGGGGACAAGATGTTTTAAATAGTGAAATAGCAGCCATCTGCTTAGGAAAATGTCTGGGAGATCGTATCAGTTTTGCTGAACTTTTACAGGAGGTGAGTGAGGATTGCTCTGAGAGCATGTCAGAGGTTTGATAATCAGCACATGCAATAAATTAGAAAGCACCAAGCTGCTATTCCCATAGCTCTACCACTTGATTAAATCGACGGATAATTTAAAAGAACCTGATTTGATTTGATTTCTTCTCCCCTCATTTTCAGTAATATCTTCAAGGGATCAGCAGTGTGTATGTACAGCATGACTGATGTGAGGAGGGTATTTCTTGGTCCCTATGCCCACCGAGATGGCCCGAACTACCAGTGGGTTCCCTACCAAGGGCGAGTGCCATATCCACGGCCAGGAACTGTAAGTACCCTAAGAAATACAGCAATCTAAACTGGGAAGACTGTGGAAAATATTTTCACACATTACATGGTCCTTGAGCTGAGATCCAGGAAAGAAACTGACACAGATAACAAAATGGATAGAGTGGCAGAAGGGAAAACTAACAGTTCCTCCAGGTCCAGGATGTACTGATTTTCTGTAACATATGAAACTGCAATAACAACTTTGCTTGGATTTTAGTTTTGGCATTCATATTAACAACTTCAAAAGAAGTTTTGGTAATGGCTGGAGAATTTTACTGAAAGTCAAGTGTTTCATAAATTACATTGCATTACCCTTTCCTTGGAATTTGTTTTTTTCCAAATATTGGCTGAGCCATTCTTATTGAGAATTAATGGAAAACAGAGGATATGCCTGCCTGTTAGGAACTTTCAGTCAACATTAAATCTAGGACAGTGAAACAGATATTTCTGCAATAGATGATAGAATGACTACAGTAGTTTCTGACTTCCACTGGGCATTTTTTAAAATCTCTGCTTTTACCTGATTCTCTTTCTAGTTTATAAATGACTAAAATATCAACCTATATAAGACATCCATATTTCAACTGATATCATCACATTCTAGAAATATTTAACTGCCTCTGAAATTTCCAGTAGTCTAAGAAGATGGGACATTTATGAAACAAGCATTACTTGTATACATTGGGGCCTCTCCTTAGCTTGTATAAATCAGCTTGGCCCATTTATGCTGTGAACTGTCATTGAAGAAGATGAAATATGTATGTGCACATGTATACATATAAATGTATGTATGTAAATAATATATATGTCTATAACATTCTTTTTAAAGTCTTCTTAAATATAAGGCACAAAAGAAAGCAGGAATAACTTTGCTTCTTTAATTCATCATATTTTCTACTTTTCTCTGGTATGTTTGAAATCGTCCTTTCCAATCTGATCTTTCAACTGATATATATGCTCAGCTAATGAAAATTGCTTCCTAAGTAAAAGAAAACAGTGGCTCCCTGACAGCTGGATTCCTCACACTCCTCACTCCTTCACTGTGACTAACAGAATTTCTAGTTTTTTCCAGAGTTAAAATAAAAGCTCTGCAGCATAAAAGAGGTTTCATTTCTCATCTGATGGTGAACCTTTTTTTTTTTTCAATTACCACAGTTGATTCTGATATGTCAGGGGGTTGGGGTTTTTTTGAAGTTCTGTTGTTTTACGACTCTGTAGAAAATGTGAATGAGTGGACATTTTTGATATTTCTTGTGTAGCTATTGTCACCTTCTTTTCAGTCTAACAGACTTAGTGTTCATTATTCTGTTTCTTTATATTCCTCTTTGATTCCTGTATCAACTAACCTTTCTCAACAAAACCAGATACTAGATATTATGCAGAACTATGGACAAAGAAATTTCTGTGATATGGACTATCACAGAAATAGACTGAGATAAAGAACTGACTACTGCACACAGGCTCTGTTGCATTCACTCCTCTGCAGAGATCAGATGCAGTTCTACTGAGATTCTGAATGCACAATTCAAATACTTGCTCTTGAGATTGGAAGTTCTGTGTCTTGAGACACAGTTATGGCCTCGGTTCTGCCTGCAGGTTACGTCAAGACTTCTCTGGGGGTCTTGATGTGAGATGCATATGGGAAAAGATAAGTTGATCAACTTCCCCGAATAAGCAGAAAGAAAAGGACCAGAACCCAGCCCTTATGTGGCGAAGTGAGCTAAGACACCAGAGCCTTTGTCAAAGTAAGGAAATGCAGTCAGGTCACAGATACTTTTGTTTCTGGCTACCCTATCAGAATGGAGTTTTCCTTTACAATTTCATTGTAAAATGCTTTTATTAAGATTCACGAAGTGCAAAGATGTTCAGATTCCACCATAAGCTGTTTTCTTGCCTAAAGGCAAATGTGATCCCAAATTTTATAGGTCTGCTTAGCCCCTCAGATGTAGCTCAGGAGGCTGTGCCACTGTAAATCCTGTTAAGAGTGGCTGAGGCCAGCAGTTTGTCCTAGCCCAATGCCAGTGACTCTAACCCTGGGTTCTGCCACTTTAAAAAAGAGGACTGCCCTCACAGTTGCTAAAATCATTCTGTTGTATTAATAGGATAAAACTCAGTTTTAAAATGAGGTGCATTTCTTGTTAAAAAGAAGCTTTTTGTTTATAAAGTGATAAAGATGGGTGTGTTTTCAATGGTTTGAAGATCTGTTGAGAATAAAGAAGAAAAATATTTTTGAAGTTCTTTAGATGTCAGACCTTTGGATTCCTTTTCCAAGAAATGCAGAAAGAGGTGGGAGAGAAAAACCTGATCTTCTTACAGTAATTCATTTCCAGATTGCACTGCAGTTAAACAGTGCTGAATTATCTCAGGAATTTAATAGGTGAGGTGCCAGTAAACTTCTTGAGCATCTGGTGACTTGCCCAGTATGAGTAAAAGAAAAGGAAAGTAAATGTTTTTTTTTTAAAAACAGAAAGCTTTGTAAACAATTCTACATCAGCTTCACATGTAACAAAGAAGTTGCCAGAATTTTTCCTGTAAGATCTACAGGACTTGGTTCTATCTCTTTCTTTTTCTATTTTTATTTTTCTTTTTTAAACTTTTTAACAGTGTTTGGGAGAGGAGGGAGGATTTATGTGTATACCTCATCTTAACTGAGGTACCTCATCCTGAATTCCTGTCTCCCTTTCTGTGAATTCAGCTGCAGTGCTCAGGTTTTCTCTGCTTCATGGCACCAAGAGTTATGACCAAAGCATTTTTTCTTTCTACCAAAATGTAGATACTGATTTGTTCTGTTGTATTCCCTACTAGGCCAGTTAGGGGATAGTCTGGTTCCTTCCTCCTGACTGATCTAACTCCCTGGTATTACACAGTGGGGACACAAAACTGGAAGTGAATGTAAAATGCCAGAGTTCTTACACTCTACTTGAATCCAAGATGAAACTCATTTCTCCATTTTTTTCAGGATATTTGTATTCATACCTATATTTTGGCACACGAAAACCTAGTTCTTTAATTTTGATGGGATTGGTTTGGTTTATAAGCACAAGTTCTGATTAAGTGCCTTGTCAATTATCTTGACCTAGAATCACTAATGTCAAAAGCAGCCCTGTCATTAGCACCAAGGATAATGTCACGACAGGGCTTTCCTCCTCAGGACAGCTGTTCTGTTCTATTCTGTTCTATTCTGTTCTATTCTGTTCTATTCTGTTCTATTCTGTTTCTGAGTTGAGATTCCTGTGCAGACAATTCGGACTGTGGATGGGCTAGATCTCCCCTACTGACGGTGCCCATTTTGCTCATTGAAAAGGGAGGGATTTACAGCAGTGGCAGTTTGATTTCATCCCAGTTTTCTAAAGTAGGATGAGATGGCTGTGAGCTACAGCTTAGTCCAGGTAATGCACTTCAAACTTTACATGTAAAGACACAAGGTTATAGTAATTTTTTTTTATTCTCAGAAAAGCAAGGGATCTAAGGAGTGATCAGGGTCTCAGAATTGAGAGTCTTATTCAAACACACAAAATGATGACTCTAATTCTAGTTTTATGACTTTTCTGCGCAAAGTATATCTTGGTCCATAGAATGATAGAATATCCTGAGTTGGAAGGAAGCCACAAGGGTCACTGAGTCCAACTCCTGGCTCTGAACAGAACAGCCCCAAGAATTACACCATGTGCCTGAGACCATTGTCCAAATGCATCCTGAGCTCTGGCACTCTTGGTGCTGTGACCTCTTCCCTCGGGAGCCTGTTTCATATTGCTGCAAGTAAAATCCTTTGTTAGAAAATGAACCAGAAAGTAAATATTCAAGCAGTTGAAACACAGCTGAAATTCATTTGCTTAAAAATGAAATGAATGTTCATTTAGTATTTTTCCAGTTTGCCCAGCTGCAATTAACAATACTTAGTTATTGTGTAGTGATTTTTATACATAGAGTACTTTACATCTATTGTCTAATTGTTATCTAATTAATCCAAGTAATTAGTATTGAACTGTAGTTAGAATATTAATTGAGATGCAAAGCAAACTTAAAATTTAAGTGTAGCATTTGAAACACTATTTTTGAGACAGAAAATGGTTTGGCCAATAATTATGAAAAGTCCATCTGATTTTCTCTTTGTAATAATTTTGTACAAAAGAGCAAGAACATATAATAAGAAGAAAAAGGTTAAAAAATCTTAACAAAATAAAATAGATAGCTAACTTGCTTTCTTCTTTTTCTGCTCCACAGGCCTTAATCAAATATTCTTCTTCCCTCCATTCTTCCCTTCCATACAAACAGAATGCAGGAATTTGCTTACTAGCAAATATTCCAACAAGGGACAATTTACACTTTATATGTCCATGCTGGAAGCATCCCTTTGCTGAGTATAGCAGCTACTCCTTTTGACAACATTGATTTTTAAATTTAATTTCTGTTGAATTATTAATAATTTGGATCAAGGTGATAGCAAAGACAATTGATTTCTTCTGTTGAGCATCCTGCAAGGTCTGGATTCTTGCATAGTAAGATCTTGTCCTCTAGGTTTTTAATTTAATTGGAAGGTATTTTATACCTGGATATAAAGGGCAAATTATCTAAGGCATTTTAACACCAGTTGTTTATATTTGAAGTTCAAATACTGCAAAATAATTATTTTCAGCTGGGATTTAATGTTTTGTATGTCTTCAAGAGTTATCTAAACAGGTCAGCAGTGGGGGTCACCAAGATCTTTGACAAGTATCTTTGGCCTGATGTCATGGCTTGTTTTCTTCATCCACTCAGCAATACTAATACACTATTAATGCTTATGTTAATGTTACAAATAACTGTTCATAAAATCCTTACCAATTCTACAGAAGAGATCAGGGCAAATGATGGTGATTAGCCACAGTTCTTGAGTCTCCTGGTGGGGATTTGTGGTGGCTGAAAGTGGAGGAATACTTCTGTGGCTACCAACACCATGGTCTTACCTTTCCTTTTCACCCTCTGGTTTTTGCTTACAGTGGGAGGACATGAGCTAAATGTGAAAAGTAGAACCTTGTGGTTCTCACAGATGAGAGGCAAAACTGTCTGGCCCACCCCTGGGTATATACAGGAGAAAAGTGACTCTTTTCTGTCTTACTTCATGGGACCAGATTAATCCCCATGAGACACCAACTGTTCTGTCACTGTGCAGGACAGTGAGGAGTTATTGCAGGTCCTTAATGAGACTTGCCTCACCTAAGAGTTCATATGGGCAGTATGATGAGCAACACTCACAGAAGGCTTTCTTTAGAATCAGAGGGCAGAAAAAAAAAAGATACATTTAAGACATGACTCACTAGATTTGATTTAGTGTAACAGGATCCACATTATCAGGACTACATGGACAACACAGACTTGTTGAGACAAGCAGGGGTTTGAAAAGTCAGTAGAACAGGGCATTGTCCCAGGATTTAAGGATTTGATTCCTAACTGGACTTCCAGTCAACTTCTGAAGACAGTACTTCAAAACAAACATGATGGCATAATTAATTAATTTTGTGTTGTATACATAACCAAATACTGAATTTCTTTCCTTGTATTGAATCATTTAGGTATTTCAGGATTTCTTCCTTCTGCCAATTAAAGATTAATACTAATCAGTAGTGGACTTATAAACCTTTTCCACTGAATAGGAATAAGAAAATTGATGTATGAGGATCATTTACATTCTGTTAACCATATTGGTTTAAATCCAAAATAAAATTAAAAATAGAGGCTAAGAGTGACAGAATTAACTTATGCTGTCTGTCACAAAACACTTAGATTCCCTGACATATTTAATTATAGACTGCAGTAGATGGGATGATAAATAATAAAATGTAAAACATTTTGGTTTTTTATTTCCAGTGTCCCAGTAAAACATTTGGAGGTTTTGATTCCACCAAGGACCTTCCTGATGAAGTTATCACATTTGCCAGAAGTCACCCAGCCATGTACAACCCAGTATTCCCCATCAACAACCGTCCAATCATGATTAAAACAGACGTGGATTACCAGTTCACACAGATCGTGGTAGATCGAGTAGACGCAGAAGATGGCCAGTATGACGTGATGTTCATTGGCACAGGTGAGAAGTCTTGAATCTATACTGTATGCTCCTCCAGGCTTGATGGAAACATAGAGCAGATAAATTTCATACTTTGAAAGACAGAATACTGACTGAAGAACAGCGTAAACCTGTAAAAATTTGGGGCAGGACCTAAAACTGCATGTGGGGAGGTTTTTGTTACAAACATTCGCTGTTACAGGTTCAAGCCATGGCCTGCTTTAATTCTTTAGGAGCTTTGCCAACTGGATTAAGATCAAACCACCCTCTTTCCAACTACTGCTATTAGGGATTTTTATTAGAAATATCTTCCCTTATTAATTATAATTTAATATTAAAATGAGGGGTTTGAGGTACCCATTTTGAAGTGCAGCGTAAGAAGTATTAATGCGAATGAGGGAAATATCCAGGTATGGGAAATGTCTTGTGCGCCTTTCAAGTATTTCAAGTATTGCCTTAAGATGCTCAGCTCTTCAGCCAAGATGGTGCATCATTTTACTTAAGATGAAGATATCTGGCACGAATGGAGTGTTTTCAGAAAAGCTGGTATTCAAATAGAAACATTATATCCTTTCCAAAGCATTTGCAGAATCATTCATCTTGGGCATCTTAGAGAAATGCACTCAGAAAAGACATTTTTTCCAGAAAGGTAATAATGAGAAAGAGTGTCCAGAAATTAGCTGATATGCATTTTCCTAAATTCAGTGGTTTCCAAAGTGTGCTGAGTAGCAATTGGTGGATCTGTTTCTTCATTTCTGAAAGTTTTAGATTAGTTGGCTGATGTTTCAGTTAATGTTGAATATAAGTATTTTATACTCCTACTGAGCATAATTGCTAGTAATTAGACATTGGCATCATGAAGCCAAACCAAATCAAACAGAAACCCTACTGCTTCTTTTCAGTGTTGGACCAAAAAAATACCTGTATGTCTGTCTTATAACAGTCCAACTTTTTGCATGCTTTAAATACAGTTCTGGTACTCCAGACCTGGGGTTAGATTTCCAAAGCAATAAATGTAAAGTCTCTTTCATGTTGATGCCTGAAATGTATTATGAGTAAACTGAGAGCTGGTGAAGTTTTGTGTACCAAACACAGTGCAAGCATAACAATTCAGAACATTTACTGCAGAAAACACAGCTCTGCAGGAAGGGTTAAAGCACTTCAAAGCTGTGAACTGAGTTATTAGATACCAGTGCTACAGTATGTTCTTGCATAAAGCATTGGAAAAGTATTTTCATATGATTTTACACAACATATATATTTTCCATCACACATTAGAGACTTCAGTGTCATCCACAATTCACAGTGGTTGATGGTTGGTGCCTTTCAACAAGTCTTCTATGACCTGATTCAGCCCAGAAAAAAAACCCAAACATATACAGGGTATGATGCTGAACAAACATAAGGATGTGTCTTGAGCAAAAGTGGTGGCATTTAACTCTCCAAAGCTTGGCCTTTGGACAAAGAAAGACGTGTTGCTTTCTGCAAGGGAAAGCAAGAAGTTCTTCCAGAGAGTCACTGTACTTTCTTCAAGACTTCTGTTAGAGTAAGATGAAAAGTAAGACAGAAGTTCCTGTCTGTTTCAGATAGTGCAGGAAGGTTTGCTTAAACCTGAGTTACAGCTTCTAGACAGTTACCATTGCATATACTGGTTCTTTAGTTATTATTATGTATAGCAGTTGTTATGTAAATCAGTCAAGGCAAGGTCTTCCTCTAAAAGAACCTCAACGATAATTTTTACCTCTGAGTTGGGAGTTCAGGGTTTTCCTAAACCACTAATATTCAGGTGTATGATAAATACCCAGGATTCCATCCAATGCTGGTGATAGCCGTGCCCACAAACAATAAGAAAAGTGTTGAAACATTGTTACTTGCACTTACCAAAAGATATTTCATCACCAAAATCCCATCTTTCTAAGTGCAGATTGTTACTATTTTTTGAAATACTACTTTTGTCCATAGAAACCATTTTTTTTTCCAGCAGGAGATCATACCTTCATGGGACAAGAGCAGGCATTACAACACCCATGCCTGGAGCTGGATCACAAAAGATGCTCCATGCTCCTCTGAGCTCATGTCCTTATTTTCAGAATAAGGAGAGGTTTTCAGGATGAGGAAAGGTTGTCTTCTGTGTGGGAGGAAAGGTAAAGAGGCAGAACCGAGGCCTTGCCTGCCTTCTACCAGAGAGCTGCACTGAGCCAGCTGCACAAAGTCAGAGGAATCAGAAACAGATACACAATCAGCATGTATTACTTCTTCCCAAGCAAAGAACTAACTGGGAAGCAGATTAGAGACTCTAGTCACAGTCCATTTTCCCACTTGGTGATCTGAACGTATGTCAAAGCCAGAATTATGCTCTCTGGGGTATGACTGGGTTTTTCTGTGCAGGTCTGTCCCATCAGATTAGATATATTTCTCTGTATTTTCCCTTTACTGTTAGAGCAATCTGCATTATTCCCATGTGCTGCTGAACTGTAGTATATTGAAGAAATACTTTTTTTTCCTTTTCATTGAATAACTGATGATAATTGAACACAACAATTAATAGCCACCCAGTGTGGTCACATTTTCCTTTCCTGTGGGTGAAATCTTGAGCTGAGCAGTTTCTTTCCCACTGTGATTGCAACCAGTGTTTCACAATGAAAATAAAATCCTATCAGCATGCTTGAAAGTAATCAGAAAAAAACAGGATTTAAGATACACACTTAATACATATCCTGAGCGTCTAATGCTTGGGATCCTTTGGCACAGTTAAAGTACCTCTGTCAGTAAAGCAAATTAATAACAGTAATCTTATCTTGCTAAGCAGAGCCTATTGATCCTAAAGGAGTCGCCTGATTCCGTTTGTGTGAAATTGTTTGAAATACTACTCTGTAAAACTTGATCTAGAACTCAGATAAAGCCGCACTTTGGTACCTGTGGCCTGACCAGAGTCTCCAGGGTGATTAACTCAGTGTATCTTTGACCTCAGAGGCTTTCTTGAGATCAGGCAACTGTAATTGTTGCAGGAGCCACTTAAAAGTCTGACCTTTTGTTGAAACAACATTATGGGAAACTTGTGTCTGCTCAGTGCCCACTCAGTCTGTTTTAGAAAAAATCTCCCTTTATTTCTGAGATATGGCATTTGATGGATTGTGACTGAGGACAGTCCTAGTCCAACACAGAATACAGTTGTGACATTTTGCTGCACTCTCATATTTATTAGATGAGAGTTCCCTGTTTTTCACTGGTGAAATGTATTTTCCTTAAAACCACAGTCATCATATTATCAGGATAATTAAGGAAATTAACTCATCAGTTAAATTACAAATATAACTACTGTTAGATTATCTGTTCTTCTGAATTACTCTGTTGTAGAAAAGTGGGATTTTTTCCTTATTATTTTAAAGTTTATATTGCATTTATTCTGTACCATTCTCAATATTTCTTGAATTAAATATATTCAATTAGTAGCAGCGACCATAATGAAAACCACTCCAAACCCACTTATCTAGTATATTTTACTAGCTTAATTTCTACACATAGATGCCTAAATAAAAAGAAAGATGTGCCTTACTTTATTGTTGCTTTAAGAAATAACTGTTGTTTTGGGTTTTTTTAAATGAATATATGAATGTGTGGCCAATGAAAGAAAACAGTGATGTACATATTCTGGGAGGAAAAAAATTGCTTCTTTCTAAAACTCCAAAAATATGTATCTAGAAACCAACATCTGGTTAAAGGGAAGCAGATGGAAAAATCAAAACTCTCAGTTCTACAGGATATCTCAGGTTTTCTAGAGTATTTAAATACAAAATCATGTAAAGAAGTTAAGTACCAGAATTTTAAATTAAATCAATATCTTTTAAGATAGTTGCCTTGTAAAAACATTTTTAATGCATGTGATCTCTTTGTCTCAATTTTATGTGTATTTTAAATATAGAAGTAGAGAGTTGTCATCTTTTTATTCTGATTTCAACTAACACACAAATTATATATACTTATAAAATGTGTATACATTTTATTTTGTGCAATTGATGGTTAAATTCTTGTTTTAAGAATGTCGACCTTTATAGTAATTTGAGAATTTTATCCACTTAAAATGCCTTGTATTTTCCTAGACCATTAAAGCTGTAGGATGTGCAACTTGAAAAGTCCTCAGGGACATAGTTATTCTACCTGTGATACATTTACATGGCACTACACTTGGCTGGTTAAAAAGAAAAGTAGCATACAGATTGTTTCCATTTCAGAGAGTCTGCAGTGATGTGTGCCAACCTAGAAATGGTTCTTTGTGTTTTTGTTGTTTCCTGGAAATCGTGTTCATAGAAACAAAGAAATAAATCACAGATGCAGAAGCTGAATAACAGAGATGGTTTTTAGTCTCAACCACGTTCCCAAAACCAGAGGCTGTGGCTCTGGAATTGCAAGTGCTGGCCTTGTTAATTTTAAAGCCAGTTGCAAAACTCCAAATATCTAATTTGATATAGTAATAAAATGCTGGCACACATCTATTTCTAAACCAAAGGCACAAATTGTATGCTTTTCACCCCTCAGTGAAGACCAGCATCTTACACACAGAGAAATATAGATGCCTTAAGGGGCTTATACATCTTAGGTACTTTGTTTGACACAGGGAAGATCGCGTGTACTTAAGAGACCTAACAGCTTCATCTGTCTAACAAAGTTCGTCCAGATGGTTTTATATCTGTATTGCATCTTCACATGCATTTTAAGAAAGACAAACATCATATTCAAAATGGACAATAAAACACACCCGGGTAAATTTAGTGCATTTCCTTCCCCAGTCATGAATCTGTCATTTTATACAGTCACTTAAATAGTATTTCAGTTCTGTCTATTCTTTAATAACTATAATAGTATGTATTTTCTTTGTTGCATTTTGATAATTGAAATACTTAAATGTCCTACTGAAATTCAGTGTTTTCTGAAGTTATTTTAAATAGCAGTTATTTTGAATGAGTGCTGAGAGATACGTAGCTTCACAGTCTTTATATGTGAAATAATTACATACTACAAGAAATTCTGGCTGCTACAAAGCTGAAGTATTCATCTTAAGCACCTGAAAACTTTTTTTTTTTTCCCTTTTCAAGATATTGGAACAGTTCTTAAAGTGGTTTCAATTCCTAAGGAGACTTGGCACGAATTAGAGGAAGTCTTGCTGGAAGAAATGACAGTCTTTCGGGTAAGTGCAGCTGAATTTCAAGTGTCAGGTTGTGGATTTCTCTGTGGACAGCTGCAAACTCAACTTCTTGCAGTCTAGCCAAGGAATAGCCTGGCATACCCCTCTAATTAGCTTGTCATTTAGAGACCCAGACACTAGTCAAAATAAACCTTGAAACTTTCAGTGTGAGCTGGAGGTTAATGATAAAAGAAGTGGCATTCTGGGCTCTTGTTCAGTGGTTTAAAAAGTAAATTAGTATTTCTGAATCTTAGAGCTGTTGCATGCTGGAGTTAAATATCTACCTGTGCAAGTCTGAGAACAATACCCGTCTGTTTTCTCCCACAGAGATATGCAATATACAGATTTGTAATTGCATCAACCCTTAACACTAATCAGACTATCAACATACTGTAACTAAGAAGATACTTTAGGTAAAACAGTGATCTGCCCAGATTTCTTGCGCTTAATAATGTGGGGAACAAAGTGTTTATATTTTCAAAGGTCACTTTAGGGTCTCATTTTCATGGTTCAACACAAGACACTGTAAACGCCCCGTAGCTTTTGTACTTTTTGGTGAAATCAATCTCTTCCATTTTTCCTATATGAGCCACCTAAAAAATATGGCATCCTGTAGGCACTCCTGCAAGGCAAGGCTGAGTAAACCTTTCAAACACTTCCCAGACAGAACCCAGGGATGTCTTGTGTTTTGTACACAACAACGAATCATTTACATTCCCCACTTTATTCTTTCTGTCAGTGCCGGTTTATGGCACCATTTCCCTGTCTCCAGGCTGTTGGGGGTTGATACCTGGCTGGGAGCACGAGGTTGATGTGACAGTGTGAAGATGCTGCTGGCACGCTCCAGGAGCCTCTTGTTGTGTAGTGTCACTCCAGACGTGCTGACAGGGACCGTGCCCTGGACCTGACAGAGGGGCGCAGCCACCATATCCTCATCAAACTCCACTCCCATCCCTTCATCTGTTTTTTTCTGAACAGAGACAACATAGCTAAACAGAGCTTCTTATGGGCATTCCTGGCTTTACTGGTACCAATCTTGCTCAGAAACCTCTGTTTTGAGTGCAAGATACCTGTGAACAATATGTGTCCCTGTTCTTGCAATCTGTGGGTTTTTTTGTGGACAGAAATCTAGGGATCTTTTTTTTTTTTTACATTAAGATGAAGTAGAAACTGTGAGAAGAAAATGACATAAGTAATTTGTGTCTCCCGACATTTTTTTTCTTTTTTATACACACAAAAATCATTAAATGAATGCAGGGTAATTTGGCAATTGTTGATCATGTATGAATCTCTTCCCTGAAACAAGTAGAAGTGCCAAGCTAGAGGACATCAGAAAAAAATAAAAGTGAAAGAAGGAAAAATAAATGGAATTAATGTTATTTCAGAAAGGTTTTACAAAAGTAGAATCATTAATTGGAAATTCAAATTTGGAATTTTACTTTACATGTTTATTTTTTCATTGCATGAAAGTATTTTGGTGTTCTGATTTACTTGAAAGCTCATTTATCTCTTTAGACATATATTTAAGCCTTAAAGAGGGCATTAATGTACTTGAAATAAGCAGAATTTGTGTACATAAGATACGAATCTTTCAAATGTAAGTTTTCTTTAGTTGTAAAGAGTATACATGCATCATGAACAATGTATTTTGATGCTTAAGCTGTAATGTGCTGAGTACAATGCTTTTCATTTATAATTCCACAAAGCTGAAGGTCTTTCATATCTGTTACATTGATAACAAATGCCTCTTTAAACCCCATTTGTGCAGTATGTCTCTGAACAGCTGAGCAAACAAATTAATGAGTTCAATTTCCATTCAAATGTTGTATTTAATTGATGCTTTCTAATATAAGGTCTATTAACCTCTCTGTAAAGGCAAGTCCATGCTTACCATCCACTGACCCATATCAAATTCTCTCAGGATAAGCAATTTGAAAGCTCTACAAGTGTAAAAGCTTAATAAGGACCTTATTAATGTATATAACCAAAAATATGATGTGTGGGATAAATAACAGATTTCTAGATGGAATAAAGTTCATACAGAACTGACTTGCACAGTTTTTATTATGCCACTTTTAAGATGAAAATCCATCCAAGAAGCTGGACCGAAAAGTTGTAACTGTTGACTAAATAATGGATATTCCAGAGTGCAAAGAACCTCATGCTCATTTTGGTTGCATGTTCTGAAAATGCATGTAACTTCTTTGTAAGTGAATAGTGTGGTGCAGTTAAAGAGATTGTACTTGGGATTAGAACTTGTTCTTATGAGGAAAATTTAACAGGAATGGGGTTTTCACCTTGATATACTAAAATGAGTTGCTTATTTCTGTGTTATTACCTTTAATAGATAGTATCTATGAATTTTCATATAGCCATTATTATTTTTATATTACCTGGGAACTTCTTTAAAAGTAATTTTGTTATTAAGTGTGGATAGCAATTTCAAGATGTGAAATTAGTGACAAAGTGATCACAATTAAACTGTATTAAAAATGGGAAGTGAAATACCTACAGTCAACATAGCAATCAAAGATGCACCCAGATACATGCATTTTTACAGCTAGAAATTATTCCACTGCAAAAGACAACCAGAAGGACTATTACTACGGAGTATCTAGTTTAATTTCAGGGTTTTCTACCTTGTGCAAATAGCACTGTAATAGCATTTTTATGTTTACAGCTCACTTTATATTTTAACTCTATTTTTCCCTAGGAACCCACTGTCATTTCAGCAATGAAGATTTCCACAAAGCAGGTACTGTGTGCACAAATGTTAAATCACTTTCAAATATTTATTGGTCTCTGTCTTCTAGAGACAGTAACTTGGCAGTCAGCAGAGACATATTAATTGCAGCAGCAGCATCCCATCCCTTTACATAAACAGCAGTAGTTTCTCAGGAAAATGTGACGTGCAACAGGGAAAGGAAAAGCCTAGTTTGTGTTACTTTCTGGTAAGGTGGAAACTAAACAAAAACTAGCCAGCTGTCTGGTGGCTCTCTAGAAAAAAAAAAAAATTAAAATCCACGTTGTAGAGTGTTTCCATGACAGAGAGGCTGTTCAAAAGGAGTGGCCAAACTTGGTCCCTTTTTAATGGGACTAGTTCCAGTCTCTGTAGGAATAGTCTGGTACAAAATGCAGATGGTGGAAGGATGGAAATGGGACATCCTCCTGTCTTTCTGTCCTATGCCCATTCCGTTCCCGGACGTGCGTCATTCAGCTTTAACAAAATATTAACAGATCTGATGCAGTCCAAATTTTCCATGGCCTTCTGGTTCAGTGATGTGGTTAGGATAAGGGTTCCAGACTCCAAAATTTATATTTCCTACTTTCTGTTGAGTACACTAATAGCTAACTGCTTATAGAAAAGATATGTATTATAAAACCAGACCATAACTAAAATGAGCTGAACCTCTTGATGGATAGAGGTAAAGTTTTGTCTGACTTATAGTAAAGGTGATTCCTGCATTTCTAAGCAAATTTGTGAAGCAGTTGATGAATTATGTGGTTGTGAGAAGAACATTGGTTTGCAGTCCAGGAATGAAGTGGGTATTAGGGGCCTATCTTCTAGTTTGCTTGGAATTAGGTGGATGGATCCCAGCCACTGTCATTTCCTGTCTCAGGAGTCTGAGACATAAAATTTAGTGTCAAATTTAATTTTTTTTTTCTTTTTCATATATGTGATGATCTGAAGGCTAATTTGGTAAATATAAGGAACTTGTTTTCGTTTAATGTCATTGTCAGGAAAGAGGAAATTTGGTATTACTTCCAGGACTAGGTGCACTAAAAATTGTGCACGTAATAAGTAAAATTTAGTTAATTCATCTACCTCCCTTTATACATTACTAAACAGAAGCTGAATTCATTCTGTAATGGACAGAGCCCAATATTATATTTGAAATGCTGCATATTTAACTCTGAATTCACTGTCTTTAGGAAAGTTGTCTGAAAGCATTCATGTATTTGACAGAAACTGTCTTGGGGGGGACACTGTTCTAACAGTTTACCACCTAAACCAGCAAAAATGGCAGGACAAAGAAAAAGGTAGTATTGAATACTGGGATAGTTAAAAACAAACTTGTCAAGTTGTATATATGTTCACATCATACCAAAATGCTCTGCTTTGGATTATTTTTATAAGTACCTTGTCTTAAAGCAGCCAATCATATTTGAAATTGACCATGCATTTTCATACAGCTTTTTCTCTAAAGCATCTTTAGTTATTCAGGAGAGATTACAATTTTCCCTGAGTTTTCTGAAAACAAATTTACACTGCTAAAATTGTCTAAAGCTAAAAAAGAGCATAAACCACAAGTTATTCAGGCAGAGTAAAACTCATGAAAAATCAACCACCCTCAGGCTAAAAATGACAGAATCATGATACACTATGACAAGCTTTTGGCAGTATGTATGAAATAAGTATATGGCAACATGTTTCCATTTTACATTTATGATTTAAAAATACTGTAGTTCTATAACTCAAACACTTTAGTCATTGTGTTCTGATAAGCAGGGTGGTTTTCGTATAAACAGCACGATAATTCTATGCATTGTGGAAAGCCAGAGCCTGAAATGTAAATAGTAAAACCAGCATGTTCTACTGAATGCCTTAAAAATAATCACTTCATTTTGTTTTTTCACTAACAAATCGTTCGTCCAATTATAAAAACATGGTGCAGGGAGTTTCTCCTTATTTCTAAATGTTTTACTGCTCTGGTTGTTCAAAGCTACCTCTTTTGCCATCATGCCAATATGTTATGTTACAAATTACTCTTCCTAAAGACCAAAATCTACAAATTCTTCAGGAGCGGAACTTAGCTTAAGTTTTAAATTATATAAAGCTCTAAAGCTCCCGTCTCTCTCTCTCTCTCCCTCTCTGAGTATGCTTTTGGCCCTTGAGCAAGAGGGGCTTTGAGTAAGGAAATTTAGCTTTTATGTGCAAGACTAAGCCTTAATATGTTTTTTCTCCATTCTGCTGTCTTTAACTCACAGGAATTACGTCTGTATTTTTCACTGAAGCTACACATTCCTCCTGATTGTGTTCAGAGCCCTAGGCTTGTGTAACCTTATCACTTAAACAGTTTGTGCTTTGTTAGCAATAGACACAAACCTTCAGAGCATCCTTGAGCCTCTGCAACACCCTGCAGCTGCCTAAACTCCCAGTTCTGTGATGGACACGGTACCACTTGGCTTTGAGCCTGTCAGGTGAAGCTCTGTAATTTTTCCCTTGGTTTACAAGCACGGAAGCAGGCCAAAAAGTTCAGCCGGGGTTTCAATCAAAGATGACTTTTTGCAAAGCAACCTCTCACCTTTTTCTCAGGGTCAGATTTGTGATGCTCCATCAAAAAGCCATTGGATTTCTGGTGACATGGGAAAAGGACAAGGAGATCCTTAGCTGATACAGGGCAAGTCCTTGTCTGGTGAACTGCTACAAAGAGCTTTTGTTTCTCTTGTATAAGATTTTCAAGCAAAGGCAAGGCAGACACCTTCAGAAATACCTTAGTGGCCACTTTCATAGTATATTTCACCAAGTACTGAATTTTATTCAGAGATTAACATTTGTGTCCATAGTGGGCACATAGAAAGGACCAGCTCAAAATGAATATATCACTTAAACGGCATGCTGAACTATTCCACCTTACTTCTTAAGACATTAAATTAAATCAAATGATATTTGAATCTCATGCTCCCTAAAATTCCTTTTCAAATTCTGCTTAAGTTCTTCCTCTTAAGCATTACATTTTTCCCATTTTGTTATGTCTTTGCTTTTTGGGCAGCACTGTGGGGCAACCAGAAACCACTGGATCACTTAAATATTAGTCTCTTCTTGAGTTTTTCTTGACTTCTAATACTTTTGCAAGAATTTTTAGAGGACAACCTTTTTTTTCCCTCTCTCTGGTTTGATCTGATAATCATTCGTTAAATTAACAGTTAACAATGTTTTGGGAGAGACTGCCCAAAAGGCAGTTTGACTATGGTATGGCAAAGTACGGTCAGACCGTTGATGCTAATAATTCTATTTCTATTTTCTGAATTTCATACTGCCTGGATTTTTATATTGTTAGTGTCCAGAATAATGATCACCAGCTGGAGTCTAAAACCATGATCAGAAGAGCAGCAAACAGGGCAGCAGCCTTCAGGCTGTGCAGCACCTGAAACACATGTTGCAGTTCACTGACTGAACTATAAACTTATCTACAAGGAATATAGTTTTTAAGTAACCCTATTTTGGCCTCAATTTTTTTTTTCTTATGTTTCTGGTCATTTTTTAATTCTAAAGACATTTACTGAAAATTAGGGATGGGACTTTTGCAAAATGAAATTGGTTACAGAGGTACATAGGAAACCATTACACCATTCTTTATTTTCCCATGTGCATTCTCTGGGTTGATTTTTATATTAGTTGCACCACACGTTCCTACATGCTTATACAGATATTAATGCCCCAATTACACAGGACTCAGATCAATACCATCTGGACATTTAAGATACTTAACTGAAGCTCTAATTTGACCTATGCTGCCTCCGTAATCAGTAAAGAGAAGAGGCATCCCTTGAGAAGCAGTTAGGTCACCTAAGATTTGAATTGCTGCTCTTTTTACTGCAGGATGTACCCCTAAGGTGGGTACTTGATTAAGTGACTTAAGTTAGAGAGAAGCAGCTCATCTTGTCTGTTGCCTGTCATCTCTTCTCAAGGCTACAACACTGACTAGGACTGGTTTGTACAGTTCAGGCTTTGTGTGGACCCCTGTGTGGTCAGAGATTTTTGCCTGGAGAATGTGGGTTTACAACCCAGCTATGGAACTATAATAGATGGAAACAGCTGCTTAGAAAGGGTTTAGTTTTCAATTTGCCAGTGAATTTTCCTTTGGGGGCTTTCCTTGTCATATTTTCCTTGAGAAAATACCGGTGTTTATATAAATGCACGGGATGTTTCTGTTACAATTAATATGTCTGTATAAACTGCCAAGCTGCTGTCTCTGAAAGAAGTTAACACAACACCTTTTATGAGTGTTTTTGGTGCTGCTATCTTTGGTATCCAGTGCTCATTATTTCTAGTAGGTAGGTGACCTCAGCCATCTTCCATCCCCAAATCTCTGGAAATGTTACCTCTGGGACACTGCAATGCAGGAGATGAAGAATTTTGATGGCATTTCTTGAAATTCTGTTGTTTACACCAGCTTTATGTCTTCCAATGAAGAAAAATTAAAGCAAAGTTGTATTTTCTTGATGGGACTGCTTGGAGTAGGACCTTAGGAAAGGTATTCATCACTCCACTGTGGGTGCTGGCTGACAAGGTTTAAGATTTGATAGCAAAGTGTCAGCGTTTCCAAACCAGAAGGATTATGCCCTTGAATTTTTGTGTATCTGTTTATTTAGTGTTCCACTCATTTTGCATCCCACTCATACTTGTTTTCTTGTTTTCTTTGTGAATTATTGGTAATCTGAAATATCTCTGTTTGGACTTTCACATGGGATCAGAAGTTCAGTTTTCTCATATCCCTCTGGGGGCCAACTTCCCTAGTGGACCACATGAATTTGATATCAGAGAGGAAATTGAGAGAGACAAGATATTCTGTTGTGATGCCATGCAAGGCTGTATTTCATTTTGTATGCATGTTTTTTTTATTTACTTCTGCATTTGAACTGCATCTTCTACTCAACACTGTTTTTTATCCAAAATAAAATAAAACCTCTCCCCTCATTAAAGATGTGTTCCAGTTAAATCATGTGACTTACAGAAAAGAGTACAAAACATTGGAATTACCCAGACATGCAAAGAACTGCATGCATGGCAGCGCTTCCAAATTGAAATATTGTGGCATCAGTCTGAAATAATTTACTTCAGGTTTCCCCCTCACATACATAAATTGAGGTAATGCTTAGGAAATGTACGTTGAAATTGTTCGTTTTGTTCAAATTCAAAAGCATGTTCTTCATTGTGTTCTGTCACTGACTGTAGTGTTCTCCCAGTGCGAGGATCTGAATACAAAAGGAAAAACTTAAGAGTAGTTTAATTTTCTTACTGTTTAGGGGAACCACCAAGAGTTTAATGAAAAAATAAAGAGTTTCTTATTTGATTTTTTTTACCCTGGGGACAATTCTGTTCTCATTCCTTTCGCATACATCAGAATCATGATTCTTTATTGTATTTGAAGTGCTCCTAACAGATGATTATATAATATATTTATGCTTTCCTAGAAAAAGAAAATTGTAATTTGCGATATTTTTTAACCTTTTTTTGTTGTTGTTTTTAACTTTTACAACAGCAACAGCTCTACATTGGCTCAGCCACTGGAGTTTCACAGCTTCCTTTACACCGCTGTGATGTGTATGGAAAAGCTTGTGCTGAGTGTTGCCTTGCAAGAGACCCTTACTGTGCCTGGGATGGCTCATCGTGTTCACGTTACTTCCCCACTGCTAAGAGGTAGGGACAGTTCTGGATGCCTGCATGGTTTGCTATTTGTTTTAACTGATGGTCTCAATATGACCAGAGGGCTTTGGAGATTTTTCATGGGATAGTTAACTGGAGCCCTTTCTCTTCCAAAGAAAACATCATTGTAGGAGCTACATGCTATATGAAGTCTTGGTTGATTTAAAGTGACCACTGCTACTTCTTGGGCTGGCTTAAAAAGCTCCTGTAAGAAAACATTCAGACAAGAGTTGTCTCTGAAATTAACTCCTAACTTTATATTCATTGGTAAACAGCAAAAAGAAAAAAAAAATTATTTTCTCTAAAATTAGGAGGGGGCTCAAAATCAAAATGAGATCACTACCTGCCCAAGTAAATTATCCTGCATTTTCATGAACTCTGAATCAAAAGAAATATTTCTAAAATATTTGGACATCAATAGAAACTTACCTTTTTTAGTGATATATAACATTATTGTTATTATTTGAAAGTATAACTTGTATGTGTTGATGTGTGCCCAAGTTGTTCTGCCAGATCAGAACAACCACTGTTTTACAGTCACTCTGCACTGATGCTAAAGGCTTTGCAATGCAAGAGTTGGTGGAAAGCTGACTCCACAAGTCAAAAATATCAATTTTATTAAAAAATTACAAGTCTAGTTGCCTGATCTGAAGGTTTATAGTACTAATTTCTTTGCCTCCCTTTATCTTTGAAACTCTAAAAGTATACAAGCTAGTTGCTGAAGAGCTCCTGGCTATTGAAGCAGAAATTGGGAATAACTGAATAGATAAACATTTGCAAATAGCAGACATTGGTGGAGTGTTGAGATTCCCTTGATAAACTGAGTAAAATGATAAAAAAGTGCTCACATTAAATTAAATATGCCAGACTTATCACACTTATGAAGAAACAAGGAATCCATGGGCTTATGTACATAAGGGTTTATATACATGAAATTAATTGCAGCAAATACTTAGTTGAGAGTGTCCGAACTTCAAATTCCAGGTTTAGATTGGTTGTTGAGGGAGATGAAATGTATAAAGGGTGAGAAGTTGAATTAGTGTCACAGACGTTTCAGATGGAGGGGATTAAAATTTTAAGGGTTACATTACAATATATCCTAAACAAATACTGATGAAAAAAGTAAAAGCTGCTCATGGAACATCAGGTTCTGTTTTTGCACCAGGAAACAAGAGTTAATCTGAGAAAAGCTTTCTGTGAAATTCTTTAATTAGTTAGAAAACAATTAAAGCGTGGAAATTGAACCCATCCCAAAAGAAGAGCCAGTCAAATTTTCTCAGCTACATGTGCTAAATTCTTATTTTTGCTGGTAGCGTGGTGGTTTCTCTGGAGGAGGAAGGAAAGGAGAGGGAACAGTGTGGTTTGCAAGGAGAGTCTAAAAGGTTGATTTATTCTGAAAAGGTTTTAGGATTAGAGATCAGTATGGTTGAGTACTGCCTCTGAGTTCAAGGAGGAAGTAAGATCAGGAGTCACTGAATCAGTTTTCTGCTACTTCCCTGCTACTCTTTGTTCCTGAACCTTATCCTTTCTCAGCATCCACTGGCACCCATTCCTACTGCCAGTAGATCCGTAGAGCACATCATCCTGTCATTCCTCTGCTTACACTGATGGAAGAAATAGGACTCTTTGTCTTTTCCTTATCTCTCCAACTTACTGCTGTAGAGGACACTCAAGTTGCTATCGGGGTAAAGTGACTGGGACCTCTTCTTACAGGGATTAAGGGGTGGGGGTTACTGGGGCCAAACTAGGTTGCACAGCTACAGAAAAACCTTGGGGTGCAGAATTTACTCTTCTAGAGGCCACTGTGAAAGAGAAAGTTAGTCCTGGGAAGCTGGGAACCGAAAAAGGCCTAAGAAAAAGTTGCTGTCTCTGCACTTTCCCCCAGTTTTCCCTTGGCAGCAGCAGCAGCAGAGTAGAGGTCTGTGTTACTGGGAGAGAGGATCCTCTGTTCACCTGGTACCTGCTGTACCCACTGCCTCAAGCCAGCTCGGAATGCATCAATGACAAAATCAGCATTGCTGGAAACAGCTTAAATGTCAGCATTTTATTAATAATGGATTCTTGTAATTTTAGGCTCCAGAAATATTGGGAAAGTGGATTCCTGAGGCAATTGTACAGATGCTTTACTAATTGTTGGGTTTAGGGTTTGGGGTTTTGTTTTGTTTCTTCTTCTTTTTTTTTTTTTTTTTTTGTTTTAATGAGATTTTATGAGCCTTTTTTTTTTTTTTTTTTTGCTTTTCTTTCTTTGTGTATTTTACAAGTCTAAATGACAGTTCAGAGCTCCTGTAGTGTGACCACTTCACTTTACCCCGGGCAGATGTGTTCTGGTTCATATTTCATAAATCATCGTGTTGATACAATGGTGATATGTGCGACATTTTCCTGAGATTCCAGCTAAACATTTCATTCAAACTTCATTGACAGTAATATGAGTCTTTCCACAGACTTCTTTTCTACAAATTGTATCCTAGAAATATACTGTGTTTCAAAATTCAGGAAAGGGTAGCAAAATGTTATGGTTCCTTATATCTTGGGTGTGATTTTGTCATTGGTAATGAGTAATATAAAGATACTGGAAATTATGATTCGTACATTTTTTTAACCATATATCAGCAGAAGATTCCTTCTTATTAAAGTGTGCTAAGATGGCCTAACTCATAATCTTAAGGAAGTTTTTATTCAGAAAAATATATAAAAATGCTCGTCCAACTTTCTTTTTAAGAAAGAAAGCTTTTGCTGTACTTCACATAACTAATTTTAGGTTTAACATTTCTGTAGCTTTCAGTGGAAAAAAAATATGGTTAAAATCTTTCAGGCAAGAGGACTCAGCTCTGCAGTTGTGCCTCTGAGAACTCTTGGTATGTGCTGATGCTGAGCTGTTAGTGAGAGCCTGTAAATAGAGCTGGTGGAGGGAAGAGAGATGGTGTGCTGCAGAACAATGGCTTTTAAAAATGTGGGCTGTTGTCACAAGGGAGTGACCAACGCGGCTTTTTACAAGGCTACTTGACTTTTGCATATCCGTTGCTGGGTACCATAATCTGAAATCGCAGCATTGTTCAACAGCCTAATCCTCTTTGTTCTCCTCTAATTTTGCAAGCCCTCAGGCTTTCTCCGATTCCTAAAGTAAAGTGCTCACACTTGAAACACATCTTTGTTTGCCTTGTTCTTTTTTTCTTTCCTTTTCATATGAAATGCTTTTCTCTGGCTCGGTTGAATTTTGTGTCACAGCTATTTAAATAAAACTAGGAGCAGACAAAGAGAGAACAACACATGCAAAACAAAACTGTATTAAAAAGCTCTCTTCTATGAAATACAACATTTGTTTTTAGCACAGATCAATATGTTTTTCAAAAGAGCCAGTAGAATTCAAACTGGGGGAAGAATATACTGTGTTAAAAAGACATGCAATCAAAGGTAGAATTCAGACTTAAGCTACAAAAGATAGACTAAATGACATTTCAAAATCTTCCTTTTCAAGTTTTTATTTTGTTTATTCTAAAGACAAAACCATTTGCAACAGTTTTGTAAACAGTTTTATCAGAAATGTTTTGGTGAAACCCATGGTGGCTGAGATGATCTATGCTTTTTAATTTAGATTTTGCAGAAAATATAGCACTTCAGCTTTCTTTCAAAGCCACCCATCCTAACATTTCATCTATCTAAAAGATGCTCCAGTACTCAAAGTATTCTGTACTTGCACAAATGTGTACTTTTGATGCATGTTAAACTCTACGGTGTATATTTTAATCCTTCAGCAGTCTCTGTAAATGTGAATCAAATAATGAATTTATTTGTGCCCAGTATTGCCCACACAGTTAAAATAAACTTCATCATTTATTTTATTTGGTATTTATTTAAAACTAATAATTAGCATTAAATTTATTTATTTATTCAGTATCTCAGTGCCAGAGGTATGTATTTACCAGTTTTTGAAGACTTCACCTGTAAGAGTAAAGCCGATTCTACAAAATGATAATGCACAGAATATAGCAGTAGCAATATGATTTCCTTCCTAGTGTTGTTTAGATGCACTTGTGACCTCTGTAATTATGTAAATGTTCCATTCGTTACAGTTGAGCACTGAGAAGGGCACTAACAGATTTCAAATGTGATCTTTGCAGACGCACCAGACGACAAGACATCCGAAATGGGGACCCGCTCACCCACTGCTCAGACCTGCAGCATCACGGTGAGTTATGGGCACCACTGAAGGGCAGCTAATTTGTTTGTAATTAATTTACAGACTGTGAAAGAGTAGAGTAGGAAGCATGTGAATGATTTGTTGGTGAAATTGTCTCGAACATCTGCGAAAGATGAATATAATAAATACATCATTATCCCAATTCAGATAGCTTACAATGGCCTGGATCAGACACTAAAGTCTATTTGGGTTTTTTTTGGTTTTGTTTTCCCCAGATAAACAGTTTAAGAATTTTAATTTTCCTGCTTCTCTTCCCTGATAATACCATGCCGTCACATTAGGTATGTTCTATCAGAAAAGATTCGTATTTCCATCATGACATCAAGAAATATGTACATGTTGCTTTACATAGTTTGCATAAGATGATAACCAAATGTATTTGTAACTATCTTGGCAAAATGTGGAGTGACCTTTGTTGTAGGTATCACACTAAAAGCTCTGAAGTTCAGGATGTCCTTGCAGCAGGCATGTCCCATGTGCTTTCAGTATGGGTTTTCTTAGACATATTTTGGTTTGCTTTTTTGTCAGCTGTTTCATTTTCACAGTGTAATGATCAGATTCCTTTCTTGACTTGTTTGACTGACAAACTTCTCACAGTTACTAATTTGTTGCCAAACTTTTCAGAAGACCTTCACTCAGAAAATTAAAAATGTCCATATTGGTATAAGTGAAGGGATTACTTAGGCAATACTTCCCTCTGCTGGAAAAAAGTGATTCCTTGTGATTGTGGCGCATCTACAGGAACTTTTCACACAGAATATTCTGAGTTTGAAGGAAATCACAAGGATCATCGAATCCAGCCCTTAACTGAGTGGCCCATACAGGGATCCTAAACCCTTCAACCATGGTGTTACTAGCACCATGCTTCAACCAGCTGAGCTAATCTCAGGGTTAAACCACTGGGAAAAATAAGGAGGTGACTGAAAATGGAGATACCTCAAAACCCTCTTGTCCTTCCAGTCCACATAATAGCAAAAATTATGAATAGTCCAAAATTGTACTTTTGTGTTAGCTGTAACTCACTACCAATATGTTTCACTAATTGCTTTTTCTATCTTCCTTTCAATCATTTGAAACTCACAGCTAACATTACTATAGCTTTTCTTTTTACTTCTGATTGTCAGCTTGGGCCAAGTTACTCAGAGGGAAAAAGGGGTTTTAAAAGTGCTTGAATAGACTGTGGTCAGTATGTAATTGTCACATTTTGAGAACTCATGAATGTTCAACTAGTTTAGTTTTGAACTAGTCAATTGTCACTAGGAGAAAGCTCACAAATTTCCCATTGCATAATACTTACACAGTGAAGATAAGACCATCCTTATGTTGAGACTGAGATATTCAGTTCCACAATAGGAAAACTTCACCAGGCACTAAACATTGATTTTAATACCAGCAGAAGCATTTCTTAGCTTTACCTTTTTACTCTCTGAATATTTTACTCCTGAGCAAAACTTTGAACTGGTCTACCACATGTATGTTAATTTTAATGTTCTCTAGCCTTTGCTAGCTGTGCTTTATAAACTGCAGGTCTGTTCTTTATTTTCATAGATGAAAAAAGCATTTCAAAACACTTTTTTTTTTTTTATATGTTCCTGTATTTTTGTATATTTGTCTGAAAAAGATATGTTCTGTCCAAAGCAAAGAGAGTAATCCAGTTTTGCAGTAATCCAGAAATGCAGTTTTTTTTAATTACAACAATTATAAGAACTCAAGGTCTGTACAAAGATATGATGTGGCAGACCTGATCACAAAGGCCTTTAAAATAGCTTTGCCAAAATGAGGAGAGCAAGTACAAAGCAAGATACTGAATGTATTACTTAATGGGGAAAAGAAGACAGCATTAGAAGGATCAGTAAGTTACAAAAAATACTGAGGGAATGCAGTGCTGGATCCTAGACTTGAAGGATGGACTGTCAAAGTGCTTAACAACTGGTTTAGGTTGGTCATGAGAGAAATTTTCTCTGAATCACTTGACTTGTAAATCTAATACATTTTCCTATATTTACTTGTCATTTACACATGATCATACATAGTACAGATGACTGCATGGCCTGTAAACTTCCTATGCCAATTCATGCTGATTTTTTTTCCTTGTTTGTAATTAGTAGTTCCCTGGACAACAGATGAAGAATTGGGTTTGTCTATAGGCAAAAAAAAAGCTTCAGAAATCATTTACTATGTGTCTACACATTCATTTGCAGGAAGTGCCAATTTATTCTCCATGTGAACCAAAAATCATGAATCAAGAATGATCTCTTAATGTATATCTCACTTTTAAAGACATTGCAAAAACCAAATTTGCAATCAGTCTGAGGCAATAATATTTTAATTAGGTTTACATAGCTTTTTCAGTTGCTCTTTGGTGTAAATGCAGAAGAAGTATAAAATGACTACACAGCAACATTAGAGGGAGCTGAGGATCCTTCACTGTCATCTGTTTGCCCAGACATTAATGTTTAAATCTAAAAGCATGGTCATCTTTGTGGCAGCTAGAGGACAATTTTTGTTTAAGTGTGACATACTAGTGCTATCAAGAAATAATCAAGTTCAGGATTTTTTGAAGAAGAATTTGTTAAAGAAGAGACACTTCTTTTTTACATGATTTATCCCAGAGGAAGTTCAAAGAATCACTCTGAATTAAACTGTACTGTGAGATTCATTCATCTGCAAAGCAATCTTGGTATAAGTACTTAGCCTTTCATACTTCTTCGCTTATGTCAGAAATTATGTACTTAAAGGGTATTTATCAGGGTAGTAAACTGATACTGCTGTTGGGTTCATTTTGGGAATTGCTGCTCTCAGACAGGATTTTGGGCTGAATTTCATTACTAACTTCATGACTTCTATAGTTTTCTAATTCCTCCAGCTGCTTTTCTGAACGTCGTAGACTTTCATTCTTCCTTCCAGTCTCTTCAGCTTCTCAGTCCCAAACCTGCACTCTGATCCTGTGATTATTCCATCACTGCTTACTTTCTTGCACTCCACGTGCTAAATATTACATGAACTTTATAGCCATTTCTGGACCTGTCTTCTGCTTCTTCAAATCATGGAAATGGAAATTGAAGAATCTCTAAAATGCTTCCTCTCTCATTGCGTGTTTGTCACCCATATTGTATTTTCTGCAGCTGTGAAGAAATTTAAAGAGCACTTCACCCACTTTCTGTGGTGTTCTCTAACACACTAGAATGTCATAGACCAGATCCAAGGAAACAGAAGTTTGAAATGGTGTCAGAGTGCACAGTTTCTCAAAAAACTCGTGACTAGCTTCTTAGATACTAAGAACATCCTAGGTACCTAAGTTTTCCAGCAGAAACTTCTCTATATACTTAAAAACATGCTACTACTCATAGGCTGTAGAACTTTTACCAAAGAAAGGCCTGGTTTTGTCCTTTATACTGATATTTAGGATTTAGAAAACTACCTCCCTTGGATCTAATGAGAACAGTGTAACATGTGCTCTGCCCGTTTGTAATTCACTTGAACTACGCCATGTTCAGGAAAATATAATGAAGTGGTGCTGCAAGCCCCCTAATGAGCAATCTGCTGGTTAAATAATCTTTTTAGGACTCTGGAGATGAGGACCCAAAGTTTACTTAGGCTTAGAAATTTGACTTGATATTCCTACTTCCAATACAAACACCCAAACTGTTGGGTTGCTGTTGTCAAAGTTGGGCCATTCTGCAATCACGATTCAGGGAGCCTGGGAGAGGAATCGAGACACAGCGTGCATCCTAGGGTGAAATTCCTGTGTTTCCATCCTTTATTATGGAAGCCAGTAAATCACTGTTTCACAGAAACACATGGCTGGAGCAGTAACAAGTGTGTCCCAGTCTATAAAAGGGGATATTTTCTAGTAAGTGTCTTATGCTGCAGGCCTGTATGTGCTGTCCGTTGTGAATCCCAGTTCAGTTATCAAACAGCTTCTCTCTGACTGTGTGAGGATATCTGACTGCCTGCTCAGCCATGTGAATTTTGTTCCTTAATTAGAGCACTTAACTCGGAACAGAAGAGTTCAGTTCATCAGTCAGCCATTCACAGTGTTAAATCTGGACCCATCAGTTATCAGACTATCAGTTACCAGTTATCATTCCCATTTCCAATCTTTATCTTACCACTTCTAATTATATTCAGTTAATCTCTTCACATATTTCCAGTTCCTCTGTTTCAATGACACTAATTTACCTGTGCTCCATCTCAGACCTTGCCACCTTGGCTATGTTCTATTCCAGCTGTCTTACCCTTCTCTTGCTCCTTCGCTTTCTAATTCATTCCTCCACTGCTCCCTATCTTCCTGACAGAAGCTATACTGACATTCTTCATGGGAATGTGGTTTCTGAGAGATGTCATAACAGTTGTTTCACTTGGTTTTTAAAAGAACACCCCACTCGCTTAAAAGGTCCATAATCCAGCAGAGGAAGGCAAGCAAACCCATTTCCTATTTGTTTAGTGTAATAGGCCATTTGATGTTTTCTGAGAACTGGGCAAGCATCAGTCCTTATTCTGCTCCACATCCCTTCTGCCATCCTCTCAGGGCTGAAAGTCATTATTGAAAGGCATTTGATTCTGTGTCAGCATAGGCCAGGAGCTCAATTTTACTTTTACCTTTGTCACAGTCATCTAACAGTTTGTGTTTGCTAAACAACATGGCCAGTATGAGAAAGGCACAGTTGAGAGCAAACAAAACTGGACAAAGGATTTCTCTGACGGGGTTTTAAATAGACATAATTTTCCTGTTAAAACATATCAAAACTAGTTCCTTAAAGATTTCCAGTGCTAAAGATCAAACGTGAAAAATTGAAAGAAAGGCAAAGAATGGCAAGGAGTCAGGAAACCCCATGAGATCAACACAGTGTTAAATAGCCTACCAAACCCTTCCTCCTCATCTACTCTGCAGGATTATTGTTTCCACTTAAGTCCATACCAGCATTTTAAAGAGCTAAGGTGGAGAGTTGAAACATGATGCCTTAAAGCCTCTGTGGTATTGGAGAAGAATCAAATACCATATAAGTCCTATAGCTATGTGATATTTCCAGCAAGTTGATGAATATCTTGAAACATTGTTGTTACAAAAGGAAGTAATTTATTTAAATTTCTTTTTCCCCTTCCATAATGTCTGGTTTATTAACCTCATTACATTTCCATAAATTATATCAGTATGAGGGGAAATGATTAATTGAAAATCGTTTCCTCAAAAACATCATTCCTGGTCATTAACAGCTTCAGCAAACTGCAATGCCATATAATCTAAACACATTATTCTACTTTTAAATAGCCTCATGTTTTATTACTTTGCTCTAAAGTATTATGACCATAGAGCCCAGGAGGCATCATTACAAACATTCTACAACTACACCCTGAGTTTTCTCATTGCATACAGTTTGCTATTAAAAATTCTTGTCATGTCCAAGATGTTTTCCTTGATGAATAATAATGAGGCTTACACAAAACTTCACAATTAAATTCATTAACTTCACATATTGAGATGTTAACAGCTGTTAGGATTTAAAATACAATTAAAAAAAAACCCACTAAACCAACAAACCTACTACCATGGGTCCTTACAAAGATAGAGGTGTTGATGCATGCTTTTCAAATGGTATACTGATATGGGAAAGGGTTTTTTTTAAGTTTTTATCTTTAAACACTTTAAGGGAGACCAAATTCTAAACAAAAAAATTTACTTAATCGTTAAGAGTTAGTTTCCTGGTAATTTAATTTTGTTTTGTTTTGTTTTGTTTTTTTTTCATGCTTTACAGATAACCCAAATGGTCAGACTCTGGAGGAGAAGATTATCTATGGAGTAGAGAATAGCAGCACTTTCCTTGAGTGCAGTCCAAAATCTCAGCGTGCCGTAGTCTACTGGCAATTCCAGAAGCAAAATGATGATCGCAAAGAAGAGGTACAGTAGAAAAAAAAATAGAGAGATGCAACTAATTTTCTCTATAAAGATACACTTCAATTTGAGTCCTTCCCAGAATAATTTTAGTAGAGCAGAATTTCTCTGAAATATTTTAATTCCCATTTTTCTTCAGCATATTCCCACTCTTATTACCATAAAATCCTGTAAGCTCCCTAATAGGTTTTACAAATTGTTACAGCAGAAAACATTCATATCCTCTCCTTGCTCAAACTCCCTGCAAAGCACACTGGTTTGCATCAGAGATCCCAGAAACAAAAAAAGGTAGTGTGCTATCTAAGTGTCGACTGAAACATCCTACAAAGATTATATGAACTGAAATATCACAAAGGCCTGAAAATCACCTTTGAGAAAAAGCTTAACTGCATTCACCCAATTATACTGTTTGACTGAAGTGCAGTCTGGCAGGAGCATCCCATGTGCTGCGTGCTCTAAGACTTTATTGCAGATAACACAGAGTCAGAAGAACTGAGAACTGTAGTGGACACAAGAGTATGAAAAATTGTACTTTTTTTTTCATCAAGAGCAGTATTCATAGAGGGAAAAACACTGAGTTGTAAAGCTTATACTTTATTTTTCTCCTTTTCTTGTCACCAATATTCTTACATTATTAATTATCTTCAAGTCATATCAAGCCAGGTCACGCATATTTTTAAGAGTATAATCTACTCGGGTAGGTAGGGAGGATGTTTGTTCCATTGAAGTATTTTTAAATATGTATATTTATTCAAAGCATGTTCTGAATAGTTACATTAGCTGTTTTAAATATTTTTGTTCTGTTTGCATAAGTAGTAAATTATTAAGAATTTATTCTTAGTGAGAGAGCAGCAAACTGGTTTGTGCCCTTTCTGTCTGCAGCAACATGTGCATTCAGAAAATGAAGTTACATTCTAGATATTAATTAATTCAGAAAAAAAGTATTTTGAACAGCTGCTTTTTGAATATTAAAATTTTGAGATTTAATCCTTAATTGCTTGTTTGTAAATTTTCCACTTAAGCAGAACCCACTTCTATCCATAAGGGCTCTTGCAATAAGGCACAACCGGAAGACAAGGAACCTTTCCTGCAAATGGATCTAGGTTTGACTGAAAGATAATGGTGAATGTGGCCTCAGTAATACAGCCAAATGAATCCATGTTGACTCTGCTCATTACAGGCTCAGATCTTCCGTAATCTTTCCAGCAACTCCATCTGACAGAGTAGAAACAGATCTTTGTTCAGCAGCAGTAATTACTAAGGAGTAAATTCCTAATCCCCCAAACTCTTGGCAGTATATAAGTTTTTCCAGAATATTTGAGCCTTTCATAATTACAAATGACTGGCAAAGGGTTTTCCTTTTTTGTGGGTTTGGGAATTCTTGGCCAAGTTTTACCAGTTACAAGGAGCAGTAATAAAGAAGTAGCATGGTTAGAGGATAATGTGGCGCATACATGAAAAATAACTGTTGAAATTACCACTTTTTCCCAATACAGATAAAAGTGGATGATCACGTGATCCGGACAGAACAGGGCCTGTTGCTACGAAGTCTTCACCGGAGGGACTCTGGTGTTTATTTTTGTCATGCTGTGGAGCACGGCTTCATGCAAACCTTGCTCAAGGTGACCCTTGAAGTGATCGATAATGAGCACCTGGAAGAGCTGCTCCATAAAGAAGAAGACGGTGATGGCTCCAAGACCAAGGATGCGACCAACAGCATGACCCCCAGCCAAAAGATCTGGTACAGAGACTTCATGCAGTTGATCAACCACCCCAATCTCAACACAATGGATGAGTTCTGTGAGCAGGTTTGGAAAAGAGACCGCAAACAACGCCGGCAAAGGCCTGCCAATGCGCAGGTGAACACAAATAAGTGGAAGCACCTACAAGAGAATAAAAAAGGTAGAAACAGGAGGACCCATGAATTTGAGAGGGCACCACGTAGTGTCTGAGCTACATTACCTCTAGGAACCTCATCCAAGTAGAAACTTGTATAGACAGATAACTGGAAAAAAATGCAATATTCATGAACTTTTTCATGGCATTATGTGGATGTTTACAAGAGTGGAAAGGTCAAACAGTTTCCACTAGGTTTAAATAAGATCCATTTCTAACTTTCCTAGCAATTCCTTCCTCTCTGCTCTAAGACCAGAACGACCAGAGTTTCAAGGATGATAACTCACCTGGACCTAGCTGACTGCTCAAAAACTTCTGCAAGTATTCAGCAGGCAAGTTTTGCTTTCTCTTTTGACAGAGATATAAACAAAATGCTGTATTTCATGCTGTCATCTTACAGAAAAGAAAAACAAGCCCCACCTTTCATCAGCAGCACTACCATTTCTAGACTTATATAAAACTGCATGAACTCATTAAGCTGATGAACGTCTAAACACGTGATTGGACACAAGGATTTTGTTCTTGTTTTGTCTACCAGTTCTCCTGTTTATATGTGCTAGAAGAGGAAAAACAATACTGAATGAGATTGATTGTGGAAACCTGAACAACATAAGCCATCCATCATCTGGAAGAAAAAAAAAATGTGGAGTACACTGGCCTACTACTGATGACTTCTTTCAGCTTTGATCTAAAGATGTATTTTATTAAAAGTATAATTTAAATGTACCATGAAAAAATATGCAGCAAACATTAGCTCCTTTCTAAAATAGATTAGATGTTTTGTCTTAGAAATACTGTACTTTCTAATTATTGGTTTAGATGAAAAAAAGACAACTTCCAATTATGAGCTGCTTTACTCTTTTGTTTGGGAAAACTTCCAGGGGAGCTGGTCACACTGCAGTTAACCTCCTCCCCTGTCAGTAATCTATATGACATGTAACTTCAAAGCAATTTTAAAACTAAGCTATTTTAACATGAAAGTCACTGTATAGCATGGAAGTATTCTGCATTCTGTTTTTCTAAGTATGGTATTTGAAATTATTCAACTTGTATAATACCTTCCTATAGGTTGAACCAATGAAGAGGAGAGCATTGATTTTCAGTTGTATATTTTTTTTTTTTAATTAAAAAAACAAGTAGCATTAAAATACCATCTGCTAATTACACTCTTGCTTTCTTGGTTCGTTTTTTGTGAATGCTAATATTTAAATACTAATGCTCATAGACTGTCATATATCCATGAGCAAAGCTCACATTCAGTTTAAAGAGTTGTGTTCCCAGCTCTATGGTAGAAATTTGTCCACACTACTGACTCTCAGTTCTCCATTCCTTCTGTGGGCCAGGTCACCAAAATGCAAAGAAACAACACTAAGCCACATGAATAGCAACCCCAAAGCCAGCTCCCCATTTTAAGATCTGAGGGACAGTTTTATCTGTGGGTGTAATCTGCTGAAGTAGTAAATTGGTGAAGTTCAGCTTAAGACTAGTTTATACTAACAGAAAATTTGGTCCTGCACTTCTGTCTTATTCTGTATACAGGAGAGCAGCAGGGTAAAACAATGTACTTGTATCATGAGTGTCAGTTAAGTAGTGGATTTATTCACCTCAGCACAGATGTGCCTTTGGTCCCCAGTTCTATGGTGTCCAGTTCTTTTGAGATCATCTTTCTCCAGCCTCTCATATTTTACCTTGGTAGAGTCTGTAAATGACATAATTTCAAGTAATGTCATTGTGGGGAAAATTACTAGAGCAAAATCCTTAGTTTGCTAAAGGAGCTTTTATATAAAAGTGTGTCTGCACTGATGACTGATCTGTTTTGTTGTTATTCACTCTGTGGTATTTAATTTATCAATTTATTGCTACACTATCAATCAGCCTTATCAGATACAGTATAACACAACTGCTGTGACAGCATCTGTCACAATGTGCCCCAGTCTCCTTGCCACTCACTAATTCAAGTATCCTGCTTAGGGAAGCCTTGGCTTCTTGCCTCCCTAGAAATTGGATTTTCACTAGCATCCGAGTTACTTCAGTCCCCTTTGAATCCTTTGGAGGGGATGAACTTGCAAGATTTTTTTGTCATTTATATCTTCAGAAAAAAAAAAAAAAATCATTGAATAGAGTAGGACAAGGCTGTAGGGCCATGATTGAAGAAAGCACTTGGGAATTTATTTTTCAAGCAGCTTTAAGTCTTTCTCATGTTTAACCTGACTCTTGTGAACTTCAGTATGCTGTTAAATTCCCATTATTTCATGGTGTGCTGAATATGGATGAATTAAAACATATGCCCAGCTATGTGCTTTTCTATGCAGGAGTATTAATTTTTCAGCTCAGCTTATGGTTGATTTCTGAGCACTGTTGTCAAATGAATGATTTAATTTTAATCACAGAACATTTTTTAGCCTTTTATGAAGGGCTATTTTGTACCATCTAGTTACTACAATACTCTTTCTTACAAAAGGAAACAGTTTTAAAATGAAACTCATAGAATTCAGTGGGAAAAATACAGATTGATTTCAATAGACCCCAAATCACTTTGTTTTCTTTTTTAGAGATTCATGGAATTGCTGTGTAACTTTTTTTTTCTCTTCCATGTTCATAGCAACTGGTTCTATAACAACTTGTTACAAAAAAATCGAACCAAAACCAACCTCTTTCACAATGCCTGAAGAGGAAACAAGTCAGACTTCTAAGATATGTTTTTCTATACTGAGAAAGATAATCTGTGGGAAAAAATTACAGAAGATGCAGTAATTTTACCATGACCTGGCAGTCTCATTGAACAATTGATATGATCGTATCTTACAAACTTCAACCCAATCCTCACTGACATGAGTAGTCTTGTTTAAGTCTTTGTATTTGTTTATATAAAGAAGAGGGCAAAAGATCAAGCCAACAGTGGAAATTCTTGATTTTAAGTTCATATTATGGTCAAGTTATAACAACATTTAATATTGATGTGAAATGAACTTTTTTTCAGAGCACAGGCCTTAATTCATGTATAGAAAGATGCCCTGCAGCTTCAGTAAGATTCATACCCCCATTTATGTCATTATTGTTTAAAGCAACATAAAGTTGGAAAATAAAGATTAAAATGGTATTTCTGTAAATGGCCAATAAAACCCTCTAAACTTCTAGTTACAGACTTTAGAAAAAGTAAGTAAAAAGTTGTGTTTAAGCTGGAGAGAAATAAAGGATTTCATTTATAACCAGAAAGATCTATTTTCATTTGTTTTAAGGTATCCATCTGTAAGGAACAAAAATATATTGAATCTTATTCTTACTCATCTGTGCTTTGCACTTGCACAGATAACTGAAATGGGAATTTGTTCCTAAAAACTGTATGGTTATGTTAAACTATAACATCAAACTGAGAAAATGTGCATCTTTGCAAAACAAAGTTAAATCTTCATGACCCAATAAATTCACTATGTAAAAAAAATTAAATTAAATGCATGTGAATGCGCATTTACTGTTCCTTTTTATGTATTATTTAGTGAATATCAATGGTATGTGTTTAATAGTTCAGTTTTTGCTACCTACACATTAGTCAAAAGAGGTGTAAATATTTTTGGCTAGATAAGGAGGTACAGTGTAAAGTACTGTTATCTAGAGGTACTCCATTTCGGTGTGTTCAACAAAATACTAAAATGCAAGATTTTGCCACACAAGTGATAAGGTGGTTTATTTGCTATATCAGTGTCGGAGTTGTGCAATTATTCTTTAAACGCATTCCTCACTGGGTAGTAAATAATTCCACTTCTGTATTTATCACTTCAATTCAGATGGGAACTAGAAAACTGGAGAGAAAGTGTAATGAAACTGCTGCTGTAAATTATTTCTTTTAGCATGTATTCAGTTGTTAAATAAACATTTCTTCCAAATATTTGAAGTTCAGTGTCTTGACTGTTTACACGGAAATGTGCCCTGTAACCTTCATGAGCATATGGAGTGCATTGTTGCCAATATAATGCTATCAATGTGTATGAGCTCTGTTTATTAGGCCAGAAGGATTGCTATTTTTATTAATGGCTTTTTTTGTTTCTTTTTTTGAAGACTACAAACTAATAAGCCCGAAATGAAAGGCATGAACCTATCTTCAGCCTATCTTTTGGCACAACTGCTGAGCTTGTGCAGATAAAGCCACGCATATGCACACCCCCATTCTCCACTCTGCCCATGAACCAAACTGTAAATCAGCCTGGAAGCCGTGTGAATATCAGCAAGTTGCTGTACTTGATGAAATTTCACTCTGTGCAATGCTAATGGCTTAGGACAGCTATGCTGCTTCCCTTTGGAAACTGGCTTGCACAGAAAGCAAGTGGAATAAATCAGGTTCTGTCTGTTACCGACATACCCTTGTATCCTTAGGTAAACTTAGCAGCTGTTTGGAAGTGCTAAGGGGCTCTATCTAAAAGTAATATGCCATGGCACTAAGCGTTGTGCAAACAGCTAATAAGACAAATGCTGTCCTGGAAAGCATGAAGTTTAAATACACCAGAACAGAAGTGGAGGAAGGAAAGTATCATTATTTCCATTTGGCACATACAGAAGAAACAACCAGTAGTACTGAGCCATCACTAATCCATTCAGCCTCACCCATGCTTCTTCCTGTTAGCAAGGGTAGAGGAGTCTGGTTCAAAAGGATGCTGTAAGGATATTTTATGGTTACTACTGTTTTCTGAAAATTAAAATAAACCCTCAGCAGCAGACAAGCAACTCAGTGGGTTACAAAGGATACAGCAAATACAAAAAGGATGAAATTAATATGGCAAGCAATGAATCCACTAATTGAAAAAGCAGTAATTTTGTATTTCTGTGTCGACTGCATGGCTTATAAATTCTCACAGAGGAAGACCCTTGTTCATGGATGCAGCCACACTGTGTCTGTTGCTAGAATTCCCTGCAGAAGCACAGCTAAAATGAGTGTCCTGTTACTACTCAGGAACGTACAATGCCTGGGGACCACCTTCAATGACAATGAGTGGAAAGAAAGAAGAAACATTTTGGATTTTATGTTTATTTGTTCTTATATACAAATGCATAGCTAGGTAGATACACATTTAAACAGCCAGCTTTCACTGAGATTAAATCCTCTTTTCCCTGAAGTATTTGAAGCTCTAGATGTAATTTTAGTACATCTCTGAGTCTGTTTGGTGGCTTCAGCTATAAATTGTTATAAATGTTTCCTCTGTGAAGACTGAAACACACTATTCTGTTTCCTTGCAGGTCACATTCACTGAGCTCCCAATCAAATATCCATTTAATGGCAGGCAAAGTTGTGATGGTTTTTTTCCAAAGCATAAAACAAAGGGACTATTATCCCTAGAACGCTCAGTAACAGGATACAAGCAGATCAGAGTATTAGTGACTCAGCCAGTTTCTTTGCTCCCCATAAATACTTGTGTGAAAGTTTGGAGGAGCTTCATAGAAAAACTAGAAACTGTGGAGAAGATGCCTTTTTGGGACCTTTTTGTCCTGGAATTTATAAAAGATTGACATTTTGGAGAACTTCAGGATGATCTGAGCTAAATCCCAAAGCTCTAGTAAAGCAATATCCAAACTGAAAAAGTTTTGCTTAGGTTAAAAAAGCAAACTTCCTTTGTCTCTGAGCAGTTTTTCACCCTCTCAGGAAATGGGTTTGCACTTTCCGCAAGTGAATATTAACCCAAAGAAGTCATTATATGGTTTCTACAGTCCTTGTTGAAGGTTACTCTCTTCTTCAACACACCTGGGGAACCCCATTTCTGATGACCAGCCCTCCTTGAGCTGCTTTTGTGGGCAGATGTTCCAGTCAACCTATCATGCCATCTAGTCTTGTGATATCTGTTAGTACTAGGCCTAAAAATGTCCAGTTCTCATCCACAGCTATAAAATCAGGCTTTGGTGGGCAGCAAAAACCTCATTGAACTATGAGGTACCATGCAAGAAGATTCCTGTCAGGGAGTTTTAAGGGATGGAAAGTTTCTGTCTGGGGGCAGTAAGGGGTCTCTGAGGGCAGGACCTGCCAGCCAGCTCCTGATCCCCATGTCCAGGACAAGGCAGGCAAGGGAACAGCTGGCACAGCTCCAGTCCCTGTCTTCAGGCACATACCCTGTGCATTAGCCCACAGGTGGATCTGGCTTGGCACAGCCCATGGGCAGGATTGTGTGGGATTGGAGATGGAATCCTGCAGCCTCTCTGGGGCAGACACTGAGTGCCAGGGGCTGTAAGCAGGGTGGGATGAGCCCTGGAGTGGGCAGGGTCATTAGGGTTCCCAAGTGCAATCAGGTGAACTTGGTGTTTGCTGCCAAGGAAGCTCAAACACCATTCCTGAGTTGCTTTTAATCCCCTGAGGTCACTTGTCTTCCACATTTAGAGTCAATTCTCTGCCTTCTGAAAGCCTATGATAAACCAACAGTACTACAACAGCACAACTTTCTTCCAGTTTGATTGGTCCAGTTTAGTTGATGTTGAAATAAAAAAGTAAAAAGTATACACCAAACAGTTACTAAGAATTAATGTGCACAGGATTATAACACTTTTTCTTTAATCAGAGAAGACCTCATGAAGATAAAGATCTGGCCTTCTCCCCACACGTGAGCCTGCCAGGTTTGCCTGTGCACAACCACATTCCACGGAGCTGCATCTGAGGCACTTGGGATGAAGGGTGAATCTGATTTCGTGAACAAGCTCAACAGTTTTTCAGGACATTCCACCTTACAGCCTGGTGTAAATAAAATCTGATGGTCTGCCCTGGGAACAAACTCTTCCTTACACCTCTCAACATGGGGTATCCCTACAGCCTGTACTACTTTTTTGTTTATCCAAATATATTGTATTCATTTCTCTGTGAGTTTCATGGTCATCATTTCTTGTAAGCATGTCAACATGAATTATGATTGTTTATGCAGAGGCAAATGGAGATGCATGTTTCTGCACAGAAAAAGGATAAAAAGACCGTGGTAATTCTGTTAGATCTACTACAACAAGTAAATATCAAATATGACTTAAACTTCTCATTTCTTGCTATAGCTGCAGGCAGGAGAGGAAAAGAGCAGACAAAAGAAATGCAGATATTTCAGCTGTGTTTTGCAATGATCTTTTCCTTAAGCCCTTAAGTTTTACATCACCTTTTTTCTGGGCTTGTAGCACTGCATAGAAAGCATGCATTACTACAAACTGCTTTTGCTGAGCAATGCTACATTGAATAGCTCCATAGAACAAACAGATGGACAGTGCCAGTTCCTCTGAAGAAGGCTTAACTTACCTCTTCTGCTTGTTATTTTATTATTATAGCAGGCCCACTGTGGCTCTTTTTGTAAGGGTTTTGTCAGCACTTTTATTCTAAAGCTCTGTTTTTAGGGCTTTATAATTTTGTCTACAGGTTAAAGATTTTAAGTATCAGCTTTTAATCAACAAATAATTTTACAGTACCTTAAAATAAATTGCTAGACTCTGATCAAAATTCCATTTTGAAAACAAACCAAAAAAGATTACAACTTTAGCCATGTCAGGTAGTTGTTTTAGTGACTGCACTGCTAAAAAATTATGAGTGGGGTAAAGCTCAACGAGCATAATGAAAAGCTTCCCACCTCACTGGACTTTGTTTTTGAAACATCTGCATGCTTATCAGAGGTCCTGAATGAAACACCAGCTTAAGCATATTCTTCTCTAGTTATTTGTGACTTAATCACACATTTCTGTTCCTAAGGCATGCCCTGGGGTAGAATGTTTTCTTGCTTCATGCCTGTCTCTTCATTTAATTCGATTTTTAGTTGCTGTTGTATGTGAAGATAATATAGGCTCAACCATTGCCCCAGTTTAACAGCTGTCTGATGTCCAGTACAGATGAAAAAGACTGCTTGTGGTGTTCTGCATTCTAGATAGCTGAGGGGAAGTGATGTTTTTTGTTCTGTGGTATTTTCAATTTAAGGGATGGAACTGATCTGGATCTGTTAGAGCACTGTGGAATTTTTCACCGTATTTCCCTTTATTAATGAAAGATGTGCACACACCACTCTTATAAACATGCCAATGCTTCTAGAAATCAGCAAGTTGTATTTTTTGTCTTTAATGCTAACCAGTATACTTAGCTAGATCCTCATCTAAATAAATAAAGCTGTGTGCTCCACCACCATCTTTGTTGACTGGAATCCATCAAACAGTCAGGATACAGGAAGGTATGAACTTCAATCCTTGTGTTATTCACTATGGCTCAAAATGTTACTCATGAAAGCTAAACAGTTTGATGCCAGTGTAAAGTAATTGAATATAACAGGGCTTCAAACTATGATAAATGTTTCACATATGTATCTGTGATTTTCACAAGCTGGAGGGGGAGAAATGGCTGAATGTAAAAAACTTAAACTACTTGTAATTAAGTCCACAGTTGCATGGCAAAATAGCAGACATAATGCAGCTGAAAAAATCTTCTTTGGACACAGAGTGGATCACAGGCATGCTTGGCATATAATGTTTCTTTGTCTCCTAGAAATTCTCCTGTTTGGCATTCACTGTACTTTGACAATATGATGGCAATTGTACATACTGTTGCCTGACAGAAAAGTATTTCCGCAAATATTTGGAACTATTGTTAACACTAAATCCTTTTTTGTAGCACTTGCACCTGGAAGAAGCTGAAACCTTAAGTAAAGCTCCAGGGATACTTCCAGGTATGGTGCCATCACAAATTATAGTTTGCTAATAATGTCTGTGTAAATCAGGACAAATCTTTCTAGGACCATTAAAAGGTTAGAGATGGTCTGTGGAAGGAAATGAAGAATACCACAACATTATATCTGGATGTTTTTTTATTGAGGAAAAAGTGAAAAAAAAAATTAAAATTAATACAAAACAAGAACACAAAATGCAGTCTCTATTCAAGTCTCACTGTCTTCTATATTTTATTTTGTTTTATTTTTAAAATTAAAAACATTATTTTCTATTTTGTCACAAGTATGAATGTTGCTTCTATTACAAGCATTGAACATTTTTGTGTTCCTTGCAAGCCAGTTAAATACCACTAGCAAAAGAAATGCTTACCAAGTCGATAAAATGGACTGCATAACTTAAACCTCGGCTCTTAGACCAGTTGGGTCAGTTAGATTTATATAGTAGAACCAGCACATGTATCACAGAGGTAATGTGGTCTGTTGAGGAATACTTACTCATTTTCTCAAGGCAAGGCAGTGTACTACTATTTCCTTCCTTCAACTACCTTCCCAAAGTGGAACTTAATTTGCTAGTGCCAAGAACTTGCATCCCCAGTGCTTTATTCCAATGACTCCCACCATGTAGATGATCCTGAATGAAGCCTGCCATGTTTTACCTCTGTCACTCCTTCAAGCCAGAATCTTACCCCAACACCAGAGATCTCCAAAAGGATTTATCCAAATCATCGAAATAGTATTAGAACTACAATGCTAAAAGAATTGAAAATATGAAATATTTCCATAATAAATATAATAAGTGGTTACAATTACTGGTAACCTCTAAAGACCCAATTTTCTATTAGAAGGATAAAGTGGTACATGCACGTGCACTGGGCTCTTCCAGTTCATTTGAGTACTACAGGCATAATGAACTGCTAAAAACCAGGAAAAGTTCTTGGAAATGAGTGAAATCTGCTTCCATTGTAGCTCTTGGAAATTCCACCATTATCTTTAATGGAATGGGATCAAGACAGGATTTGCATTTCCTGCCATGAGTCACTAAAAGCAATGGCTTGAGGCATTCAATGTCAGGCTCTGTGTGGAAAACCTGCTTTAAGTGAATTAATAGAAGGAGGTGCAGAAGCAGTGCTGCATTTCTAATAACATCAAGCTGCTATAGATAAAACATGTTTTAGCCCTGATTTTGCATTTGAATTTTAGGTGTAACAGCAAGAAATGTTAATTTGAACTCCCTATTTGATTCACATAAAAGTTTACATTTCTTTTCTCACTGTGGAGTTATGTGTCAGTCTGTGGTCACTCAGAAAGGTGTCTGACAACACTTTCAACACCACACAATGACCCCTCAGATCTCTGCAGAAGATCTTGATGTATGAAATAGACTTGGAGAAGAAAACTAAGGAGAACTGTCAGTTTTTCATGTAAATACCTCTAGGGAGCATAAGCTTCTAGTATTACCAAGAAGGATATTTTCACATCATAAAAAAGAGCTCAGACTGAATTTTAAGCCAACTGTTTCAAATATGGGCTTTTTTCAGCATCTTCCTGGAAATGATGCTTTATAAGAATGGATTAATATAAAAAGTACAATACTGGTCTTAAATAATTGCTGTGTGTCATTCACTTCCATGTTTCAGAAAAGAAGAACCAGGTGCCTCAGAGGAAAGTGTAAACTTCTTCAAGGGTAGTAAGGAGATAACCTGCTCACAGGGCAGCTTTGGCCTGTGCTCGTCATAAGGATGCCTTATGATTTAAGTTTTCAAAGACAGTTTTCTCTTCTCTTTCTGGAGGAAAGTGGAAAGACAGGTTTCTTGGATATGTTCAGGGCTGCTCATTCAATTAGAGTTAGCCATAATCATGTTATAGCTTTGAGAGGCTGAAATAAATCTGCACCACATTAATTAGCTTGTGGGTTATTATGAAGGTACTGTCAACCAAGGTTTCCTCATGCTGGACTGAATATCTTGCTGGAAAACATGGTAAATTTCTGTATTATTTTTATGAAGTATGTGTGTCTTTATCTGTTTCATCAGATAAATGGTGGTTTAGGCTGTGTATTAGTAAAAACATCTTCACCAAATGGGTTGTGAGGATTCAGAACAGGCTTCAGAGCAAAGTGGTTGAGTCATCATCCCTGGAGTTATTTAAAAGACTTGTAGATGTTGTGATTAGGGACATGGTTTAGTGGTAGACTTGGCAGGGTTTGGTTTACAGTTGGACTTGACAAAAGACATTTTCCAAACTAAATTTTTCTACAATTCTATGAATTCTAAATTGTAATCCTTCTCTATTAGGGCACAAGAATTAATCCTTATTATATCTTTGTAACATAAGAGCATGATGAACACGTGTGCTGAATCAGACCAGAAGTCTGTCTTGCCTAACAACCTGTCTGAAACACTGGTTGAAAGTCAATGTGCATGTAAGACTATAACAAAAAAAAGCAAGTACACTGATCATTCCCCAGAACAACCTCCTGGCTTTCAACTGTTTGATATCTGATAAATTCTTAAAATGCCAGCCCTTTAGTTTTACTGGGACAGTCCTTGAGTATTCCATCTGAAGTCATCCTCTGTTTGCCTCCTTGAAATTATTACATTAGAAGATTCACTCTGGCATTGTTTTCTACCACACACACAAGTAGTTCCAAAATCTAATTTCTTCTGAAGTTTGCTAATTGCACTCTGTCTGTCTGATATTCTCTATGTTATTCTGCTTAGGTTAAATGATAATTTGATTATTGTTTTAGCATTAATAATGTTTGCTGTAGTTTAACAACTGTTCTTCTTCAAATTGAATAATCTGATTCTTAAATATATGACCCTAAGGTACACTCTATACGCCACATTGAGAAGTGTTTTGCAGGTAAATAGATAGCTAAACTATCAGATATTAAGGGATAACAGATATTTTAAACTCCTATGTAGCATTCAGTGCTAGCTTTTATAACTAATATATAATTATATATATATATATAATATATGTAACATATATATGTTATAGAACTTATGTATTATATAATGTGGTATATATAATATATAGTTTTATAACTATAACTGATATACTGATGTATATTGTAAGATTGTAAAAAGACTTATGAATTACAATATTTAATCATACAACACACAAGTAAGAAAATGACCTGTACCAAAATGGTAATTACAAGCTAAAGCAAGAAAGAGCAAGTCAATACAATAGTCAGCTGGAAAGAACCACCAGACAATACTGAGATACTATTGATTAGTCTAATGATTGCTTTATCACAACAGCTAACGAGCTATTGCTGAGCATTGTTTTATGAAATGTCAAAGACATTTTCACTGAAGAATGTGAGAAAACCAATTGCACAGCTGAAACTGTGTAGAACAATGCAAAAAGCAGGATTATGCTTCTTCTATCATTATCCATTTTATTTTTATAAGCATGATGGGAAACCAATTATGATGACAGCTGTGATAAGTCTTCCTTAAAAATTGTACTGATTATGTCTTGTTTCAGATTACCCATTTGAGGAATAAATAGAAAAATAAACCTGATCCTACATGCACAGTGCAGCCTAGTGTCTTCCTAATTCACTCTAACAGCTCCTTAAAAACAACTGAATTCAGTGAATAATCAAATTAAAACTGTAAAAGTAGCAACTCTTTTTCTGGGAGTATGATTTAAATCAAAGGTAAAATTGGGATTATTTTATGTTGCTTATTATAGGCATTGTTCTTCCTACCTATGTAACTTCCAAAATACCTTTAGGGAATCATTATTTTACATATGAGCTTGTGTGTTTTCCATGAAGGGGGCGAAGGCTGCAGTAGTTGTCGGTGTATATATGTGAACATTTAGCATATTGCCCACAACCAGAATTTGGGATTGGAATGGAATAACAGATGACTGAAAGAGGAAAGACATCTGTATATATTTGAAATCACTGTGATTATTTATCTTGGCGTTTGTTCATAACTAGTAGATTAAAAGTACCTCTTCCATAAAAAGTCAAATAATTTTTTAAACTAAATTGAAGGATTATTTATTAGATCCTTATCAAACCTTAGCCTTTTAAATTTATATTAGAGACAGCCAAAATGCCTTCAATATTTTATTAAAAAGCATGTATGTTTTTCTTAATCTTCTTTTATGAATGGTCTTTCATTTCATGGGCTCCTTTTAATATTACAAGAAATGGCACAGCTCTTTGTAGGGAAAGAGTAATCAACTGAAAAATCACTTCTCAAAAAACTTGTATTTCTTCTAGAAATCTTCTTAGTAAGCATTATTTTCCTCCAACTGTTTAGGGCTTAGAGTTATCATATCTTGACAAATAAATTTTTTTTTTATTGATGATAAACAATCATAGCAAATTTTTCAGACATATCATCAGAATGGGAATGATCTGTAAAGGCACTTAGATACCCTATTTTGTCATGCCTTCAGTAGCAGATTTCTTTCTTCCTTGTGTCACATGTAGGAAACAGTGCTGTCTCTGCTCTACAACTGAGAACTCAGGCCAAGGATAACCCAAGTGGATGGATAATAGTGCCTGAGTGCCTCAATCAGAAAATGAACCCAGCTTTTCCAAGCCTGAAACCAAAAAACTGTTCACTCTTCCTTAGTAAATGGGCTTGCAATATGTATTTCCACATGCTTCGTGTTTGCACTACCCCAGAATCATTCACAAAATAACCTAATCATCTACAAAATAACCTAAATTCCTTACCACAATTTCTGTTTGATATGAAACTAACTACTTTTTTTTTTTTGGTATAAATATAGCCTTTTATTCATATTCTCACTCATTTTAAAACATATCTTGTTCCATAGCAAAAATTATATGTGGTATGAGCTCAAGCCAGTTCTGTTTAAACTACACAGTATCTTTCAAACATATGAAATATATTTGATCAACTATCTGGGAAATATGATTTTTCCATATGGCTTAGTTTTCACATAAGGGAGTTTAGTTTTCTTTGGAGAACATAATATGCTCAGACAATTATAATAGGTAAAGATTTGCAAACCACAGAATGGGAGAAGCAGGTGTCCAGCTGGATTTTCTCATAGGAAGGTCTTGAAGGTCACTGATGGTGATGAGGTCTCGGAGATTCCCAAATCCTCATAAAGCTATTTGTTCCTTTCCCAATACACTAGTCTCCTACTGCTCTTGATAATCCAGTGACTCAGGAAGCAAGCCTGGTTTTTTTCCCTTTTGTTTATCAGAAGCAGACTAAATGACAACAATTTTCTGAATTACTATTTATTAGGGTAGAAAGAGAGCATTCACAAAGGTCACCACCCAGTAGAATATTAATTCATTAATGTATCAATATTTGTCTTCCTGCTGTCAGACTAGAGTCTCCAGAGAACAAAAACATAATGGTAGTAAAATTTACAGCCAGGTATGACTTTCCCCACTGCCCTAAAATGGGAACACAAACAATTTGATACCCTTGTCTGGCAGAGAACTGAGTGATGTCAGCCCATTATAAAGGGAATACTTGATGGTCACTTCCTTCTGCTTTCCATTTCCCACAAAGTGATGACTTTCATCCACATGAGTTGCTTGATCTTTGTCAGTTGTGTTTTATTCTCTCTTGTCTTTCTTTCAGTTTATATGATTCAGTTTTGGTTATGATCCAAAAGAAGGTTTTTCTCGGTGTTTTCCTCCACCTTTTCTCTTTATAAATTATCCTTCCCCCCATGATGTCCTCAGCTACCTTCAACAGAGGATTGTTTCCACAAAAGACAATGCAACCACTGAAGGGAATTGTCAGAGGAAGAAGAACCTGGAACAAATAATATAGCCTTCTTTGATCATTTTACTACTGTTATTTCTCATTCTCAATGCAGCAGACTCGGAACAACTTGTGAAGATTAATGAATACTAAAGTTACTAGGTTAATTGAACATTGTAAATATTACTACTTTTTGGGTTCATATAGGTAATATGTTAAGAATATTATACAGATGCACAGCAGTTTTCAGATAGCCTCAGTTAGCAGCACAGCCATTGGGCAGTCTTTGATGTTGTCAGATTTAGCCTTTGGTAAATCAGCATCTGGTTTTTCACAGTAAAAATTGGCTAAAAGGAGGAACAGTGAATATCCTTTCTCACATATAATAAGAAAACTCACATCCCTTCAGAATTACTGCTCTTTGAAAGGAAGATGAGCAGATAACCCACATCTCAGATCAATTGGGATCTGAGGAATCACTGACAGGGACACTGTTGGAGAAGAGGGAGCAGATCCAGGACATAAGAATCAGAAAGATGCTGCTGTATCTCATGTATGGGATTTGCACCGTGTCTGTTGTTAAGAAGTTCTGCTGTTAAGCAGTTCTAAATAGCCACAAATGAAAATACTGCATCAGGTGGAGGAATACATCCAACCTCAGACCAGAAGAGAGCTGAAGTGGGACAAATCGGCCACCAGACCCCTGTAAGGGAGAGAGCTGAGCTGATGAGGGTCTTGGCTTTGCGTTGACAGGACTCAAGAGAGATGTGCAAGAAGGTGTTTTCTGTTTCAGAATAGTTATTCACTTCCACATTTTGTTACAGTATAAGTATAGTAACTGCCTTTCCCTTACTATAACAATAAATTAGGTAATTTTTTTCACCTAGCTAGACAGTATAAACAATCTCAAATTCTACCACATAGAGAGAGGAGGTGCATGCCTTTGCCCAAAACAATGGCATATTAATGACATCTTACACTCTTGGCACTGGTTTTCTTAAGTTCGTGAGAAAGAATCAGTGAAAAATCAAGGAAATAGAAGATCAGAAAAAGTAAAAGAAGAAAAAACATTTTAAAAATAAATTCCTGAAATGTGACTCAGAAATCTTAAAAGAAACACTAACTGCTTTCATTGCTGTATGTGGTGTTGTTTCTAATTATTTAACTCCTATTCTGTTGTGGAAAACAAGGCTTTGAACATTCTTTGTAAATTATCATTACATTTGAAGACACATAAAACAAAAAAGGAAAGAAAAGGAAAAGGAAAGGAAAAAGAAAGAAAAATTAAAGAAAAGGGAAAAAGAAATGATTTAAGAAAATGTCAGCAGTATAATTGATGGTTCACCCCACTCAAGAGAAATTAAGGCTTGAGATCTGATCTGGAACTGGTGACCACTCCAGTAGTCCAGATTGAGAGGCCTGATTTATGAAAAAATAAATGAAAGCCAAGGGCTGAACCTTGATGCAAGTGGTTAGTTGCTTTCACAGATCCCAGGCGCTACAGAACTGGCTCAAAATTTGAGTAAGTAGCATTTCTAAAAATTGAAATTTTTATATTCTGGATAGTCATTGTATTGTAAACACATTTTATTATGTGATAAGAAAAACAAGACCAAAGGTCATAAATACTACTAATAAAATCTATGTTATAAATATTTGGTTTACTCAGTTATGTGTACTTTATAGTCATCATCACTGCCATGAAGGAGTATGTTACTGGTGACTTAAAGAGCATTTGTTCTATCTTTGTAAATATGTAAAATCTCTTGCCAAACTTTCCATTCTTCTTTAGCTTGGCCCAGCTGATGTCTACAGTAATCTAGGGTATTAAAGGTGGAAAGAGAGTTTTTTTTGTTATTTCCGAAAGAGTTTATCACCTATCATTTATAAATAGAAGGTTTAACACAAGCAGTGGAACATAAGATCTGATGGGGTTTTTTTAGCCTTAGGCAGAGTGTGGGGGGATGATAGATTTGCCTCTTCAGATGAAGTCTATCAGCAAAGTCACTGAGGGTGTGGACCTCTTTCACCAGGCAGGACAGGCATGAGCCTAAAACAGTGACAGTGGCTCAGATTTCCTTTAGCACTTCTTGTGCTCCTTACTTTGTGGTGTGCTGAATACTTGGAAAGAAGTTGGTTTGTGCTTAGGATGTGTCTCAGTGAATGGTTGTTGCTTGTCTGGGGTTGTATTTCAGATGTGGTAACTGCTCTTTAAGAAGTGTATTTTTGTACTCACTAATGCAGAGTTAGGCTCCAGGGTGGCTTGTGTTCAGACTGCATTGATAAAGTGAGAGAGGATTGTTTGCTCTCAGTCTCAGCTGTGCTGAAGTGTTGTAGTAACTTGTTGTGGAGGATTTTATATTCATCTGATTGCGTTTTCTGCGGAGGCTCCCTCCGGAGGAACAGAAGTGATAGCTGCATATTCTACAGGCAAATCCAAAGCTCTTGAGAGGCAACCACCTGGTCAGGCTTGAAGTTTTGAACATGTTACATCTGCAGCACAGTACAACACTGTATCATGTGCAAAACAAATGCACAGGAACAGAAAATTAGTAAGTATCACAGAAATATGCAGTATGATTTGGATAGAAACATTCAGATCTTGATGTCTTCATAAAATACGTGAAAAAGGAAATAGTCTTCATGCTGTGGCTTTAGACATCTAATTTAGGGGACTAAATGATACCCTAGGCACTCTTCTCCACTCAGCAGAGTTCCTGGTCACCAGTTCACCGCCTCAAGCACCTCATCTGCATAGTTCAGCTGAAATGGTGTGAATTCCTTACATTGTCTCAGGCCTTTGCCCCATATGAGAACAATGAGATACAGATACTGAATGTTTTTAAAATTGCAGTGTCTCTTTCCCAGTAACAGACATTTCATTTTACAGACTTAAATGAAGGAGGAACATGCTTGTGTAGCACACACACATTATTTTGTGGAAATAGTATTTTGCTAAGAATGATGCTTCTATGGCAGGGGGTTGCCATAAAGTGGAACAAGTATGCATGAAGTATTTTCTTACCTAGACTAAGACATGGATACCTGCATGTCAGTTCATTCTTTGATGCAGATTCTCCTTTACTGGAAGCAGCAGAGAGCAATGATTTTGGAGCAAGGCTTTTTCAGAGGTTCAGAAGCAAGCAGGAACAGTTTTGCTTGGGATTTTTCATGAGCTTGCCTTTCTGTATGTACTGGCCTTGTTATGTGGTTATCAGCTCTGGAATTACCGCCAGTACCAAAACACCTAATGAATTTCCATTGCATGCCACATGGAAACAAAGGTGGGTCAAGAGCTCATTCACAAGCAGATTACTTGTTCCTTCGGTGGGAAATGGATGGGGAGACAGGGCAGCAGTCTCCTTACTAATCTTCACTGACTAAGCAGTGTCCTTGCTCTGTTGTGAAAAAGTTCTGTTAAGTTCTAAATAGCAATGTGAGGTGACACAGGAACATGCAGAAACCTTTACTGACCATGGATTTTGTATTTGCTGTAGTAGTTCAGAGATATGAGAAGATTTAGGAACAGGCTCTGCTTCCTTGGGACTGAAGTGCCAAACACCTAAAGGCCAGCAGACAGGAGCATGGTAAATCACAGAGTGATAATATTGCTACTTACAGGGTGCCAGACACAACAGGGAAAGCTTCTGTGCCAGCTGGAAGGAGGGATATCTTGGCCTTCGGCAGGGGAAATCAACCAGGGAGGGGTAACTGAATACACCATGTGTCCAAGGCAGTAGAGATGAGATTTCTTCAACTATAATCTCACTGACATGCTGAGAATTGTACCAAGATCACATTTATTACTGAGGCACCTGGATCCTACAAAGATTTGCATTTGTGATATGTTAATCTGCCTGCTCTGACCTACACTTTGCCTCCGTTTATCCATCTGGAGAAAGTAATCTCACAGAAGCATGAACAAATCTAACTATTGTAGAAGGAGTAGATTATCTTGGTTTCAAAACTTATCTTTCTGGTACAAAGATTCAATATCAAACTTAGTAAGGTAAATTTCCACATTGACATCAGCAGGTTTGTGGGAAAGACAGCAATAGGATATGTGGCATTTTGGCAAAGCTCCCCAGTTGTTTCGAGGAGAAAGTGGAATTGTACTGGGAACTTTTAGTCAGCTTTTTCCAAGAAGTCTGGAGAACTTATTCCCACCTGGGGGAACTTGGTCCTACCAACTAATTTGGAGAACAGGAAAAAGGAAATTGCACACTGGCGGGGTTTACGGTAGACAACGGAGCAATCTCCTTATTGCTTAAACATGCAAGCTGGATACTTTTGACTACCTCTCTTTTGTTGTGGCACCCCCTTCTTCCCCCAAAAAAGCTGAATAAACATGAAAGATCAGCTGACATATTGCGTTTTACACAACAGAGTGTAGCTTTACAGGGCTTTGTTACATCTTGAAAAGATTAAGTGCACCTGCATGTGAAGAGTCTCCGTGCCTCGGAACCATCAGGCAAAGGCACCTCGGTTACCAAGGGCACAGGCCAGGGACATACTTGGGCTGCAGGTTTGTAACAAAGCTTGTTCAGCAGAGGCTGCATCCTCTAATTTGTAAGGAGCAAGGCTGCCATCCAGTGGCTCTTCTCTAGCACAAAACTGAATTCAACAGCAACAGGTTTGGAGCAAAAGTTCATGTTTTTCTTGATTTAAATGGGGATCTGTGAATTTGCTAATTTCTCTTTTGTTTTGATTTTTAAAGCAGATAACACACCAGCAGCAAACTGCATGGAGAAAAGAAAGGTTATGAGCTTACTTTAAATCATCACTGGCTTTTCTTCTTGTTGACTTGGATTTTAAATGTATAACTTGATAATCATTCTGCCTACATGAAGCTGTAGACAAGCCCAGAATAATTTTTAAAAAATGCATCCCTGTGAAATAATAGTGATCCATTAGTATGTGCATCACATTTTAAAATGGAAAGTACATTTATACATAATTGAAAGCTGGTAAGAATAATTTCATTCTTTAACAGGCTTTGAATCAGGCCCTCTTTGAATAGAAAGAAAATTTGAAGTTATGCAAGATGGAGGAAAATTGTCATGCATATTACATATATTCATCTCTGGGGACTGACAGATCCACAGGTAGCACTAGAAGGAAATTTCCTGATGTTTATCCCCTTGCAGATCCCACTCAAATACAAACGTTTTTATCTATTGAAAAGCTGAAGCTCAGGCTGGTGAATAAGGCAGGAGGATAATCTGCTCCTGAGGCAAATCATATAAATTCCCTTTGCCTCCATTTCCCCCTGTCTAAAACAGGGATAATGCTTGTCTACCTTCCAGGCAAGATGTGAGATTCAATACACTGTGAATTACAAAGGATTTCAAGCTCCTCAGAAACAAGAGAGTATTTGTGTACTTCCTAATACTGTTTATACAAGACAAAAATCTATCAAAGGCTTGAAGGAGGCTGCATTGCCCATCTTCCACTCTGCCTCTCCCCAGCTAATACCTCTTAGCAGACCCCCTGTCTCCCAGGGCACCAGTGAAGATGGGGGTCTATCCTTTTTAAATGTTATTATTAACTGCAAGTACTCTTGTTTCAATAAACTCACTAACAAGGATGAATCAATCTGTTTAGTTTAACCAAAAGAAAGCAAAGACAGTTTCAACACAGTTCAGGGGCTCTTTATTGGGAGACAGAATTCAGCTAATGAAGAGCTCTCGACCACACACTGCAAATTATAGTAACATTCAGTACTGAGATGAAATGGGATAAATTCAGATGCAAACAAGGGCATGAATGCCAGCAGTAAGAATGCTTAAGAGCCAAGCTAGAAGGAGTTGTGGTACATTCAGAGTCAGGACAGATGTTTAAACCAAATGTAGCTATTTTTTATGGAAATCACTAATTTTGAACATGAATTTTCTGGTAGAATTCAGATAACATCTCCTACCCCACAGACCAAACCAGACTATCACAAGGCTTTCTCTGACCTTAGGATATGTTAACACATGGAGCAGTTTGTAAAATTGATTCATTGTTAGAAATACTTGCTAGGAATAGAAGAAATTGTTAGAGTTGGTGAAAGGAAAGAAGAAAAACATTTGAAGTAAGTTTAAAAATGGAAATACTGTTTAAGGAACAGCTGCTGACTCTACTGGGAATTAGTAGAATGTTCACAAATGTGTCATATGTGAAATGTCAAAATATTTCAATCAGTCATGTATTTAGTAACACAATTAGGAATGTGGTTTTTTTAATGGGGAAAAGTTACTCTTATTTTTTTTTAACTTTTGTCTTTTATATTTCCTATAGACACCACAGACCATCCCAATATATTATTTTTCTTCATACAAAGGTGGAACACTAAAGCCTCCAGCATTTTCTGTTTATGGTGAGGAACACTGCTCTCCCATTTCCTCCATCTTTTGCCCCAACACTTCAGATGGAACAATTTGATTAGGGAGTGAATATCTCATAGCTGAAATGAATGAAATTGTTGTTTTCAGCATATTGGGAGGATAGGCACTTTTTCTGGGTCTTGGTCATTTTGAGTGAATTAACCTTGCTTCTCTTTGGTCATGTAAAAATCATGAGTCAGTTGCCCTCCACATTCTGTTTCCAGCACAATCTAAACTAGTAACCCTTAGGATGAACACAAGTGTCTTTCTTTACTCAAGACAGGTTTCATGGTTATTTTTGAAAATTTTAGTCTATTTTTATTCAAATCTTATCACAACCTTTACTGGTTTTTTTTTGTTTGTATTTAAAAATTAATTACACCTATCAACCATAAGCAAAGAAAAAGGCCTTTTACCTCCTGTTGGTCAAAATCCAGTCCGTTTTACTTAGGATGGCAATCCTACTAATGAGCTTGAGGTCATTCAAGTAGAGGGCTTCCAAAAAACCCTAATTTGTAGGAAAATTAAACCCAGAAGAATGAAGCAACTCTGTCTGTCTCATCCAAAATTTACTACTAAAGAATTACTTTACAATTGCTATACAATCAGAAATTAATGCCCATTTCATACATCAGAGATTAAGTATCTATGTAAGTTGTCAGGTACCAACACTGCTCTAATTTTGAAACATAACTTCTGTCCTTAAATACAGAATTCTGTCTAATAACATGCTCTTATGCTTATTTCATTGGTCATGCTACAATCATGTTACAGCTCCCTAAAATGAACAAGTTATTTGAAATATGTAACTGTAAAAATTATAATGTTTGTTCAACATATAACTTTCACAGGCACTTGCTATCTATATTAATAACAAGAAATTAAAAGATGATGATTTTGAAAAACAAGCAAACAAACAAAAAATCCAAACCAAACCAAAAAATCTGCAACTAATCCTGAATGTTGCACTATAAGGAAGGTGCAAATGGCCATCCTTACATGAAGACCAAGATGACAATAACGATCTCATTTTCCTTCTAACATTTTATGAATTGTGAAGCATAATTTTACCTGTCTATTCCAGCTGGGCTTTGGAAACAAGAATGTGCACCTGAATAAGGACAGCAGACCTTGGTTTAATAGGTGCAGTTTTAGCTGCCTCATAGAAGCCTTTCAGACCTGTGCAATGAGAGCAACTTGACAGATGCAGCCACACTTAGATATCTTCTATTTTGCACTGTTTTTTCCTTATTGCCCTATGACTTATGCCTGTGATATAGAATTATCTCAGCTGGAAATGTTTGCAGTGAGCAAGAATACCCTCTAGCAGTACTCCATAGCCTCAGACAGAGCTTTGCTTGTTTTTCATCGCTTTTTCCATTAGGGTTTATTTCTCAACTTAGCACCAGGGAACCTTTGGTTGTTTAGAGGTACAGAGGTACCACACCTTAGTCCAAACTCTTAAAACAGCTTCTGCCTCTGTGGTGCCTCAGGCTATGTCTCATGCATAGAGCACAGCACCATGGCATTCATGGCATCCTTCTGGATACACCTTCTCACTAGGGTCCTGAAGCAAAGGGTGTGCTTTGATCTGTCCTCCTAGAGCTGGGAATTACACATACATACAGATATAAAAGGCCTAGCATCCTTTTATGCTCAGAAGCAGCCCTCTAAGATGTGCCTGCCCCTATTGCAACCTAGAACTAAGCCTTTTTATCCACTATATGATCCGGCATCAGTTTCCTGCCCCATTACATGACCTATTGTGTGAAAGTTTGCACACTAGAAAATTAGATATTTAAGACATCCTACATCATTGCTGATCACAGACTTGAAAAAACTACGGTGTTGAAGCTGACCAGACCTGCAGGACTAGCCCAGTGAAGACATCAAACACTAAATCTGAAAGCCCATTTTACTCTGTCATAAATCTCCACAGAGTTGACATTTTCCTGAGAGGTTAACTAGTAAGACATTTCCTAGAAGAGATCTATGACCTATCAGGGAAAGAGCATGGATACCTGAGAGAATGCTTCTCTCCTGTTGGATTTCTAGGGGTTTGGGTACTTAACTTTGATGGTTCTGTAGTGTCAAATGCTATGTCTCTCCCAGTCCGTAGGTGCTCACACAGCCCTTGACACTGTAATGACCAGAATACCCAGGTGACTTGGAAGGAAATTCCACACATCAAAAAAGTTCTTAGAAAAAAAACACGTGGAGTAGCACAAGTGAAACCATCCAAATGTGTCTAAAATGTAAAGCTATTCCAATACATGTAAGTGACAATAAAAGAACTATTTATCTTTGAGTAAAAAGACCAGCTGTGAAAACATTGGCATTTCTCAACAGGGACGTCTTCCAGGTGAGCTTAAATATTATCCACAAGCATATCAGAGCTGAACATTTATTTTTTGAGATTTACCAAGTAATTCCTGTGGTTATTATTTATTATTTTTAGACCTACTTGAGTTTTTAGATTTTTTTTTCTTAAAGGCTGACAAATTTCAACCTCTGTTAAACTGAAAAGGAAAGCTCATATATGGGGTTTGTCGGGGTTTTTAAAAATTTTTTTTATATTATGCAAAATATCTTAAGAAGAAATTCTATAAAAACATTGCACCATTTCTTTGAGCTTTGCTAAAAATCCTCTTAAGTGCAATCAAGTTGTAAATGTATGAAAAAGACAACTTTTATAAAGATGACATTCTGTCCAAGTACCCCCATTTAATAAAAGCTCATTTTCATGTAACAGGAGGTTTGAGCAATTGTACCCAATTTTGATATTTATTTTACAGTATCATTTAGAGCTTCTGGCTGAAAACTCAACTGTACTAAAAACGTATATCAGTTTACAGTAAATAGTCATGCTTTAAGGGGAAAAAAAAAAAAAAAACAACAACAAAACCCATATGATCCAATAATCCAGGAAAGAAAAATCCCTGGCCATTTGAATAGCCATGATGTATGATACAGAAGAGATGACAGAGTCTTTCGTGAACTGGGCTTCAGAAGCAGTCCAATCTGATTTTTCAGAACCTTTGAGCACACATAATCCTCACAGATGTGAAATTAAAAAAGGGGTGATCACAGTTTTTCAAAATTAGCACTTAGGGGATTTGTCCAGTTCTTTTCAAACAGCATGACTGAGTAGAAACTTCAGGTAGTATTCTATATCCAGTCAAGTACCTTAAATCAAATATATGATTACTCTATAAAGATAATGATTTATCTTACAGTTAGGCCTGATCCTGTTTTGTACTGTGAGTAGCTGTTGCTCATTTGGTTTATATACTCGAGTTTATAATTTTTATTACCACATAGCGTCACATTAACTTTCCCTAATACTGTAGGTTACTTATTCTGTTCTATTTAGAAATATCTTGTTGACACTAGATTTTAGCTCAGTGGCCTAAAGAGTTTTACTTTTCTTTTTCCCAGTTTTCTAACCATACTGTGAAGAAGAAATGGAATGTAACTGAATGCCACCTGGCTTTTGAATGTCTCCAAAGCTTTTATCTGTTCATCCAGATGGCTCAATTTGCATTGACAGTTTTTGTGGCCACTTCAATTAGCTTAAGCTGCTTCATGGTGCATCTAATTATTTCAGTATGCATTTAAAAAGAACCTTAAATTCAAGAGCAGATTTTAAATCAAATGCTGGAAGGAAAAAAAATCTCACATAAAAAAAAAGAAAACCCCCCCAATTTTCCCCAAAATGTTTAAATACGTGGTGAGAATTTCCCATCCTGTAGGCTTCATATCTTAGATGACTTTGTAGTTCTTTATTTTAAATATTTATATATATATATATATATATATTTATATAAAACTTGCTGTGGTACAGAAAAGATCATTCATCTTTTTAACTTTTTTGTAACTTTTTTTTCTTCTTTCTGTTAGACTGTAGCACATTCTGCATTCTGGAAATTAGTATTGCATATTGGCCATTGTTATGCAAATACCCATATGGAGCAAATTTTACTTTCATGGGAGTTACTGTAAAAGATTAATTCTAGATCAGTTTTTACTAATATAGAAGAGACTATTGTTCGACTGTGGTTAAATAAATTTGCTTCTTAAGTTCAAGGAAAACAAACTGGAATTTTTAAATTATATTTTGAAGATTAACCCAATCCTAAATACTTCATGAAATAAAATTTGTATGTAGTAGGAAAACAGTCTTCTTGTTTTTCTTGTCTTAGAAAATAAAAAAAGGCTTTGGGTCAGATTGATCTGGAAGACAGTATTTAATTTTTAATATAATCAACAAAATGCTTTTGGAGTGTCTGACATAATGAATTTGTTGTCAGGCTGACAATGTCCCATTTACATTTACCAACATTGACTAATATGACATTTGCTATACTTTGTCAAATTTAAACCATGAAAAATCTGCTGCCTATATGTAACTGATCCTGTGTCACAAGTCCATCACATCCTAGAGACTTCAGATTTACCATACATTCCAATCACCCAATTTTGTGTGAAGGTTTCCTCTAGAGTTCTGATCTATCACCAGGTGGAGATTCCTGCTCAAAATTTCAGCTTCCCATGCAAGTTGCTAGAGCTGAAATGTTGCAGTGTGACTTTAGTGTAACTTCCCACAATCTCTGCTTCATTGTCTTATTTCAATTACATTTCTCCATTAAGTTTATCTTAATTGTGGAGTTACTTGAAGTTTGATGAAGATATACAGCTGCGTTTGTATTCACAAGCAATTGGAAAAGGAGAATGGAGAAATGCAAATGGAGCAGGGAGAAGAGATAATATAGTCAAGTTATTTCAACTTTATTCAGGTTTAAAAAAGGTAGCAGTAGACGAAGACAAAACTTGTGGAAGGCAATAGTGTGATTTGTAATTTGATTGGGCTGAAAGTGGATTCCACTGCCTTAAAGCGTTTGTTTGTGGGTTTGTTTGGTTTTTGTCAACCATGACTGTGCCTGTTTTTTACCCACATAAAATGAAAGATGTTATAATAATCAACAGAAATTGCTTAAAAAATTAAAGTGGGCAAAAAGAATACCTTATGTTCATAAGAGAGCAAATAGCATGACTGGTATTTTTCTCCTCTGCAATTCCAAAGTACATTTCACATCTCTCCAGTAATACTGAGTCATGTTTTAGTTTGTGATGAATTTTACAAAGTTCCCTGACCAATAGTTTCCACTAGAAGGTGTTGTCTCCTTAGTCATGTCTGTGTGACTATGGATGTATATGTAAGTCATTATTTAGACCTACTAAGATATTGTATTGCTCCAGCTTCTGGTACAGAAATCAGATAAACACATCGAGAGAATGATTATTTTTCAGGAGAAGCCTAATGTGACTGGAATTACCTTAACTATTAAAGTTATATCATTTTACCAGAGGTTTGTTTTAATGATCACATTTCCTCTTAGGTCTCAATTTTTAAAGCTCTGCATTATTCTTTAAAGGATGTAAAACTAGTAGAGAGGAGGGCCACAGAGATGGTGAAGGGACTTGAGGGGAAGCCATATGAGGAACAGCTGAGGTCACTTGCTGTGTTCAGCCTGGAGGAGACTGAGGGGAGACCTCATTGTGATCTGAACATCCTTGCAAGTGGAAGAAGAGGGGTAGATCCTGACCTCTTCTCTGGTGACCAGCGACACGACCCAAGGAAAAGGCCTGAAGCTGAGTCAGGGGAGGTTTAGGTTGGATGCCAGGATAAAGTTCTTCACTCAGAGGGTGGCTGAGCACTGGAACAAGCTCCCCAGGGAAGTGGTCACAGCACCAAACCTGACAGAGTTCAAGGAGCATTTGGGCAATACTCTCAGGCAAGTTAAAGCAGCATACTAAAGTTAATAAAAATATACCCCTACTTAACATATCAGAAAACAAAATCTATTCTCATAGATTTACAGACAAAAGTGTGTGTAAAGTGTAAAGTGTGTGTTTTTAATGTGTAAGCACACAGCAAAAACAAAATAATGCAATTTGAGAGATCATGCAATGAAAGTTAAGCAAAGTTACTGGATGTTTTGTTGCCATAGGCTAAGAACACAATTACACTGGTTCATTGCATGCTCAAAAGCTTTTTGAGCAGTGGGAATTTGAACATGTGTCTGAGCCTTCTGTGCAATTATTTTATATCTCACATTGCTGATTGATTCTGACTAAGCAGTTTTCCTTTCTGTTATTTGTCATGTGCAGCAGTATGTGTTCATTCTACTGTTTTTTCTATGTTACATTCCTGATTCCTCAGACTTCTTTTCTTCTTTCAAGGTCCACACTGTGCTTTCTTAAAATTCCTGTGTTTTCTAACAGTGTATTTGCCCCGGCTCCAGACAAAAGAAGTCCACCTCTTACATCGCCAAATTGGAAAAGATCCCAGAATAAAGAAAATATTAAATAGAGCAGAAAAAAAAGTCACCATATGGATACTATTGGTGCAGAAGGAGAATAGCCAAGTGCACTGTTGAAATTCCCACTCGGAAGATACAGGGAAGCAGTGTTTGTTTAGCTCACGCTGCTGCCAATCCAAAGGACTCTCATGACCTATAAAGTAAACCCAGGAGGTGGAAGGATTGTCTCATAAAGGGAAACACAAATATTGTAAATTCAGTTTTCATTGTGACCAAATGTACAAGAAGAATGAATTAAAAATTTGGAGAATCCCTCTCAGTGCTACCATATGTGAAAGTACGAGTCAGCCCAAGATCCAGCTAACTCAAGGTTATGAGGCACCTCTAGTGACAGACATCTTCAATCTAGAAAGAAGTTGTAGAGCCAACAGCTGGTACAAAGGCAAAAATCATATCAATTTGGACTGGAAGAGAGACCCATACATTTAAAAACCAATTAACCATCATTAACTACCATCTGACTAGCCATCATTTATCATATTTTAATAATACTGGTGCATTTGCATCTCTGTGGGGATCACACCTAGATCATATAGGTTCTGTATCGAATTTCCTAATGAAATATGTAATGATCTCTCAAAAATCACAGTAAATTGCCCCTTCGAGATATAACATTAGATCTGTAAGAGGATGGAGGAATGAACAAGGTATGAACCCGTGAAGAGGACAGATGCTGTACTCCAGTGAGGAAAGAGCCTGAACTTTCATTTAAAACATTGTGAAAGGAAATCATCCAGAGCAAAGAAGAGAAATCAGAACAGTCTGTGAAACTGACAGTTGCAGAAGGAAAACTTAATCTGTGTCTGTAGTTTAGCTGGGAGATTGTTTTACAGTAGAATTGACTCATTATCGTACCACTCAAAAACCTCACCTTTTAACAAAATATTCTATTCAGCAAAAACAGAGTCTGCTGAAAGATTATGCAGGAGCCAATTAATGCCTACAAAAAACCCTGGAAATGTGTATTTTCTCTGAGACAGTGTTTTTTACTATGGCAGCTGGTTAGGGGTCAGTAGCTCTGACCGAGGAAGCTGTGACCGGTCCGGAGAGATGGTCCCAAAAGGAATCGTCTTCCCGAGGCCCGGTGTCTTCCCTCAGCTGCTGGCAGGAGGGCCCTTGCAGAGGCTGTCAGCTCTTTAGTGATTGTCAGCTCATGATTCCAGCTCAGCTCTGCAGGGCAGCCTCCAGGCCAGACCAGGGAGAGAGACGAGAGGTTCGTGTGGCTGTTCCACACCAAGTAGCTTTATTAGTCCATACTCCGGCAAAGGGGAGCCAGGGACGGGCATGTCTCTGCCCCCGCAGGGGCAGGGGGCTGGCTTTATAGGGATACAGGGGGTGGGTGTCAGAGGGTAAAGGCCAATGGGTTACAAAGGATCTGCACAGGGTCTCCCTGAGGATTCTGGGTTTGTCTTCTTCTCGCCATAACTGAAAAGTGGTTGCCTTTCCAGGAGGGTCCTGTGGGAGATTGAGCAACCTCCTTATCTCAGCAGACGTCCCTCCAGGGCAGGGGCTGGGCATACCCTACATTTTATAACCCAATGGCTTGTTCATTCCTCTGCTTTCTGAAACACAGCCAGGGTGAAGATGTTTTAAAAATGAAAGATGAACAAGGGAAGAAACATAGTAGCCTGTGGCTAGTGAATCACAGGCCATCCTGCAGACCCTCTCTTCTGAACAGAGTCAAAGTTTATTGTGGTCCCAGAAGCTGGTGTGACACAAAGTTTTGGTCCTTTCAAAGTTCATTGTCACTTTTAGGTCAAACACTGAATTTAAGGGTGTGTGTTTCTGCCACAGTATTCTTGTTTTATAACATAGGATTTTGTGTAAATTGGCTGAGAAAAAGATTCAAAGGAATGTTTTAAAGTTGAATACATGTTACACTAATTGGGCATACACTTACGTATTCTACCATTTTTTTTTCACAGCTTCAAAACTGGCTTCTGATATCAAGTAACACCTCAAAGTCTGCTGCTAATCTAATACCTGAGCATGATCTTCAAAATATGTCTCACCATTTTTTGATGAAGATCAAATAAATATCTCACTTACTCCATCACCAAAGAAGTAAAAGTGGTTTGTGTAAGTACGAAAATACTGCAGATCATAAACTAGTGTCAAAAAATAATCTTTTTAAGCTTTTTAATGATCAAAACTAAGTGCAATCTGGTAAAAATTCATCATATGGGTTCTAGCCTTGATGACTGCATTCTGTTTTTCATTAATTGTCAGACTACAAAGGTCATCAGTTGCACTTCCATGCAGTGAAAAATAGATACAGAGAAACGTTAGGTCCAAAATTATACACAAGCATTCACACATTGTTCCATTTGCCTCGTGGTACCCTAAAATCCACAAATCATCCCTGCTGAGCAAGGACAAGTCTGAAACCACTTATGTGTTGTCCCAAAGATCAGGCATTAAATAAAAAATGAACACTTTAAAATTCAGTTTGATTAAAGCGCATGGACAATGTATTTCAGTCTTTGGTACTGAAAGACCTCAGCTTTGAGGAATTCTCTTAAAATTTGAGCAGATATCATTTGCATTCCTGTATACATCATTGTATACAAGAAGGTGCAAGTAAACAAGTCATCTAAACCAAGCAGTATAAGGAATCACTCAGTAGTGAGTTATCTTGCTTGACAGGAAGAACATATAACTAGTATATGGATAGACAAAATAGCACAACAACTTCGATTGTATTAATTCTGCCTGCCAAATTAGTTTTAAACTTATTTTGTTTTTTGTTTATATTTCTGCAGTTGCAATACAAGGTAGCAGTTAGGACATGTCTGTACTAGACCCTGTGCCTCTGAGAGCCCTTATAATCCAGGCATATAATGAAATTAGGGCACTTTAGTAGGTTACACAAATAGTGACTACTGTACATTCTTTCTTCAACTGTTGTTAGTGAACTGTATAAAATTGTATTTTAACTCTCTTTTCCTGAACTTTATGTTGCTCCATTTAACTTCATCTTTGCCACAGTTTCAAGTAAATCGAGTATGGCAATATCAATTCCATACCAACTATGTAAAAATTCAGTTTCTGAATTTTTTTAGCTTGAAAATGAATTTCTGTTATTCTAGAAATAATGACTTCCTTGCCTGGAGATATGCTTAAGTCTTAAAACTTGAGCAGTTCTAAGTCCTTCTGAAATTGTGTAGGGAAATTCACTGTGGCTGCTTTGGCGTTCTGAATTAAATAAATGCCAATCACTGTTTGAGGATGTTTATTTTACCCACTTCCTTTCTGTCAGCTGGAAGTCAAGAAACCCAACAGTTCTTTGAAAGATGAGATTTAGAAGCTGTTCCAGTTTAAATGGTTTTGGTTCATGTTCTTTTATTATTTCAGTCAAAATGTTAATAATGAAACCTCCATATTAAATCTGTAACTGTGCTATCAGACACATGGTCGAAATTTTAATTGAAAATGTTATTCCTTTGTATAATGTAAAATGTACTGATTGGAAAAATATTTTTTAAAAATTTCATAAATTTCTAAACATGTCTATAATTATAATATACAGCATACTGTCCCAAGTCTCTTTTTATCAGACTAGTTAACAGGCTTAATTTGTTTGCCAAAACTGGAGTTCTGACAACTGTTTCCCATTTTGATTCAAAAAACTGCTTTTAAAATAAGGGATAAATGTAAAAAAACCCCCAAAAACCCATAAACCAAGAATATTTTTAATAAAAACTTTCAACATTTTGAAACAATTTCTGATTTTCTGAAAAACATTTTCTCCTGTTTAATGACAAAGTGGAGATATTAAATCTCTAACCAAATTTAAATGTACATTCAAACATATTAAGACAAAATTCAATATCTGTAATTGTAGCTCAATGCACATGGATCACTTATCAAAGTGTTACAAGGGTTTATTTGTCTTTCTTAATTCCATCCATCAGGTGGTTTTTTTCATTTAAAAAGTTCCTGAGAGCCAAAATAAAAGAACTGACATCCCAGGCAAGGTTTCTGCCTGTTTATGGGCTGTTTGAGGAGAGAAGGGGGACTTTGACATCTTGAAGCTGTACTTGTAAAAGTCAGGTAGTAAAACAGAAGACAATTTTTCACTATCTGATATCAAGTTAAACATGATGTGGCTGATCTGTGGATTCAGCCTGGGAAACAGAGCATGGGCTGCTGTAGCTCCTGCTTTCAGGGCTTGGACAAAAATCTACTGCTCACTGTCATTCAGCCCCCAGACACAGTAATCATAGGTAAGGATAGATTTTCAGAACTTTCCCAACTGGGAAAGTCTCTCTGTACTCAGCAAGCAAGGGAAAATGAGCATCCTACCTTTTGCCTTCATCCTCAAGGGAAGGTAGGTTTTTACCTGGATTCAGAGTATTCAGAACCAAGCATGTGGCTCAGGAAGATGAACAAGCCTAAATCATAAGACCAATATCCCAAACAGATTGTGACTTTCTAAGGGATGTTTTTGCCTTTTCTGATAATGCTGCCACAACCTTTTACATAGAATATTTAGTGCTAATCATCCACCTTGAAAAAAAATAGCAAAGATAATGAGATCCACAAAGATCAAAGCGGGTGACAGTTGGTACAATTCTGCCAGAGAAACATGTCTAAGACATCTGGACGTGAAGAAGTAACATATTAAACTTTATTTTAGCTCCACTAGAAATATCAAACAAAAATTGTGGTTGCAGCAAAAACTCCTGAGTAGAAATAAGAAGGTGATACTATTTTTAATAATCTTACATTTCAAGATCAGTGAATGAAAAATTCAATGCAATGTTCAACATATTTTTATTATTACCTGGAATCATGCAACAGGCTCACAGAGACACCTTAAACACTGATGAAGAGAGGGGTTCACAGCTTCTTATCAAGTAGTGTGACTGAACAACCATCCAGACAAACTCATATTAAATTGGCTGAAGCCAGGTCTCTGATGAGACACAGAAGTAAGGTTTTAGGTTCCACAAAGAGTGCTAACATAGCTCAAAGAATCCTCAGATTGCTGATGAAATGGAGATAAGGACACTGTTAAGGCTATATTCATTTTCAAAAACCAGAACATTTCTGGTATTATCAAAATGAATTATTTGAGAAATTATATTCCATTAATAAATTTGGCACAAGCAATAAATCCAGTGGCCATCCATCTTCCAGTTTATAATGTTAAGAATTCTGGGAATTCCAGTAGAATCTCCTGGGGATGTCAGAAGGGCAAATTCAGTTACCCTGAGATTTCTTTCGGTAAGAAATCTTACACTCTTACCCTTTATTTCTGCTTAACATCAACACATACACAGACAAAAAGATTTTTCTTGAATTTTGGAAAACATTAAAGACTAATATTTGCTTCTAGGCAGCTGGCTTACTCAGAAGTCATATCTATGTCTCTTTTTATGCCTTTTCCACAACCCAGAGATGCCAGTATGCAGCCCAAAACTCAGCAGCCAGTAGCCCACAATCCAGCAGTCGGTGGCCCAACAGACTGTGACCCAGAAGTTCAGTCTAACAAATATTTGCTTAGAGAAAGTATTAAATTAATCACTGCAATGCTTTCTTTAGGGCTTTTAAGGATTGGGAAAACAAAATTGAAAATTTATTTGGTGGTCTGTTTTGATGCTTTTTTTTCCCTGCTCTTTTTAAAAGACATGTTTTACTTTAAATAAAGATATCCTATGGTCTGTGTTAAGAATAAAGAAACATTCTTAGAAAAAATATCTCTGGTTTGACAATCTCTGCTTGTAGAAATAAAGTACAGCATTTAACAATGCACACATCCACCTCTTGATACTTATAAACCTTTGATCTATTAGTTCATGCATTAATGCAAGATATTAGTTTCTAGATATGTGCATCTTAACTTTCTCTTTTATTATTCATTAAATTTCATTTTCCTTCCACCCAGCCAGTCTCTTTTCTTGATTATGATGGACTCCTGCAGTGCTGTGAAAATGTTAACACAAAAAATATGTCATTGCATGAGTAATATTTTGTAATTAATTGAAAAATTTTTATATGATCTATGATTTTTTACAGTTCAACAACAGCTTCATATGAAATGAAACCTACACTCTGAAGGCATAAGACAGAGGAATAATAGACCATTTTTCTTTAGAAGTTCTATTTTTAAAATTCTGGTAGAAGTTGTTGCTCACAGGTTGCACTTATCTGTTACTGAAAAGGAGGAAACAGAAGCAAATTTGAATCTACCTATTCACCAAAGACTTTGAGATCTCTGTCTTGAATGATAGTAATCAGAAACATATGTAGGATAAGCATAAAGGGTAATTTGTGACCAAGTGTTCAATAAAAAAAGGTAACTCATAAGATCAACTTTCATGATTCATGCCGCTGGATGTGCAAAAGTCCCTTAAGCAGGTATCCTTAGTATAGAATATACTGAAAATACCTTTTTTTTTTTTTTACTGTAACAATAATCTCATATTTTTCTTCTGTGTCTTTCTTTTTCATCAGTTCTAGACAAGCTAGTATCAGATTTTCCCAGTTACTGTAAGAAAATAATATAAGAAATAAATAGTAGGCAAGAATTAACCAAAACTTTTTCACAGTGACTACAAGGTACATAACCTGCAACTGAACCCTTCCATGCCACTTCTCTCTGTCTGTACCTCTCTTGGTTGTCAACAGTACAGAGTACCAAAGCATCACAAATGCTTTGCACCAATCAAGTGAGTATTGCATGTGAACCAAAATGAGAATAATTTTGTCTCTGTCATTGAACAGTTTCTTTCTGCTCCTTGCCTGTACTGCAATTTTTTGACACAGTGGAAGTTTCTAGGGACAGCTAAACAGACTGGTTTGGTCTCTGATCTCCTGCAGTTGGTTCCCTCACTTCCCTATAATGCCAAACAGCAGCAGGCACTGAGCTATTTCTTTGTGTTCATGCTTGCCAGGAGTTTTTCCTAGGATATAGTGTACTTCAAGAAAATTTCTGGATATTTCAGACAATCTTAAAAAAAAAAATTATGACTGTCTTATGATGGCAGCCAAACACAAATGCAAATCCTAAATCCTAAAACGATGGAGTAATCACAGTTCCCACAGGTCTAGATCAAGCAGGGTTCCTGTTAAAGCCAAAGTAGGAGACTGACCACACTGCCTCACAGGCCATGTCACCAAGAGGTGACTCACTCAAACTACATTAATTGGTGTGAAAGTCAGGGCTGTGAGGCACTGTAGGAACAGATGATAAATAGGGTGATACAGGAAAAGTGCAGAGAGGTTGCAGCTCCCATAAAGTACTACAGCAATGGCTTCTTGAATAAAAATTGTACATTAGCAGTCTTCCCAAATCCCTGGGTAGATAGGATCTCACTGCCTGGAGCTGCCCTGAGCTCAAGAACTTGCTATTGTGGAGGGACAGTACTTTACCACAGTCCAGAGGAGAACACATTACTGGAGGCACACTTGTCCAGCTGGTTACTCTTTGTAAATCTGCAAGGACTTCTTCTTCTTTGCCAGTGTCAGCCTGTAAATGACAGCCTGCTGAGAGCTTGTGTTTGGGTATGTAAAAGGGATGAGTGTGTCACATTTGCTGTGATGGTGATGTGCTGTATTTTTCTTTTTCACGGAGGTACATAGGAAGTGTCTGGAGAGCACAAACTGTACAGAAGTTATCATTTGGTCCAACCAGACACTGTTTTGGAGCATCAGGCAGCTACGCAGCATATGCTGTAGCCTGAGCAATCTGGCCCAGTAGGAAAGTGATCTTTTTCTGACCTGTTTTATCTAGTTCCAAAAGAAAGAAAGAAAAGAAATGGTCATGTTTACCTTATCTTGTCTGCCATTTCAAGGCAAGCAGCAACCATAGGATTTTCTTAATCAAGACAATAATATTTTTTCTGCTATCATTACACCTTCTCTCTTTTTGTTTTTCCAGAGTTATTGAAAGGCTTTTCTTTTTGTAGTTGGGGTTTCTGTTGCTGTTTTGGTTTATTTTCCCAGTTCAATCTAACTGGAAAATCCTTTTTTCAAGGTCGTCTCTAAGCAACTGTGTATTAAACACATCAGAGGAACAGGTTTGCATCCCCGAGTCAAAGCACATAATGACATACAGCTTTCTCTTGGGAGCACAGTGCAAATCAAATCACTTTTTATACACTAATATTTGTGTAGTTCAGATTCTCTCTGTCTTGGAGACACAACCCTGATCTTCTTGCCTGTTAAAAATAAATATTTAAAAAAATATATATAAAGTAATAAAGTAAAAAATAAAAAATAAAGTAATAAAAAATCAGACCCAAACCAACAAGCAGAAAAGTAAAAGAAAAAAACAAACACTTTTGATGTAGCCTGAGTGAGTCACATGGAAGAACAGTCACACTGCCCTGGCAGCCATTACCTTGCTGTCTTTGTGCACCATCTAGAAACAGAGAAATGCAAACCATGACCAGAGCAGCAGTGCACATACCTAGCAATAATCTCTTTGCAGATGTTCTTCAAAAGTGTATCAGTACCTATGTAAGGGTGACGGGTACAGCTATACCCATGCATAGCTATGATTTCATTCATATGTAATATGTAACATATATTATACATCTCCAGTGCTCATTAGAATTGTTTAACTAAAATTTGTGCGAGTGATTGTGAGAGAGTCAACAATGTTTTTCAGTTCGGCCATAATAGAACCCATAAGTTTAGCAAAGGGTGAAGATTTTTTGAATAAAAAAGTGCTTAAAAGTGCTTTTGATGCAGTTAATGTTCCCTTTCATTACTGTTCTTTCCTGTTTCCTGATATTGATTTACATCTTTAGTGACCCTCATTTGGTACAAGTCAGCTATTTTTTGCTGCAGCTGTCACTTTACAGAAACTGTGGGTTGCACATCACAGATGAATCACTTTTCCAAGTTATCTATACACTGCAACTTAAAGTCATATCAGGCAGAGAAGGATACATAGGAAATAAGACTTCAGGACTCAAAAAAGTCTTTAGGTTCCTGTCACTGCACATAGATGTCATGTTGATATATCTGACACTTTATTTCAGATACGATGACTCTTCTGCCTGGAAACCTTTTCTTTATAATGTAGCTCAGCTTGGTAGCTCAGAAAACTCAGGCTATTTGCACTAAAAAGGGCACAAGATGCTCTAACAAATCTTAAGAGTCACAGCAGGTAATGGTGAACTTCAAAACTTTTAGCATTTGGCTTTGATTGAGGTAAGAATCAAACAGCTGGGGTAGGTAACAACCAGTCTGACATCTTGAGTTAGAGTTTTGAGGTTTGGAGTCTCCACTTTCAAGCTTTCTCAAAATATTTTTATTCTTTTGCTGTGTTCCTGGCAGAAAGTTGCAGAAGAACAAGCTCTATTTGTGCAAATGACAAGGCATCTGTGGTTTCTTTGCTACGAAATATTATTGAGGCCAAAATATTACATGATTTAAAACAAGACTAGACATTTATATACAAAGCAGAAAAATTCAGTGATCCTTTTAAAAATTAGACCTAGTATTCTGTAACATACAAAAACTTCTACGAAAAAGGTGAATCATAATGAATGGCATAAATGATTGCTTTATAAAAAGTGATCAGCAAGAGTTGCCAAAGGAGCCATTGGGAAATACCACTAGGTTATACTGTAAATACCCTACTGCACCCCTCTTTTATCTTTTCTTTTTTCTTTTCTTTTTTCTTTTTTCTTTCCTTTCCTTTCCTTTCCTTTCCTTTCCTTTCCTTTCCTTTCCTTTCCTTTCCTTTCCTTTCCTTTCCTTTCCTTTCCTTTCCTTTCCTTTCCTTTCCTTTCCTTTCCTTTCCTTTCCTTTCCTTTCCTTTCCTTTCCTTTCCTTTCCTTTCCTTTCCTTTCCTTTCCTTTCCTTTCCTTTCCTTTCCTTTTCTCTTTTCTTTTCTTTTCTTTTCTTTTCTTTTCTTTTCTTTTCTTTTCTTTTCTTTTCTTTTCTTTTCTTTTCTTTTCTTTTCTTTTCTTTTCTTTTCTTTTCTTTTCTTTTCTTTTCTTTTCTTTTCTTTTCTTTTCTTTTCTTTTCTTTTCTTTTCTCTTCTCTTCTCTTCTCTTCTCTTCTCTTCTCTTCTCTTCTCTTCTCTTCTCTTCTCTTCTCTTCTCTTCTCTTCTCTTCTCTTCTCTTCTCTTCTCTTCTCTTCTCTTCTCTTCTCTTCTCTTCTCTTCTCTTCTCTTCTCTTCTCTTCTCTTCTCTTCTCTTCTCTTCTCTTCTCTTCTCTTCTCTTCTCTTCTCTTCTCTTCTCTTCTCTTCTCTTCTCTTCTCTTCTCTTCTTTTTTTCCCTGAAGATGTTTAAAAGATTGTTGGAATAGTTTCCCACCAACATTCATGTGTGAGCAACACTAATTAATGGAGAAAGTGAGTGGGAAGAGTTGAGTAGAAAAGGACACATCATCTTCACAAGGCCAAGGCAGATCCATCATCAAAAATCCAAATGAACTTTGCTCAGGGAAGTTCCCTGAAAGCTTTACTCTAGGAAAACTTCAAATATGAAAAAAATTAGGAAAAAGAATGCACAGAAATAAACAGATATTGTTCAAATAACCTCCCTCAATTAAAAAACAAAACAAAACAAAACCCACTCAGAATTTATTCAGTTCTAGTCCCTTGCTTTCTTTGGGCACCATGTAAGCATGAGTTCTTTCTTCACTGTGATAAATACTTTCTCTTTTTTTAAGCCTCTAATATGTTATGTCACATATCAATCCAAATATCAATGACAACAGAAACAAATCTTCAGATGTACATAATGAAATCATCACTATATGGCTCTTGCCTTGTAATAATGAAGAACCCAAAACTGGATTAGTAAAAAAACTTTCTAAAATTGTCAGGTGATACAGAAAGGGATAAACTGGGGAGTTTGGAATGGCCAACTTTGTCTTTCTCTAATGAGTAGCAAAGGAACCAGCTCTGTCAGTGTAAGGTTAGAAATTTCTGCATTTTGGTGATAATTCAGACCTAGGCTATCATTTAGACTGTGTCCTGTGTTCAGAGAGAGTTCAGTGTGAGATTGTTTCTTACCCCATTGCTCACCTGCAGCTGCTGGGAACAACACAGGGCCTGTTTTTCTGTAGACAAGCCCCTATATGCAGCACCTCTGTGCAAAGTTGTAAAGAGAGAAGCGGCCACAGAGCCCCTCTTCTCTCTCTTCTTCTTGAGACATCACCAAAGTCTGCATACCTGTCCCTTTATGGTGACATATAGACACTTTACATCATTTACTGAGGAAAAAGTCTATGATTATGATAGATGCAAACACTGCTTTTCTAGAAAAGGGGCTTGAAATGGAAACTGTTCGTAGATGCTACAGAAATCAGGGCTGGAGACACTTGGGTGCAAAATGGCAGACTAAAGTGTCCATAAACAGTATTCATTTTCCTGCTAGTAATTTTCTTTCTGTTTTCTATCTTCTCATTTTTTGATTGTCAGCTCCACAATGAAATTTCTGGTCGATTTAAACAAATAATTGGATTAATTTAAAGGCACAAAAATCCAGGATGAATATCCAGAAAAACTACTGAGAGCAAACCAAGTAATCAGCAAAGTCTCCCAAGGGATGCTGTAGAAACTCTGTTACTTGGGACTCTTAAATTAAAAGGTACTCTGGGGAATAGTTCTGGGAGATGGGCTTAATAACTTACTGGGACTTTTCTATCATTAAGCCTGGAAAGACAGTCATTATCACCCAGAGCAAGAGCACGGTTCATTTAAGTTTACAACAAAAGCTGAAGTACCTACCTATGTGACATAAATGTTGATGAAACAGAAAACACCACCAGACATGGAGGAAGCCCCAACTCTCCTCTAAAGAGTGTGAGAAGAAAGGTGCAAGATGAAGTTTTGTTCTTTTCACTGGCCCGTGTTGTTTCTGTGCACCTCATGTGCAGATTGACCTGAGGGTTTTGGCAGTTACATTCCATTTATCTTCGCGAGCACATGAGGATGCATGTCCATATCACTATATTTTCATGCTCCTAAAAGAGGTAACACATTTTATATCAGTGATTTATAGCCAGCTCAGCAGGCTGAAAGACACACTGCAAAATAATGCTAAAGAAAACAGTGGAAAAAAAAGAGGAGATATGAAACCAACTTTGTAAGTGAAAGTTCCAGAGTAGACATTTATGTTTTCAGATCTATGAGTCACATTTTTCTACTCTGCTGTACTATACTCTCTTCAGATTTAGGCTTCTCATCCAGGACAACTGATGCTGGGGAGATTAACAACATCTGATATCAGCTGACAGAACATGGCAGGATCCACTTCCAAGACAGAACTCCCTTGTTTTGTCTACTTTAAAGAACTTTCAGGTATTTCTGGACTAAGACGAGCAGATAGGGATTTGGCTTAACATTAGAATAATACAACTGTCACAGCTTTTGTAGACCTCATAAATCAGTTAAGCATAGGTCCACAAAGACATGTAAGAGCCTCACTTCTATAATTTCAGACAGACTTAACTGTCTAACACCCTGAAGGATCAAATATTAATTACTTTGTGCCTAATTCTATATGCAGAATGGGAATAGTAGTACTTCCCACCTCACAGGATATAAATACATCAAGATTTAAGACATTTCAGCCTTGTGTCAATAAACCCGTCTAGTCCCTAAACTAGCTTGGTTGTGCAGTGCGTGCTGACAGTAACACATCAAAATCTCTGGCCCAGTGACTGTAATTCTGCATTGCAAATTGTGATAACAGACTCATTTAACTCAAGAAGAATTTTACTTAGACACTGTCATGTTCTTACCATACTACAGAAATACTAAGCAAGACTTAAAGAAGATTTAAAGCAGAAAATACTTCATTTTGAATGACTCATACAAAATTTAAAAAAAATTAAAATGTCTTAAAGTAATGAGTTAGTCAACCCTGAATCCTGCACTAATTATAGCTACCTGCCGCTACAAATTCTTCTGAGTCCAGGTACCATGTATAAAGTACATAATGTCTATTTTGATTTGTTTACAGTTCAATTTTCTACCTTAATTATAACAGGCAGGGTTAATCTGACAGATAAAAAGCTCTATGCAAAGTAATTTTACATAGGGGATTTAATTAAGCCTAAGGAATGGTGTTTTAGTTAGCTACATAAGATTTACTGGAGTTGGAAAGCCATAAATTGACTGGTGCCAGAAGCTGTGTGGTATTTGTATTGTTATCAGGAAAGAAGGGCATGGTATTTGTTTTGCAACAAATCCTTACTGAAATACAAAGTAACCTAAAAATCTGTGCAATTCTGATTCAATACCTTGCCTAGAAAGATCCAGCTACAAAAACCTTTCCTGACTGGGGGGACTTGCTGCAGTGAGGAGACAAGAGAACAAGAGAAGGCAGATTTGGCATGTGAGTGTTAATTGTTAACATGCCAAATGGTGCTCAGAGAGACAAAGTCCAGACACAATTTAGGGTATACCTTGCATTAGGGACTATTTAGAATAAGCAGTATGGAAAAACTTGCTGTGTTGGTTTTGGCTGAAGAGAACCCATCTCTAGCCACATGGATGTGATCTGAGCTGCTTCACTTGCTCAGAGAGCCAAAGAGCAGACCTTGGCCCATTATCCTTAAAACCATGACTGTATCTTCTAGATGTGCTCTCTGCCTCCTGTCTCCCCTTCACTGAGCCTGGGGAAAAGGTGGTGACAGTAAGAGCATGTTGCTGAGTAAACCTGGCTCTTGTGAGGTTTTGGCTAGAAAGGAGAGAAAACTGGCAGCAGCGGCAATCCTGACTTCATTGCCCTCATCCTTCCTGGTAGACCAGGTGCCCTCTCTGTCAGCAGCCCTCTGCAGACTTGCAGCCATCCTTCCCTGCTATAGATCCTCAGAAGATACCCACAAGACCTCAGTTAGCCTCTCCCTGTTTTCTCAACATCTCTCTTTGCAGCAGCTGTTTCCAGAGCTCCCAGAAGCCCAATGCAGGTGCACTCATTCCCCATCACTCTTGGGGACTACTGACACCTACTCCACTACAGAGCTCTTCAGCAAGGGACGGGACACCTGGAAGACATTAGTCAATCATTTTTAAGGGTCCAGAGAGCTGGAAGAACTGGTAGTTCTGGTTTCTTTTGAATACAGTAAATGGGTTTTTGCACAGGTTTGCTAGAGCCTTAAAAAACCCTAACAGTTTAGCAGTTGTGCCTCAGGCTAGGGGGAAATACAGCAAGTACAGTCAGCTATTAAACTTATCAGTGCACCTATCTGCTGTTGCCAGGTGTGTTTTTCAAGTGAAACTTAACAAAAAAATGCTTGAAGGCTACTCATTAAACTCACAGCAGCAGCCTTGACCTGACCACAGAAGCCACATTTTTGCTCCAGAGGTTGAATTTTACATCCAGTAATGAAAAAGGAGATATTTTTAAACTTATTATCCAAGTATTCTCCTGCTTAGGAAACACCCTTCTGTGGACAATAAAGACCTGTTTGAAAACACTTAGTGAAATGTTTCCATGTAAAAATTAAATGCATTCAGAAGAACTTCAGACATTCTGGACTGACACAGGGACAAACTGCAGCCACATCAATTTCAGCTGCCACCATGGTAGACATCATTGCTGAAGTCTAGCATTTGGAGTAGATATTTATAAGATCCAAGTATGTCTGAAGCAAATTAGAGATTTCAGTAGGTAAACTATAACTTATTTTGCAGCAGATGCTAAGAAAACCCTGTTTCTTGTGTGTCATCTTTCATAAAAAAATAAATATTGACTGAAATATCAGAAAAGAGCTCAGGGGAAATATTTGCAGAGCTTTTTCATTGATGACCTAACTAAATTGCCTTTGAATGATCAAATTTTTTAAAAGAAGAGTACCTGTAATTTCATTGGTTTACATTACTCTTAATTTCCTTTCCTCAACATGGCATGTAAATCTGATGGCAGGAGATGTCATGTTCACTATCCTTACACATAAGAGGAGATACACAAACAAATTGCAAAGTGATTCATAGTTCTATTGAGTGAAAGATATGCAATATAAAGAAGGTATTATATTTTACTGTGATTCTTACCAAATGTAACTTCCAGGAATGATGTCACTTTTTTATCTGGAAGATCTTGGCTGACCTGGTAATGCCATTTCTGGAAATCTAAAAGTAGAGTACAACATACAAGACAACAAACAACTCAGCAGGGTTTGACGGTTTTGTGATAAAGTAGATAGATCGTGCATAATTCCAGTCTATTTCCTGCCAAATATTAAGTCATATTGATGTTAGGTAAGATACAACAATGGATTTTTAACTCATTGCTTCAGAGGATTATTGTACAAGTTGTGTGTTTGTCTTTGTGGGAAATTTTGTTCTTGTGAAACCTGTGGTAATGATCACACCAGACATTATTAGTGAATTCTGCCCTGTCCAAATGGTTCTGAGCTGAGTCTTCTACTCTACAAAAAAGCAAAATTGTTTAGGAATGTAATTCTGTGGTATGTTTCACGTTTGTACTGTCTTTAGATTGAACAACTACGAGTAAATAGAGCACAAATTATAAATAAAAATAATGTTGGAAGAGCAAGGTATCTGTGTTACTGTCACTGACAGTGACCACTACTAGGGTTTTTTGTCAGTACTACAAAAAAAGCTACACAGTGAGTAATATTTCATAATCAGGCTATGAAGAAATTTTATTCCTGGTTTCCATTAGTTTACTGAAACTTGACAGATGGTACCCCACTTCTTCATTTACTTGGTTTTCATATTATCTCTTCTAAATAAATAAATATTTGTATAATATGTTTTGACTTTAGGAGTTGGATTTGTTCCACCATAACTTAGAAAGAATAATGCAAATGATAAGATTTTGGAGAGGTATCTGAGAGGTATTCTGCTGTAGCTTGAGGCCTTATTTTTATTAGAAAATGGTTTTTGTTCCTATTTGAATAATTTATTTTCTTCCTATTTGATTTGGAAGTTTCATATTATTCTGTTATACAGAAAAACAACGTTTTTTATTGTTATTGTTATTTTTATTCAAAATAACTTTATGAGAATTTCTCAGCATGAGGACAATCTTATCTATACTGCAATAAGGTAGGTACATGTCTGGAATCTTGAGCTTCTGCTCTTGTAAAAGGACTCATTCTTCTAACAAGATTCTTTCTTGTGGAAATACCATCTTATACATATCAAGCAAAGGACACTGAAAAAAACATTCATTTATCAATACTGACCATCAGATCCAGTTGTAAGAACAGGCCAAAAAAAACCTATTTGCCTAAAAAGAGACCTCTGGGAGCTGTGAAACCCCCGTACATTTGCTGCAGAGCTGGAGTGACAGGTCAGGGTTATCAAGTAACCTGTACCATCAGGTGGAGATGCATTAAGCCTCTGCACTGAGATTCCATGATGACAAGGCTGAGCCGTTTCTGTACAGATATGATTTTATCCTGCCACTGCAATAAAAGATTTGCACTATTAAAGCTTGGCTGAAGAGCAGAGTGGCACATAGCATTGCACTGGTGAAGACACAGCTTTACTCTGCAGAGCTATAGTGGGCAGGGTGAGAGGCAGAGATGCTCTGTGATGCTTTCAACGGGACAGGGAAATGCAGGGAACTTACCGGAACACTAAAAGCCAGTCAGGAAAGGGTTACTATCTATCTACCTGCCTGGTGTATGACTCATGTCTGGAGCTAAAGCTGGCCTCTTTCTCTGGGATATGAAATACAAGAGAGAAACTGTCTGAAAAACTGTTGCATCATTTTGTTAGAGCAATGAATTGTTTTCTGAGAGTAGGGCCTGAACCAGTGCCAGGTGTGGTACTGATACCTTCCTGAGTGAGTGTCCTCCACCCAGCAGAGCCAGAAGTAAGCAGGAATGACTGCAGGTTCATGAAGAGCAGACAGAAGGTGGACTGCAGGAGAGGAATGGGAATGAGTTTTTCCTGTGAAAAGGACAGATTTATACATGACAATGGCAGAAACATCTTGATGATGTTTGAACTCCAAACATAACCAAATGGGGAAGTTTGATCCCGTATTTGTTCCCATGAATATTTCATATGCTTCAATGACCTGAATAGTTAGTGTTTGCATAGTAAAGCTAAGCCCCTTCAGCACATGCTTCTGAAATCTTTGAAGACTTCAGCAGAAGGGACCATGTCTGTTTTCAATAAGGGTCAAGGGAGCAGATGTGTGCATCAAAATGCTTTCAGAGGCATCAGCCTTAAACTTTTATCTCATTGAGTCTTGCTTGCTGCTTAGACTTACCTTTCTTATAATGGTCAGAAAGGTCCAGGAATTCAGCATTAAGATGTCCCCACCTTGATCTAATTATTGGAGGAGGCATTTCCTTTTTTTTCCTTCAGTCTTTTGCACAAGTGGCATAATTTCTCTTGCCTTTCTCTGTCCTGTCTTTGTCTCAACTATCTAAGTAACATGAATTGCTCAGCCCTTCAGAAATCCTGCCTAGGTGCCTGGTACCTGTAGAACTCTCTGTTAGTGACTGGGTCTTGTAGGATATGGGGACAGTAGCCACTATGGGTTTTGCTGGACCAATCCTCTCTGTATCATCAGCATCCTAAGACAGATGTTATCCCTGTAGAAATCTTCTAATTCTTGTACGATAATGACTTTTTGATTAAGCACCCACAGTAGCCACCTCCTCGAAGAAGTCCACCAGTCGAACAAACACATCTTGTAAATCCATGCTCTTATACCATCAGCTGGATTGGTCCAGTTTATGCTATTAGTTGTGTTACTAGGCCTAATATTTACAAGTATTTTGGGAGCATTAATATTAGGAGTTATGCTTTCAGAAAGTGCTAAAAATTACTTCACAGCAAAAATTATCCAAAATTTAGAGTCACTTTTAAAAGTCTTTGATATACAAAACAGGATGGAAGAAACTGCTTCCAAAAGTTGGGGTATCACAGAGGCTAAAAATGAAAATAAATTTAAGTTATTGCCTTTGTCAGGCCAACAAAAAGAGGATCATAGCTGACCTCTCAAGAGATTAATTGATGTTAGTGGAGGCAGTCTCTCTTGTGTGGCTATAACTAGCTTTTGATTTGAAAGGCCCAACATAGACAGAACAACACTGTATCACAGAGTGGTAACTACATATGGATTTAATCTGCCACCAAACCTAACATGCATATGGATCAGTTGTTAATGTAATTCACCAATTCAGAGTTCAGTGAACCAAGTTTCTCACAAGAACTAAATCTTCATCTCTCTTCCCTTTATTTTATTTTCTTCTTCCCCCTTCAAAAATTTTAATCTGCCTCAGGTTTCAACACCTCATTCAAGTAGTCCTGTGATATCTCAGGTTTAATATCATTTTACCTTTCAAATATAACGACAGAGGTATTAGGTTTAGCTCACTAGGTTTGTCTGATCTATGTCATTGTAGCTTTGCAAGCATCCAGTTAACCAAAAGCAATGCTAAATGAGGCACATTGTTGGTTTTTTATTGATCCAGACAGTTCTGCTTTAAAGAAAAGGAGGAATGCACTCTTCCATTCAAACTTGTTCTGATGCATCTCTAGTCTTTACAACTCCAAAAATGGGACAGGAAGTAGGGAAAACACTATTTTTTTTTATGTGAGGAGCTTGGTTTGGTTGGAGGAAAGAACATGACTTGAGGATTTCCATAGAAAAGAACAAAATCCAAAAGCCTTTTATTAAAAAAAGGTTTGAAAGCCTTCAGTTAATTTTTTATTGAATGAGTTATATTTATACTTTGCTATATGCAGGAACTCAAATTTCAGACTGCCAAGAGCGCAGGATGGGATCATGTGGTTATTGGCTGGTCTACCCTTCAGTACAACAAAGTCGTTATTGATGCATTTACTTTTGAAATGGTTCAGTGTATCCGCATCAACCAACGCTGGTTCGTGTAAATGGCTCAGTCTGCCCACACACGCCACTCACAAAATTCCAGACACTGCTCCACCCTTTCTACACTGTGCTAGGCATTATTCAGTATATTGCATTTTTAACAGCTTTTTAAGGAATAAAATTCTATTCTGTTCTGTTTCTCCTAAGTGTTATGCTTGTAAAGAATTCTGAAGATTCTAAACAAAAGTCAAAATACTTTCAAAAGGCATCAAATGCTGAAGAACAACTTCTTATCAATTTTTTTCCTGAGTTTGAGAACTTCTTAGGTACTTTATTTATGATTTGAGAGATGGTGGTTCATTTCTCTGCTTTGCTGCAAAAATTTTTGCAAAAAAGCAAGTCAATTTGGTATGGTGAAAAATGAATATACAACTATAAACAGAAAGAATATAAGGAAATTAAAATGAAGTGTGAATAATTATATAAAAATAATTATAGATCCTATTTAGTCATAAAAATAATATCATAGTGGTTACCAGGATATACCATGTGATAGTGAAGACTGCATTATGAGACAAAATAAAGATTAACGCTGCGAAGCTATTTGAGTACTAATCTTTAAAAAATTATTGGTAATCAAAGAAATTGCCCCTTTCAGGGTTAACTTTTTTGCCACCTGTTGAAACAGCTGTTGAAAGGCAGGCACTGTGAGCCCACACCAAGCAAACTGGTTGATCTAGCATTGTTATATTTCTGTTTAATGCTGCTTTTCAAATGATAGAGCAGCTCTGCTGCAACAGACTTAAGATACAACAAAGCCCACTCATTGAAATAATAACTCCTTGACTAAGAACTGCCAAAGAAGTTGTATGAGTGTGAAACATTGGCATCTCCTGTATCTGGACTCCAAGGATAGGATTCATCTCTCCGGATGCAGACAACTTGAATTGTTCTGCTAAGCTGCTTTTTGGCTAATGAAAGACAGGCACTACTTTCTCATGCTGTAATAATTTTCTACTTCTTCTTGAGCCATATATCTCTACTGTCTTTGAGGGGTAGGATCAGAACAGAAAGCCTACATTTTAGATACTTAGAGTGAAAATAATGTTCTCCTTGCTTACAGATCAGAAAAGGACAACTGGAACATATCACCAGTAAGTTTGTAATTACCCTTCGCAGAGCTGAAAAAAATCACAGAATTTGTATACTTGTGTTGATGAGCTCTTGTGTAAAAGACTTTCAGATGCTTTAACTGATGCTCTTAGGATACTCTAAGTGACAGAAATGTTACTAGAGAATAACAGCAAAAAAGGTGGCTCTAGAAATGTTACTTGCTGCCTCTTGTGTAACTCATTTCAACATTGCGTGGTAAGTCAGTATGGCAACTCTTGTAGCATCCGTTTTATCTGAAGCTATCATAATACTTTGTGACAATGGATTCAGTTCATGGGGACTGAGAATACGTCTTCTGATTCTATCTGAAGGAAAATGGATCTGGAATCACTGTCATCCTAGAGAAAATCCTCCAAGGTATCTGGAGTGGTGTCATGCAGCCTCTCCTTCCTGTCTTTGTCCAACAGCATGTGCCTGCAGGCTCTGGGTGAAAGACTGCCAAGATAAAGCAAACTAATTCCATCCAATCTGACAACCATCAAGAGAGGTGCAGGGACTTCCTTTAACATGCAAGGAGGCTTCTTTCCAGGCTTTATCCAGGTCTTTGGCCAAATGCAGACATGTCAGATGATCTATACAGCAAAATTCATTACCCTGACTTTTTTTTTTAACTAAAAGAGGTTCAACTTTTTAATATTTTTTAAATATTTGCTAGATTTTAGGGTCCTTATTTTGTCTGAAACATGTTCAGATGACAGTTCTGTGGAGAAGATAAAGGACTGAAGACATTAGAAAATGGAAACAGGCAGAAAGAAGTCTTTTCAAGAAGGGTGGGTTGAATTGAAGGGCAAGATAGGAGTAAGTCTTTACTAACTAGTCACTCAGCAAAACTCTCTGCAATTCTTTTACACTCATTTTCAGCTAGATAGGGAAATGAGCAGTGGCTCTGACAACAAAATATCTCACAAGGATTCCTCTGAAAAATGTACTGCAGCTTAATCCTGCTCTCACTGAAATCAGTGTCTGACTGCTACAGGACTGCAGGGATGTGATAGGATGGGTTTGTTATGCAGATGGCTATGCCATTAACATGTTCAAAACATAATCTCTCCTTGTAAAGGGAAATCGTACTGAAGGAAATGTGGCTGTCTTCTGTTAATTTCAAATAATAAAAGGTTTTCCTCCATCTGTCTCCAGTGACTTACTTCATCTGTGTGAATTTTCAGTCCTTTCTAGAAGTGTGAAAGTAGTAACTTTGATTTATTTTAATTTAATTAAGGTAATCCCTTAAGGCTTTGAAATACCTTTGAAAATCTGCACCAAAGTAGAAACACAAGAAGAGTTCTGACTGAATAGCTCTAATTCTTGTAACAAGCACAAACAAAGAAATCTTGATTTCAAAGACAAACCTGTTCAGCAACATATTGCTGATAAGGAGCAAAGTTTTTTGTGTTTCCATTGAATTTCAGTTGAGTTCCTTTTGGCTGCGTTTAGTAAGTTTTGGACCTGTGTTTATGTTTAAATAATGTGTTGAATGCCTCTTGGTTACTTCTGCAGGCATTACAGGAATGCAAATAATGAAGAATAATGATAATTATGTGCCATTCCCTGGAAAGGTTCATGAAGATAGTTTTGTTGAAAAGAGCTGTAAATAAGACTCTAAGAATAACAGCCAGTATCCAGAATATGCCTGGGGACTGTGTCATAGGAGTAACATTTTCCACAAACTCACCAGTGAGGTTCTACTAGCTGTTTTCTGTTTAGCAGAACACTGCTCCTCTGTCTTTCAAAATTAATTCAGCTTTCATTAAGCCTGAGATTTTTCTCCTTTTTTTTGTTCTCAGACTGAAACTGTACTTTATTTCCTACAGTATAAGACACTGTCATTTAGAATCAGATCTGGATCACTATTTTCTCTAAAATAAAACCCACTTATAAAGTTCTATGTATGTAAATAACAGTTACATTATTTCTTGATCCCATGGGTGAAAACTCTTTCAGAGCCTCAATGTAACATGCAAATAAGAATCAGTTCCTGAAAAACAAAAATACTGTCTACAGCCATTTAAATCACTTTGTTCTGTATATTAAGCCTATCAAGAATGTGGAGGCTGACCTTGATCTAAGTTTGATTTTCAACCATGGCTGGCTTCAGTATGGTTGAAGGGACAGATGTGTTTCAGTGCAAGGTTATTTCCCTCTCTCCCATCTGACCAGTAGAAACATTTGGTCACCCACAGAGTGACCCTTTACTGTTTTGAAAGTTGATTCTATTCTCCTAAGCTATATGAGGATCCTGAAAAAGGAAATTATCTAGCTGGTAATATTTCACTTGGAAATGTAGTGTCAACATTTTGTAGAGGATACTGCATGTTTTGGAGGGAAGTCTTATTATTCTAGAAATTAAATTATTTTAAACTACTATAGGCAGTGTCAGTCTCAAAAAATATTACTGTCAACACATGAAAACCAAGGCAATTTGTTCTGTACATAAATTCATGGAAGAGCTTCGGAGCAAATTATAAAGGAAGTAAACACCTTCTCCTATACACTACTCTTCAGCAGTCTTTTGAATTCACAAAGAACTCTAAGAACTCTTTCAAGTTTTCTGCCATATAAGCTTCTGTAAAGTCCCTGAAAAATGTCTCCTTTCTCTTATCTCATAACTCTATGGATAAATTTAATGTACGAAATAGTAATTTTTTTTACTTGGATTTTTAGACATTCGTTTTGACTCCCAACAGGGATATACTTCTCTTACATGTGATAAACTTTTAGTACTTTTTCCCCCAATTATTGGCAGTAAATTCAAGATGTTCCTCCAAAGCAGTATTAAAGAAATATGTCTGGTATTAGCTCCGGCTGCTATTTTCTGTGTCAGCTAAAGAGACATTTCATTGGAATGCCTTAATTAGAATATACAGATACCTTGACAGAAACCTGTGACACAAAAATGTGAAAGCTAGATCTGATTTCTACCAAAACCTTTGGGCTACTGTGTTAATAGCTGCAACAGTCTCTTGACTTTTATGCTTCACTCTTACATCAGTTAAGCTCCTATTTGCTGAGCATGCTGTGCAGTATATTGATAAAAGCAGAAGATTCATATTGACATCACAGGACTAAGTATCTCTAATGTGCAACCAGCTATTTTTAATGCAAGTGTAGCAACTAGCAATCTTATCAGAAAAGATATTACATTGCACAACATATTTTTTTGGTGTCTGAAAACATTAAACATGCAACTTCTCTGCAAAGTATCTGGAATTGCAATTTCTGTATTTAATAGTATTGTGTTTTTTAAATTTGATAATCAAATTTTGTAGAAAATAAACACAGTTGAAATTGAGAAGAATTGAGTCAGATGAGACTATCACTAAAAAATGAACACACTGCTAAGACAAAGTCCTTATGTTAGTTTTTTGCCAAATTCTTCCGGGGAAATTCCTAGCTTTGAACTTTCTTCCTTATTTTATCCTGTCAAGATGAATTTCAGAGATGTAAACAAGCATAATTTGAATTAAAATTCTTTTGCACTACAAAGTTACTCTCCCTACATTATCAATTTGAGTCTCTAAATTAGTCATATCAGGTATATTTGCTCAAATGTACAAATACTTTATAACTCCACCATAAAACTAATAGATCCATAGCAATTAAAAACTGGTTTTGCAAAGTACCATAGACTCTTTCAGGTTAGTCATGTGAAGCTCTGTTTCAAATGACTTTCAAATAATATTTATATATATCCCATCCTGTTAAAATATTGGAAAAACCCTATACTCTCAACAAGTCATTTGGTTCAGGGTGTACTAATTGAGGCTGCAATCAGTTTGCTTCTCAAGACATAATTATAGTATTAAATGTGCTGCTGCTTTCTTAACCACCGGTAATTGCTGAGTAACTCAAATGTATACACCAAGTGATGATAGCATGCCTTAGTATGGTGCTGCATCAGATAGATACAGCCATGCTTCTTTTGGGGCATAACCTGGATGAAGTTGTTGAATTAGTTTCCATTGCAAAGCAGTTTTGGGCTGCAGTGTGAAGTAACTAGATTATTATTATTATTATTACATAATTATAATCATCATTATCATTATTATCAATAATAATAATTTGATAGGACACGGAACATAAGAAAGGAAAAATCCATTTCACAACTGGATGCAGCTAAAACTCCAAAGACAGATATGTGATTCAATAACATTTAGAATGTACTCCTAAAATAATACTATATTTTTATTTTTTGTTGATTTTTATTTATTAATACATCTCATCTGCTCCAATAAAACTTCCATGAAGATTTTGCAATCTAAGGGTATTTAAGTCCTCCAGATCTGGCCAAATTTGGCCTAACCTGTCCCAGAGTGGTATTAATCCTGCCATCTTAGAATTGCACACATGGATATTATTACCCAAGACTGACATCCTATGATGTCTTAGTTAAAGGAGAGAAGTGGGTATCTCCAAGAAGGATTAAAATTTTATCCTAAAATTCCTATTTTAAAAGTAGCCAGATATCTTTCCATCTGTATTTGCCTCTTTCTCTCTCTACCACTCTCCAGTCCTAAATTAAATTCTTGTCTCCACAAATTCAGCTTGGAAGCATGTTCTGGCACTTCTAGGGAGCCTTTTATCTGATCTGTGTTAGATGTCTTCTTCAGAGTGAGATGAACCATGCCCTACAAGTACCTACTTCACTCCATTGACTATAAACAAGATCTAAGTGACTCCTTCTGTAGGCAGCTACATTTGGCCCGATGATTCCCATAGCACACATAGCTGGAGGCAGAGTTAGATAATTTCAGAATAATGAGCATCCCCAGTGGTTTATACATCCCTTCTGGGGCTATTTATAACTTAGCATTTACTGAAGTGGTTCTCATATATGTCAGTGGCCAAACTGGCACTAAGATCAAGGGAGAGCCGAGATACCCTAAATCAAATCTCATATTTCTGCTTCTGGCCAGTCCTGAGAACAGGTCACATTCATTGAATCCATACTTTGTGAGATATACATCTGAACTCATGATAAACTTTATCCAAACTCACATTTTGTCACAGGATAAATTCAGTGCTGAGTGCCAGACCCAAGTTTGATGGCATTCCAGTCTGCGGAACACAAGGATGATTTTGTGCAAGTTTGGCCAAGTTTTAGATAAAACCTAGACAGTAGAGACATAAAATATAAATTTGTGGTGTTTTATGAGGTGAGGGCAAATTTTAGAGGAAATCAGACTGTCTTTTCACAGAATTGCTTGTGAAAACTATCAAATTAGATACTTAGTTTCATAATTTGCTAACTCTAAACTGTTAAGGAAGCTTGAGACAATGAAATGACTTACTAGTTTTTGGGTTTTTTGACTTCCCATCCCTCATTAACTTCAGCTGTAGTTCTTCAAGCAGCATAAAAGAGAGTAGTATGATCTTCATATTAGGCAGATAGAAAACAGAAGGCATCAGAATGTATCCTAAGGATAGCAAACAGGCCCTGGAAAAATCAGAATTGTAAAACCTGTTTTCTTAAGCTCTAGGCCAGGCTTCTTTGCATGAAACAGCACCCCTTACACTGGAACTAATATAAAGTGTGTGTACATGCATTCAAGCATGTCTAAATCATCAGGATGTTGACATGACAGCATTTAAATTTCCAGACTAAATTATGTTCCATTTCCATTGCATGGTGTCATAAAAGCTGGTAGAGAATACGTTTTCAGGCAATGAATTGCTTTCAGTGACATAGAAACTGAATATATTCCTGAAAAATTGTATAGGTTACAAAGCTGAGCAGATCCCAATGCTGTTAATTGGCATGAGTTGCTGAATTGTTCTACTCAGTGCTCAATACATTGCATGGCAAAATTTGATGCTGTAGGCTACATCCTAAATAATTTTTTCTTGATATTACATGTGTAGGCACAGATACAAAATAATATAGACTTGACTCCTCATTAAAGTTGGCAGTGTTCAAAAGCAGACACTGAATGAAACCCCAGCTAAAATTAAATGTTTAGAAATGAGTAGTTAATGAAAAATAAATAAGGGGCAACTGAGAGCATACTGTTATAGACAGGTAGAATGAAATTATTCAAGTAAAAAATATAGGGTACAAATCATATAGCACAGTGGTAATAAACTCAGAAAATCACCCAGTAAATGAACAGAACTTATACAAACTATCTGTATTTAAGGAGCTCCAAAGCTTCAGACTTAACAGCTCAAGAGCTTTGTATTTTGCTTTTAGAGACTGCTGAACTATGTAAAGGGGTTTGGCAAAACATCTTTAAAGAGCATTTAAGAAATGAGAGCTTGCATATGCCAAACATTATTCCATGGAGACTTGGAAAGGCCAAGAAAGAGGCTCTGCAGAGAGGCCACCTTGCACTGCAGCTGGTATGTGCTGTCCCCATGCTGCACACAACCCCTGCACTGTCAGTGACACCTGCACCCAGCCTGGTGGAAGAGTAATGGGAACTGGGTGGGCTGGGGCTGTAATACTTCATTTCTTCCATGGTTCTCTCATTTGAGATACAGTGAAACACAATGAGGTGTTAACTGCATTTCAACTGTCTGTATGTTCTGAAGCAGCTCAAGGGAGATGAACAGAGGATTCCCCCTGTTCTCACGTGCCTTTTACAAGGCGGTCATTTAAAAGTCATTCTGTCTAAAGTAACTTAAAATACAGCTATGCTGTCTTTAGATTAGGCTGACTTGCACTCCAGGTTTGATTTGAGATTTTGGAGCCAAGTGTCTTGCATATCTTTAATTATACGGTCTGTACAGCTGAAGCTTGACCAGGGACACTTGACTTTTCCAGATCAGAGTTAGCACACAAACCAACACATGGGCAGAGGTGTAACAAGGAGTATGCACTTGAATGTCATCTGTAAACTACATCTAAACTAAAAACATAATGCAGATCTAATCTGACCTCTTCTTTAGAACTTTTAGATTTATAAATAATGAAAATTTCAAAATCATAAATTTGTTATACTGAAGCTTTAGATGCACTTTTCATTAGAGTTAAAATGTGATTATTTTATGGAATTCAAAACACATAAACTCCATATTTTATATCATGTTATTGTAGAAAAAATATTTTCTTTCTAAGCCAGAGAGCTTTAGACAGATGTAAAGTAAACCAAGATGTAATCCCTGCTTTTCTCCCTCAGCAATGCTGTCCTTAATAGCCAGTTTATTCACTTCTCCTCTTTCTTTAACATTGTCTCCTTTATGTCGTGCTCTGCAAACCCAACCACAAAAGCAACAGCCTTTCTCCACTGATGTTACTCAGCCACTTCTGCTGTCAAGTCTAATGTCTCTAGTTGCTTCATTTACTCAGCTAGGCTGCACACAAGCACTCATGGAAAGGGTGCATAATGGTATCAGTGTTTTTCCTGCCAGATTCTCCACTCTCTCCTTACTATTTCCTATCCTTTTTGATTTATATTAGTCTTCTGCATTACCAGGTTAAAGATTGTGTCATTTACAGTCTTGTTGACCTCAGATACTCAAAAGAAATGTGTTAGCTCCTGAATAATAATTGGTTTTAAAAAATACGTATTTGCATGACCATGGTTGCATATTTTATTTGCTCTCTTCAATTTTACATGAGATTTTACAGTTAACATTTTAATCACGAGGGTTACAGTGAGGCAGTTTTTATATGAAAACTGAGATTCTTATGTAAAAATATTACTACAGGAGCTGAAGGCTAGAGAAAATATCATATATCTCAAAAGGTGTGATTAAATTAAAATGCACTATTTATTTGTGTTGAGGAGACATCTGTTTGAATACTAAGATTTTACTCCACCATTATTTATCTTCCAGGATCCTACAACTCAAAGTTCTTCTTTTGTCTGAGTGCTTTGTCTACTGATCAAGAGATGATAGATCCATAAAAGCTGAACCACTGATGAAGTTCTTCACTCTTTGAGGATGAGGAAGAAATGACAAGACTATCACCCTTTCAAAATTATTCTGTACTTTGGCAATTAGATATTAAAGCAAAAGTTCAGTGCAAATTAGCAATCTTTCTGCCTATTTTGTTACCACAGCTGAAAAAAGAACTTGAAAATGGGCATGCAGAGAGTGAGAAAGAGGCTTCCTAAATAAGATTGAAAATTTTGTTCCATGAAAACCCTGTGATGCAGATCTCTGAGAGGAGACTGAGTGTTGGACCTGGACCTCAGACATGATAGGAAAATTTTGTTGCATCTAGAAGGAATGTTTGTAAATGGGAAAACAAATAGCTCATGTGCCTTTATAACCATTCTATATAGAGGATTTCATACTGGAAATGTGGTGTTATGGTGCTAGCAAGAAGTTCATAATTGATTTATGGCTTTCCTTTTTAATAGCAGAAGGGAGGGAATCTAACACAGTGCATTCTTGAAGGTGTCTAAATAAAAAGGGCAGCCTGGTAAATGTAGTTGTGAGCAAATATATTTTCTTCATTCCCTCCACCCTTCTAAATCATAATCATAAATTATGGAAATTTAAATTTGGATTTTTCTCTCAATTTTGTCAAACTAGCCCCACGTATTTCAAATACATATGATTAATATATGAAACAATACTGTCATTAATTTTAGTGGCAATTGGCTATGCATAACATCAAATATCTTCAGGTTTTTTATGCACAAATGAATAAATATTAATAGTCAAATCCAAATGGGCAGATTTTAATTCTCAATCAGAAAAATTTATAGGAAAATCAACTTACCAGCTTTATTGTGATTGAAAATATACCAAATTTTTTAAAATACATTTCAGGCATTGTATTTAGGACCTTGTTGCATTTGCTGCATTATGCAGCAAAGGTTATTGAGGAAAATCATTGTGGTGCAAAGCTATAGAGTAAATTCTTCCAAATAAAGATCAAGTTGTACCATCAGTGAGAGTCCTTAAATTCACCCCAGCTATCAAGGTATGCAAAGACAACATCTGCTTGAACAGCCTAGATGCAGCTCTGGCATGAGAACCTACACATTATCCTACACGATGAACAGTGAAGTGATTCACAGTAGCAGAAAGAACATCATTATGTAATTTCAAAGAAGAATGGGTAACTGATGTTTTAAATGATGATATGACAAAATGATTAGACTGAGTGGAGGTAAGTTGCTTCCAGTGTCTGCCAGTGGAATGCAATTTCAATTCAACAGCAGCAGTGCTCTTGTGCTCTTGTGAGTACTTGAAAAAGATAAAGATCAAAGGATGGTGAGTTAGGCTTCGGGAATCTTGTAGATAAAATTCCAAATCTGGATGAGCAGCATCCATTGCTCTCAGCTTTTTGGCCTCTTTTCATTCCACCCAAAATACAGCTGCAAAGATTTTCTATCTTGCTCTTCCCTTGTTTCCTTACATATTAAGTTCAAGATTCTCTTGCTCACTTTAAAACACTTCACGGGTCCACCCATTTTCACCACTGCCCTCCTCACCTCTTCCTCTCTCTGCAACTTGCCAGCTCTCCTTTTCTGACTGCCCTCTTTGTGTTCCAAATCTACTGAACATTTTTCACCTTTATTACTATGCCACCCTGTAGCTCTGAAACAGCCTGCTGATTATTCCAGGCCAAACAGCTCCTCTGCTGCCCTTAAAACCTTCTTTGACAATCCCTCACAGTTAAGTTTTGGTATGTCAGGGAACAGACTTTATTCCCTTGATCTGATGTATAGAGGGATAACTTCCATGTATAATTCCTGGCAGCCCACAATCACATAGGGAAAGAGATAACAAACCAGAGTTCATTAATGAAGGTGTACATGGTCAAAGCCACAGCCCAGGCGTGAAGGCAATTTAAACAAGTGAAGTTAAAACAAGATAAAAGTGTGTAGGGACATGTTTACACTCTCTACTTCACTTTTGATTTTATTTAATTTAAGCCATAACTTGGTTGGAAGCCAGAAAAAAAACATTCTAATCAATATGTGATAAAACCCAGCTTGCATCAATTAATAAATTACTGTCTTATAACACTTTTCATCAGCACATGTGAGAACACTTTACAGAACTCCTCCTTCTTTGAAGAAGGGGAGATTGAAGCACAGAGATGTGAGATCCATTTCCAAGGACACATCAGCCTGTAGCAGAGAAATAGAAATAAATCCAGGTCCTCTGAATTCCGGCTTTGATGCCTATCCACTATAGTATGTGGCCAGCTGCCTGGTGTATCCTACTTCTTACTTCTGAGCAAAGCTTTATAACTGTAGTAGGTAAAAAGAGAACAAAATTTAGTGGTCAGATGTTACAGCAGGGATTACTGTAACAAGCATATATCAAACCAGGAGTCCCGTGGAAAAGAAGTATATATGGACAGATTCGTGGTAGATGTTTAGAGATGTTTATTTCTCCAGCCGCATGGACGGGGCTCTGCTCAGGAACTCTGCAGTCACGGGACCCAAGGGTCCTTGGCGTTATCAGGGGAACCCAAACCAACCAATGGGGAATGAATCTGAGCAGGGGCACAGAAACCCCGTGTCTGTCCCCTCAGGGCCCCTCTCCCAGGGCTCCATGGCAGGGGGGGAGACCCCAACATCTCACCTGTTTTATTTTAATAAAAAGAGAATGAAAACAACTGGATAATCATAACAAGAACAGTTTCAAGACAAAACAAGCCACCCTCCTGAGTCTTTAAATGTCCAAACAGATTCTATGGAACATCTTAAGGCTGACAGAAGGGAGACAGGATTCTCTGGGCATGCTTTGTGGGGAAACTGAGGCAGGAGAGGGTTTAATTTCTTCCCTCCCCCTTTTCATCCCCCCTTCACCATCGGAGAGGAATTATAGGGAAAGGAAATTGTATAGGGAAGCCATGGGGTGAAAAACGGATTAGGAATAAACTGGGGATAGGGTAAACTTAGGAAGGGGTTCATATTGGGTATAGGGTAAAAGGGGGAAGTAGGCTGTGGGTAGGGAATTTGCTGGGATGGATATTGTTTATAATTCTGTGCATAATGGCTGCCTTTGACTGGAATACCCCCAGGCCCAGTAACATTTGCTGCTTGTAAACCCTTCTTTCCTTGTACTATATCAAATTGTACAACTTCCCCATCTCCTACACTTTGCAGGTAACTTTTAGGGTTATTCCTTTTAATGGCAGTTCTATGAATGAATAAATATTCCCCTGTATCATCTCGTGTTATAAACCCATAGTTGTTTTTGACATTGTACCATTTCGCAGTTCCTGTGATTTCGTGGCTATAACTCCTCCTATCACGTGCTTGCGTGTTCGTTGTGGCTGCTGGTCCCTCGTGGTCGCCGCCTCGCCGGCTCCGACGTCTCGGCCGGGCCCCCGCGTTGCGGCTGCTCCGCGCTCTCCGAGCGGTGCTGCTCCGGCGTGTCTGGGCTCTGCGCGGCCCCGCGTTTCCATCGCCGCTGGCTCCGTGCCCTGTGAGCGGTTCCGCTCCGCCAACTCCACGCTGCTTTGGGAGCGGCCCCGTTCCGGCTCGGCGCTGCGCGGCTTCTCGTGTCGCTGTGGAAAGCGCCGCTTCTCCCTCCGCAGGGCTCTCCGAGCCGTGTGCTCAGAGCGGGCTGCCACGCTGATGCCGGTTCCTGGCTGCTCGTGGCCCACGGCACCCGCGGCGCCTGCGGCATCGCTCCCTCACTCGCGGCCGCGTGGCCGGGGACCCCGAGACAGGGATGGGGTCCGTGATAAGGAGCGCGCTCCCGAGGGGGCCGGGCGCATCCAGCACAGGCACCTCTGCCGGCACGGCTGCAGTCGTGTGCTCCTGGGATGGCGGCCGCACGGTCTCGGCCACGGGATTGGTATGATCCTCCGCTTTAGGGGTAATGGGACCATACAAATGCTCCCGAAGAGCTTCGCTGATTACAAGGGATGCATGGAAAGCTTCTCTTTGATCTCCTACTTTATCCCAGATCTCGTCCCAGAAACACCCCTCACAAGATTCAGGAGGTTTGATATCAAAAAGTAAGTCTCGAGAAATATAGGAGAACCTTTTGAAAAGCCAGATGAAAAAGTGTTCTAGATCTCCCAGTTGCATTACTTTTTTGTTTTGTTGTTCAAGGATTCCTTTTACTTCTAGATACATTTTTTTTCTGTGGCTCAGAGAGCCCCATTTCCCACGATTCTTCCATAGTCCAGAGAGAATATCCAAACCAAGATGAGAAGAGAGAGGTCTAGAGTGGTTATTTTACTCATGAATCTTCCTCAGGGATCGGTGTCTTGCCTGAATTCCTCCACCAGTTTGTTACAGCGGGAATTATTGTAACAAGTGTATATCAAACCAGGAGTCCCGTGGAAAAGAAGTATATATGGACAGATTCGTGGTAGATGTTTAGAGATGTTTATTTCTCCAGCCGCATGGACGGGGCTCTGCTCAGGAACTCTGCAGTCACGGGACCCCAGGGTCCTTGGCCACATCGGGGAGCCCAAACCAACCAATGGGGAATGAGGCTGACCAGGGGCAGGGAGACCCCGTGCTTCCCCCCCAGGGCCCCTCTCCCAGGGCTACATGGCAGGGGGGGAGACCCCAACAGTCAGACCATGAGGGCAGTTGTCCTATCAGGTTGGAAGATGTTTATGGATGGGGCCATGAGGTTCAGAATAGTCCTCCAAAGTAAAGCACACTAAAGATTTTTTCTTTGCCCCATCCCCCCTCACTAACTGAATTAATATTTTTATAACATCTGCATAACTGAATCCCCTAAATGGGTTCTTTCCTCTAAGAATGAAGTAGAAATCAGAAACATTTCATCATAAAATAAAGACAAATATTCATCTCTTCAAGGATGAAGAGTCATTATCCCCAGTTAGTGGATCCTGCCCATTGCTTTCCAGTTTGGGTGTCTAGATTCAGCAGGAAAATAGTTTTGATTTGAACATTATTGGAGCCATTAGGAGAAAAATATATTTGGAATATGAGAAAATCAGGTAATATACTCACTTGCATTCAATTATGAATTCCAATAACATGGGCAGAAAACTGAAATGAAAGCAACCATTTTAGACAGCTATAAATAAACTGGAAATGCAGTCCTGATGACAGAAAGAGCTCATGGGGCTCTTTATTTTTGGTTTGCCACTGAAGAAAAGCTCTTGCTTTTCACATATGCTTTACAATGAAACTGTGTTCAGGATAGATATGTTATAAGGTCTATATATATATATATATATATTTGGAAAAGAAAACTTATGGAAGGCATATGAACAATTTTCTTTGTTTAATACAAAGGGGTTTTTGGGATCTCCTAAGAGAATGTATTGGTGGTTTGATTCTGAGAATGAATAAAAACATGACCTTTTGAGAACCAGAGGTTAATCTAACACAACAGCATCCAGAGAAGTTATAACTACTCAGAAGCCCCACAGAATAGCCTGAGGCAATAACTAGCAAACAGTGAAGAGAGTGGACCAAGAGAGATAAAAAGTTTTTATTTTTGATAAAAAGTATTCCAGGCTGGTATGTAACCTTGAATTAAGTTGAGGTTACATACACTGTCAGGAAGTTGCATATAGGTTCTGTGCTTATGTCCCTCAGGTTCTCAGGCAGTCAGGAGCAAAATCTAGCCATTCTGTGACATTCAGGCTTTTAATTAGATGTTAAGATGGACATAAATAGTTCAGCCTACCAAGTGGGTTTTATTTTTACATTAAAGACATGTTTATTAACTTTTTGCTGTTGAGTTAGTTTGTAGAATATGTAGTTCATGCCATAATTAACAGAGCAGTGAGCAAAATTCCTGTAAAAACTGAACAAGTTGAAATGTAACTGCAGCAGGTAAACCTGTATCCTGTACTGCATCACAAGAAGCATGGTCAGCAAGTCAAGGAAGGTGATTCTGTCCTTGTACTCCATTCTCATGAGCTCCCACCTGGAGTGCTGTGTCCACCTTTGGGGTCTGCAATGAAAAAAAAAGGATGTGGATGTGCTTGAGTGCATCCAGAGGAGGCCACAAAGATGTTCAGAGGGCTTGAGAATTTCTCTTATGAGGAAATGCTGAGAGAATTGGGGTTGTTCATACTGGAGAAGAGAAGGCTCTGGGGAGACATTAAAGCACCTTCCAGTACCTAAAGGGAGCCTAAAAGAGAGGTGGAGAGGGCCTTTTTAAAATGGCATGTAGTGATAAGATGAGGGTGAATGGCTTTAAACTGAACGTGGGTAGATTAGGAAGAAAGTCATTACTGTGAGGGTGGTGAAATACTGGAACAGAAAATGTGGATGTCCCATCCCTGGAAGCATTCAAGTCTGGTTAGATTGGGCTTTGAGCAGTTTGGCCTGGTAGAAAATGTCCCTGCTGTGGTGGGTTGACTGTGGCTGGATGCCAGGTGCCCACCAAAACCACTGCCAATACTGAGGGGCTCAGCCTTGGTGAGTCTGTCTTGGAGTCACTGGCATGGACTCTGTTGGACACAAGCTTTTAGCAGCTTCTCACAAAAGTGACTCCTGTAATAGCCCCCTGCTACCAAAACCTTGCCATGCAAACCCAATACACCAGCCCATGGCAGAGGGGTTGGAACTAGATGATCTTAAGGTCCCTTCCAACCCACATCATTCTATGATTCTACAAAATCCAGTAGATTATATTTTTAACTAGTGTTAATTAATTATATTTCAATTAATATTTAACAATATTAAAATTTTGTGATTCTGAAACATAATAACACCAAGTTTGGTATTGTGATGTGGATAAACCAGGATATGGAGTTCCTTACTTTCTCTTTTATTCCAAAATTAATGACCTATCTATGAAAAATGCTTGAGTAAATAGCAACGTACATTATATCAGAAATGTGATGCTCTGGGGAAAAGAGTAAGAAATATTTCTGAAGAAATTGAATGTCTAATTTAAAAGAAAGTCCCAGCTTTACCTCCACAGTTAAAGAAAAATTAAATCTATCAGGCTAATTGTCTGGGATTTAATGTGACTTTAATGGTTTTAATTGTATAGATAACTCTATCTGTGAGATCTCTTTTCTTCTCCTGGAACTCCTGGGATAATATTTATTTCAGCTTTCATTAGGCTGTGTATCTTCAATGCAGATTATTATGCTTTTTCTTCAGTTATATAAACAAATCATCTGTATTAACACTGTAAAAAGTAAAAACTTCAACAAATATCGTTTTGGTTTGGCAAATTTAATAGCAGAGTGCAGTTCAAGAAACAAAGTCTTTCTAGGATAAATTGTTTGCTGTGCTACCTTAAACAAACTTCTTCCATTTTATCTTCTCTAACATGGTGATAATGAAAAGTATTTCTCTGCAAATTGAATTAGGATTTACAGATGAAGTGCAATAAGAAAAGAATAGTGCATAGTTGTTAACTTATTCAAGTGAATATGGTTACTATATATCATTATTACATTACTATGATATAATTTCATAGAAATTCATAGAAGATATTATGAACAGAATTTGGTTGCTTCTGCCAAGACCATCACTACAGACATATACAGACTCAGCAAGCTGGTGGAAGAAATAAAGTATCAAATATATGAAAACTGCTGCATTACAAAGTTTTGTGAAGATTAAAAAGTTTTGATCCCTTCAGAAAGCAGCAGATGAATTTAATAATCCTATACTATTACTCTTTAAATATATGTTCCATTAAAACTGTAAAAATACACAGATAGTCTGAGAGGAATGAGCTTAGATTATTTATACTGATAAATTGGAATAGATCTGAACTCTGTCTGAATGTAAGATGGAAGACTAATCCTTCTGCCTTATTCTGGTTTGGAATAACTATTAGCCTTACAGTCTCAGAGGTTGGTCTCAAGTGATCATTATGGTTGTGCATCATAAAGTATCCCCTATGGCTCATTAATTGAGATGTTAGAGAGATAACTGAGTTGTTATTAGAACAAAATACTTGAGAATTGATCAAGTAATAGCAAAAAGAGAGATCTGGAAGGAATTGGTAATGGATCTTATTAACATCTTGAGAACCATTAGAAAGAATCTTATTCTCTGCTGGGAAAACAAGAGGGAATAATTTTCCACAATTTGGTAGTCATTAATTACACTGAAAAACAGGCAATATAGGATAGACTTTTAGTTTTACATGGCTTTTAAAATGGTAAGTAAAGGAAAAATTTTTTTAGAAACTTTAAGAATTGGAACTTAACAAAATAGGTTGGAAATGCTTTGTGCCCAGGATAAATTTGACAGCACAGAATGCTGGGGTCTCTGGTGACTTATCAAACAGATTTGCAGGAGAGAATATAAAAAGATTTTTTGACATGTTAATTTCAGGACAGGTGACTATTAGAGGCTTTTATATCTATATTATTAAGCACTCTCCACTAACTAATTTTTCCATTATATACAAATACAAAAGCAATTCCTTCATAAGCTACTAACCTATCTTGAACAATGAACTATGAATTGATATTATTTAATGGAGTACCAAACTCTACAGATATTAGTTACAGTACAAAAATGATTTTAGCTTGATTCCATTTAGGAGTAGAAATGAACTTCCACTCCAGAATGAAACTTTCCTCACATTTGACTTCAAAATGGGGAAAAAAGTCCACAACTCCCCTCTTCCACGCACTAATAAAGAATAATAAATAATTATATATAGGACCAGTAATCTTTGAAACTGACTTGGAAAGCAGTATTTAGTTTTAATGACACTTTACTATGTTTCCAAAGATGAAGATAAGAAGGACTGCTAAGTAAGAAAGCTGGAGCTGCAGTATAAATGTGTGCTCTTTAGTGAGGTTTTCAAAATAGATCTTCTTGCAAGCCTGCAAACTAAAATATTCACTTATCTATGAAGGTAAACATTATCCTAAATACTTGTAGCATTAGGTGCAAAAAAGCCTTCCAAACACTCTAGAAAAAAACTAACCATCAAGCAGAAAGCAACTTGAAGTGGGAATTCTTAAAACACACTTAGAAAACATTCCATACATTTCAAGGATTATAAGTGGAATTTATTCAGTACACAGAGAAAAAAATCTACAGCTGAGTCTCAAAAGATATGTCTTTCCCACTTAAAGGACACTGATACATTCATTGGTAATGTTTCCTTTAAATCATCGATGCTTTTCATTTTTATGCCCTTTGATTTTAAGAGTCCTTATCTTTATTTTATAGTCATATTGATAGTGATGGCAGTTTTATACTACCTTTATATAATGATCCAAGAAACATTGAAACTAGTGGCTAGCTCCAGTATGTGCCATGAATATTATCACCTTATTGCATTTTAATGAGGATCATTTCTAACATTCTATTTCTATTCAGACAACTTTGAGAAAGGCAAAGGGATATGAAGGTTCTTGTAGTCTTCTCATTAGCATCACAGATAACAACATATTTTAGATTTGATTGTGGGGCATGGAACAGTCTTTGTGGCTGTGTGTCTTCTTTTCTTGATCAGATTAAGGGTATTCTTCTCTGCATTATTTTAATGTTGAAAGAGGAGAAGAGTTCATAGTGAAAGATTTCTACTTTCTAAACACCATATCCACCTGAGGTGCAACCAATCACATAGTGACCATTAATTTGAACAGATATTTCTTTAGAAAATGTCAAGCCAGATTTTTAAAATTATCTTGACAGCCAACTTAATTTTTAGGTATTTAGGAATGATGGAGCTATCCATCAACTACCCATTTACTTTATCAGTTATATAAATATTTTTTCAGGTATTTTTCTAAAAAAATATTTATTTTCTAGCAGAGAAGTAAATCAGAAAGACCAAACAAGGAGAAACTCTCAGAATGAGATGATATGACTCTCATGAGTTCAAGTGAATGACCAAATCAGGAACTACAAAAGTACATTTGTCTCTCAGGCAAACTGCTTTGTGATTTGTTTCATGGTTTCCTTATTAAAGCAGCCCACTCACCAACACCCAGTACATTCATAGGACTCCAATTCTACACCAGTTTGTAGTTGTAACTTTATACTGGAATAGAAAAAGGCCAGGAGATGGGAACCAGGAGTAGGTAACCTGATTACACCCTGCTCAAGGTTAACAGCTGTACAGTTATTTGTTCCAATCAAGCATTTTGAGATATTTAAATTAGGAGCCAAGTGTCTCAAAGCTGTTTCTATGATCAGTGGAGAGATACAAACCCTTTCCATAGCAATAGAGGCTGAATTTCTGGAATGTCATTAAACCGACCTATTACATATGTCTTCTCAAAGTACCTGTTTCTGTGCCCCAAGACAGATGGACCTGGGAAGATGTTAAATTAGCACTTGCAGCTGGAAAAATTAATCTGGACCTCAATGTCCATAGCACCTGTGTGCTGAGACACTGAAGATGGGACATGGAGAGGACTGGCAGCTGAAGTCTCCTACAGTGCTTAGGTAGAGGACCTTCTCTCCATGTTACTCAGCTCACTGAGGTAACTACACAAAATGCCAGCAGACTGTAATGTTGATATATCTTCATCCAGAGAAGAAAATCTTCCCACTTCCCTGATTTCCAGTAGATTCTCCTATTTTTCTGATTTCCAGACTTCTTGAAGAACAATGATCCTTGATCTTGGAATTGGAAATGTACTTTCCTTTTCACAAAAGAAATTATTATGACAGTAAACAGTAATTGCCAGATTGTATTTGATTTTAATAATCTTGTAAGTATTTTAGACACACAATACATTCAAATATATGTTCTTCTTTAATGAAGATATGTCTGCTGATTCTTAGCTCCCTAGTCCACTACAAGAGGTTATTTAAGTCTGTGTTTTCAGACAACCCAGAACATCAACTATCTGGAAGCTAGGAGTAAATTTTTGACAAATTGTGTGTATTTTATAAGAACAACAGTGAATTTTAGAAGGTTTCGCAATCTGATCTTTCACTTTGTGAATGTTTGAATAATTTAACAGAAAGTACTCTTTGGACAGATCAACTTCCAGCTTGTAGAATTTTGATAAATTTCTATCTTGAAATGTCAGCAAATGAAATGGAAATTAGTACAACTACTTGGAAGATGGAGAAAAATTATTAAATAATAGAAAAGACCAAGTTGTTTTGAAAGGGAAAGTGATAATAGAGTAATCTAGATCTGATACTTCATTCTACAAGGAGTGGACACACTGGCCTGATTCTCTGAACACAGGAAGATTTGAATAGAATTCCAGTGTTCACGTTCCTTTTCCTCTCTTCAAAGGCTCACTGCCTCTCTTGGTTTTGAAATTGGTACCTAAAGGATGGGTCCCTTTTAGACTTGTGATCCTAATTTAGTTTTTTGAACTGTATCTGAAGTCAAGAAACTTGAAAGATCCTTAAAATATTTATGTCAATAATAAGTGTAATGAGCTTAATTTGTCACTGCAAATGTATGGGAACTGTCACAGTCTGACCTGCGACCATTTTATATAATATTTAAAGACTGACGCTAAGAGACTAGTACAGAATAAATTACATTTCAGGGAAAAAATATCTTCTTGTATAATACAAGAGGCAGGAAATGTGAATTTGCAATTCAACAATAAATTTAATTTTAAATCTCTTAGTTGTCAATAACTGGAAGGAGACACTTAATACCACCAAATTCTTTTTAAATCTTTGAACTATACTTTTACTTTGAACTATACTAAATATTACTATCTTTCTTAACCTTGACTTGTACAAACCAAAAAATGTGTCTTTTAGCACCACACAAGGGAATTTTTACTGTCTATTTTTATATAGATTGGAGCAAGCTAAATGTGTACCCATATAATTATTAGTTATGCAAATAGGTACTAACTTGATCCAAGGAGCAAACATTTCCAATGTTTGCACAGCAAATAAACACCTGGTCTCCAAATTGGCTGCAGCCAGTTGAAAACCATCCCCTTTTAACTATTTATCATTTTCTCCCAAATCCCCTGCAAATTTTGGTTCATTACACTCACAAAACACTCAGCTTAGCTGACAGCTGCTGCAAGATGAAGTGCGGGTATTCCTTAAAGGCAATTCACTGCTGGGGGCACTGAGCAAGAGTGTTCTTCCAATGGCTAAAGGGAGTAGGGAAGACCCAAGACCTTCAATTAACAGAAGCACAGACATCCTTGGCTCTTTGAAGGTTGCGACAAGTTGCTGAAACTTGGCATTGAGGACTTGGCACTTCAGGCTTGGCGATAGATTTCTGCTGTCAAGTATGAAAGGTACAGGCATATGGTAAGCACTCAAATAGCTGATGCTTAAGGGTATGGGAAGTAACTCTGCAGAACTGGCAGCAGATGTTCCTTCAGGATTCATGTGTATTTAGGTCCTGTGGAAAGGCCCACAGCTTTAATCGCAACTGCTACTGTTTGGACTATGCAGGTTCCATAAACTATGCCTCACCTGTAGAGCTTTCTGTGTAATCCAGCCATTTCCTCCACATCTCAAGACAATCTTGGCCTTTTTGTTTAACTAGACAGCCACAGAAAGGGTCATAAAGCTGATCTAATTCTCTAATCATCTCAAATGATGTCTCATAATAAAAGAGTTGGCTTATATAGTTAAAATTGTCCATTTATCTTTTTTTCTTTAAAACCTCAAATTAGGGACAAGGATCTGTAGAAAGAGATTGGGAAGTTTAGAGAATGTAGCTGGGCTTTAGGGTAAAATACCTCCAGTTAGAAAAGTATCTTATGAGGAATAAATTATTTTAAATATCCAGTGTTTCTATTTTCAGTATTTCAGAAATTCAGGCATAAACAATTCTGTTCCATTCATTTGGGCCTTCTATATATGTGATCTCTTTTACCCATTTTTACACTCTTTTACAAGTCTTAGCAAATTGATTTTATTTTAAGGAAAGAAATTATATTATCTGTGATGTTTTCTTGATTCAGCTTCTTTATAGCCATTTTTCACTATTGTCTATCTTGAAAATTCTCTTCTAAATAGAAGAACATATCTGAAAATAGGCTAATGGTAATAGAGACTGAAACAGAAAGAAGCGATCTATGTGTAGTGCTGTGTTCAGTTTTGTGGCAAATTTTGGGGAGAAAGCATTCATGGATTTGTTAGACTCCAACTGTAACAAAAATATTTGTTACCAAAGCAATTTAATATATTTTCTCTCATGATAATATAATGTAAATGGATTGGAAATTTCAGTCTTTGCAGAATCTGTGCTTAAAATACAGCTTTTAAAAAATGAAAAAGCAACACTACAAAGTTTTAGTTTGGCATAAATGGTATTTTAATTTATTAATTTAATGTCTAAGCAATAGCTTTTTCATCTTTAAAATGTGGCAAGATGGTTAATACTAACTGTTGTTTACCTTCTCTTTCACTAGGAAAACTAAGGAACATCAAACATTCTGGAAAGGAAAAATGGAGCAAACAAATAAATACAGGTGTTGCCTATTTAATAGCAAGATGAAGAATCTAAGATAGGGAACTTCTTGCCACAACTTGCTGGTGGTAAATTCTGCATAAATACAGAGCAAGGCTGATGAAGTTCCTGGAAGAGAAAGCCATCAGGGACAATATTTTAACCTCAGGAAGACCCAGAATCAAACTGTTGAAAATATTATGGGGTTGTAATATTTTATTTTAATCTTTTCTATTTTGTTTAGGCATTACTGGACAAAATTTATGGGGCTAAATAGACTTCTGATCAGATGTAATAAATTGACTGTACACTTATACTATATATTATATACAAGTTTCTTAAAGACTAGAAAATGACTTGGTAAAACTTCTTTGAAATGATATATTTAAATAATTTTTATCAAAACTTTTAGCAAATATTTTCCAGGAAATTTTAGATATTGGACCTGGCTTCACTCTATGAAAAGTCAAAAAATTTTAAAAAGTCATAATGAAAAACTGGAAAACTGATTGTCCCACTGGTAAATTTACAAAAGCTATCATTAATCCTGAAACCATATCAAAATCTTGAAAATATAGGAATAAAACTGAAGTGTAATGGAAAGATGATTTTAGAGAAAAAAATCTGTTCAGTATTACATAGGTGTTTATCTCTTTTGGTATTCTAGGGCTTTTGTGCTGTATTCTCCCATGTAATTCTCTCCTTTGAAGTTCTGAGTTAAATCAATAAGTGCAGTGATCAGAGTGATGTATTCCCATATCAGTCACACCTTTGGCCTTCATTAGTTGTGATTTGAATTTGTCCAAAATTCTTTGTCAAGATCTGGTTGAGATTCCTTTTGTCTTGTTTTGTGAGGGCCGCTTTACTGTCCCAGTGTGAACAGCTATGAAATGTAAGGAGTGTGATTACAACACCTGATAAGTGATTGAAATATAGTTACAGTCTCTGAGATTCATAGTAATTTGCATTTTTTTTTGCAGGTTTTTTTTGCAGGTTTTCTATTCCCCCACTAAAAGTGGTTGTTTGCAGGATTTTACTTTAAAAAATTTTCACTACTCATGGTAAATTAACAGAATAAAGCCTGGAACTACACTGGTGTAAGTTCATTAAAACTTCACAACTACATTTCTTGCTTTTTCCACTCCTAGATCTTTTCAGTAATTTAGCATTATGTACAGCTAGATACATGAAGAAAACTATATTTACTATTTTTATCACCGATATTTGGGTTTTATTTTCTCTTGGTAGTTATTGAAGTCCGTTTCTGTTTATTTCTTCCATTCAAACAGCCTGCTACAAGCTCCTCTCTGTGTTAATGACACACACCTTGCAGCCAGAGGGCCCTCTGTACATAACTTAGGCAACAAGGATTTCTCTAATTCCCCTTGCCTTTCATCCCCCATCTTCATGCTGTTTTACCGTGATTCCCCCCCATGGAAACAGCTTGTTGTCTGCATCAGACCTAGCAAAGAATTTCCATAACATTTAAATATGAATTTTGAGCTGTTAAAACACAGCATTTTGAAAATTGACTTAATAAGAGCCACGACATTTCATCCCTGAATTTTCCATGGTTTTTCACTATGCCACCTGTGTGCACTGGGTAGAAGACTTGGCTTGTTAGTCAGTGCACAGAGAAATTCAAATGATGTATTTTTTACCCTGAACCTCACCCAGGTCTTTGCAGCAGCAGTGAGAAGGTTTTTACCCTGGGATGGACCACACAGGATTCACAACAAAATTTCCTGTTACATAACAATGTTTCATCTTTCAGGAGGAAGCCAAAGACTAAATGAAACTCCATTTTAAATGCCTATTTATAAACTAAGCCTTTGTGAATGATTTACTAATGGGCCAGGACTTTGTAGCTCCACAGTTTAGGATTATTCTGGAAGGAAACTGAAAGGAGTGCAGTGGTGTGATTTATATAACGAGCAGTAGGAAAAGAAAGGAAGTTCAATAATTAGTCTAGTATAAACTCTCTACAACATCAATAATGAATTAACACTTCTAATATTTTTCAGTCAGTTACTTTCCTGACTCTATTTTGGTCTTTGTAGGTATAATTAATTCCTCCAGGATCAGTTAGGCATCTCTGGCACCCTACAGACATTAATGAATGCATCCGTAAAACAGACCTTGAAGTTTAGGGGTGGGTGCTATGGCACAAAACAAAGACAATTTATATAGACTTGGGAAATCTGTGGCAGAGCTGGAAACAAAGGAGTGTCTTACACTTTTAAAAATTTTCTCTATTTTGTGGGGATCAATTTAATCATAAGAAACTTAAGCAAAGCTGTTTAAACAGCTTATATATCATTAGTATTTTCATCAGAAGTTTTCATAAAGTCATGTTTAATGAGCATTTAATTTACTGTGGCCACCCATTATGCACTGCTTACTCTAAACATGACATAATAAACATTATATCATGCATGTACTACAGCCTGTCACAGCCCACAGTTGCAGGCATGGACAGCATTCCTAAAAGCACCAGAGCTCATCCCAGGAATGGAATCTCTAAGAACCTGTGCTGCATGAAGTGGTCTATCCCACTTTGTGAAGTTAAGAAGGATGAAAAAGTGTCTTCAAGAGGACCTTAGGAATTCCTTACGTGCAATACAAAGTTAGCACAGACAGATCTGTATTCCTTCTTTCCCAGTGAAAGAGAAATGCTTAAAGGAAAGACCAAGAAGGGGTGGCTGAGCAGATCTTGGTGATCTCCAAGTTTGACAAATGGGTTGCTGACAAAGAGACCTTTTCTGTTCCACCTTAATTACCTCCACTGAGGAGTTTACCTTCCATGTCTTCATTTGTCATACAATGGCTTCTACGTATTGCAGTTACACTGACTGACAGCGATAAATAATAAAAAGCTGAACCTCAAATATAATTACCTCAACAGCTGTGCAATGTACTTGAAACCCATTATTCTTTATATTAGGTAAACAGAAAATGTGATTTCAAATTTCTTATAAAAAAGATTTTGCTGTCTTCAAGTCGCAATAGTTTAGGAAGTATGAACTCAGGAAATATATTGCTGACTTACTGAGTTAATCATCAAAATTTGGATATACAAGTCACGTGTTATAAATAGCATCTGCATCAGTATGTCTTTTGTATCTACTTTTGCCTGAAGGCACTGGCATTCTTAGCTGATACATTTCTGGAAATAAGTTTTCCTTTTTGTCTGAACTTGATTCAAATAGAGGAGAAGTTATATAGCTAGATTCTGTGTGCTTTTGTGTCTTGAATATTGTTTGCTAAGTTTGTTTGGTTTAAGAAAAGAAAAATAATACAAACTTATTCTGATTTCTTATTATAAATCCTTGGTGCAAACATAAAATGAAAAAAAAAACACCCCACATTTCCAATTTGCTGGTGTGCTGTGAAGCTAATGAAGGCTGATCTCTTACAGATTTGTGTTCTTTACAACCCAAACCTTCCTCCAGCAATAACCATGGCAGGACACAGGCAACAATTGGAAAAGATTAACACATGCTGCTGATAATCCTGAAGTACACACTCTCTTTGTTGCCATGCTGGCAGGCCAGCCATCTGTCTGAGTGCAATATATAGTTCTGTCTGTCTGATCTAGGAGCCTTATCTGTCTGAATTTGATCTGTCTTTCCCTCTATGGGACTGCCAATTCAAATCTCTTTCTGAGAGGCAGATGACTATTTTCACAAAACTTGCAGGAATTTAATTTTTTTAGACTTTCTGCTTTCAAATTTGTTTGAAATGTTCAAAGGTGATTAGGAAGCGAACACAGAGAGAGAAATTAACAGATGGATAGGGAGGCAGCCAATTCAAATGCACATACCTTTTTTCCTGGGGAAATAGCAACAGCACAAAAATGGCAACAGAATTGTCAGTTTTTTATAAGATTAGAGAAAAACCTAAACTTGTTCACTTGACATCCTGTAGGGCATTTCAAAGGAGATGATGAGCATTTCAAAGGAGATGATGAGCAAGGCAGACACTTAGTGACACTCAGGAAATAAGTGCAGTTTATAAAATATAAAGTCAAAATCCTCATGCAATGAAATTGTCTTGCACAGAATAAGAGCTCAAAATTCCTAAATGTTAGGAATTTAACAGCAACATCAACACAACATCATGTTTGCCAAATAGATGTGTGGCGAGGAGGAGGGAAATCACCCCTCCCTAGGGAAGTGACTTCCAGGGATCAAAATACAGGACCAGTTTGATCTATGTTGGGTACATCCTGGATAACAAAGTTTTGATCCACAGAGATTCCTTAGAAAGAAAAACTGGCTGAAGGTAGTGTTCTTCATCCTGCAGAGTCCCCAACATACTGACCTACATAAAGGAAGGTGCACAGTGGGACACATTAGTTGTATACAAGCAGACAAGTTGCATACATTTTCTTCTTTATGAAAACCCCCAGGGAACCTCTTTTGAGGGATAATTTTTTCTCCCCATAGAAGGTTGTCTCCTGGTCTTACATACTCAAAACAAGCTCTGAACAGTCTCTAACCAGAGGCAACTACCCTTGAGTTCCTCAGCTTGCACTGTATGCATAAACATTCAGCTGGGCATGAAACAAAGGCTCCTAAATCCCACTTACCCACCTTAAACTTGAGGTGACTACCGCCTTTACGCTAAAACACCTTAGACACTTAAAACAAAAAAGTGCTAGTCCTACTCATTTAATGAAAACTTTACTATATATATATATCTTGATCTGTGTAGCTGAAGCACATAGCCTATTGCCTATGAAACCAGTTGTAAAAAGTGACTCTTTTCTACTCCTTTTTTTTTTGTTGTTTCATTTTACTTACACTTTAATGACTAATAAATGATCTATACCTTGAAGGTATCCAGGAATGGGGCATCTAACACCTCTCTAGGCAACTTGTTTCAGTGTCTCAACACCTTAACTGTAAAAAAAATTTCTCCCTTATATCTGATTTGAATTTACCCTCTTTAAAACCATTACTCCTTGTCCTATAGCTACAGGCCCTACCAAAAAGTTTGTCCCCATCCCTAGATACCTTCAAATTAGATGAGTTTCTGATTTAGCTGGAAATGTCCCTGCTTACTGCAGGAGATTTGGACTAGATGACCTCTAAAAGTCCCTTCCAACCCAACCCATTCTATGGTTCTTTATGATTCTTCTAACAGGTTCTTAAATTAATATGAAGCATTACATAGCATTATGTATTCTTTCTTGGCATGAACCAAGACAGTCCATTTTATCGTGATTTACGCCATCTGAAGATTGGTAGTAAACATTGATGCTAGACATGCTAGTCCTGATGACTCACTAAGACAGCTGCTACTTCACAAGATTTTTCTAGGGAGAGAAGGAAAAGGAAGGATTGAAAAATTTTCAAGTTAAAAAAACTCAAACAAGTTAAGAGCTGTCACTCCTAGAGAAAATGGTTAATCTGTATGTTATTTGTTGTTACCCTAAAGACAAATCCATGGTGAGGAAGGCGGAAATTCTGACCCCCCAAAACGAGTAGATTTCACGTTAAAGCATACTTGAAAGATTGTTGCTCAAAGACCTCAAGAAAGTTGTATGTGAATAAATCTGTTTTCCAAGGCCCCAGTTTCCCTATGGTATTCTGAACTACATGTGATTGCTGAAATACAGTAAAAGTACCCAGGAGATCAGAATCAGTTGCTGTTTATGATCGTTTGCAAAGCTGATCAGGTTTTAGCATCCTATTAGTCGCTACGAGTATCTGTGCAGTATTAGAGGAAGGAGCTCATTAGTGATGTCCCTGGTATGGATCTCCTCACCAAAGGAGAATAATAATAGACTGCTTCTCAGTAGTATTTTTTAAATTTAAAATTAACATATTCAAATATTATTCATTAGACCACTGCTTCAAAATTCCTGTCAAGTACAGACCCAACAAACACACAGGATACGTGCATAGTCAGTAGCTGGCACCTACTTTAAAGACTTCTTTAAAGAATATCTTTGAAGGACTCATTCAATGTAGTACAGAGGAAGTTTTAACATTTCCTGGATTTTCTGTCTTACAGTTTTCCAAATGCTGGATTTCCAGCCCAACAGATGGTATCACATATGACACTGAAACACAAAGACACATATAATAATCTTTGGTTTAAATAAATAACTACTTCTAATCAGTTCAACAAAAATTCTCTGTCCTCATCATAGCAAAAAAGTTTTCCAAGAATATTGGTCCTTGTGACACATGCCAATGGCATTCAAATTTCAAATCATTCATTGGACTTGAGAATCAACAAGAACAAGCTCAATCTCCAACTATTTTAGGGATGTGGATTTTTATTTGTATTTGATTTCTTAATAAAGCATCTTTATCAACCATTTTGTAGTGCCTTTCTATTTTAATGTAGCTGAATTGACATGAATCCCACCAGCTGTGGGGGAGCAAAGACTAATGGGATAACCATATATATCCTATTCATAAGCCATTAAAGGTTCTAACTAATACTTTCTGTTACATGAAAGACAGAAAAATTCTTTTCCTACTGGACAACTTAGGGTAAATTTTTTAGGTCCTTGCTCATCAGTACAGATCAACTGTTCTGGATAGAGGTCCTGATCCTTTTTATACTTCTGGATCCAGAATTTCACTCATAGTCTTCATGGGAAATGCTATGCAAAATCTTGGTGTCTTTGTCTGTTATGAACACTTTCATCGTTGGCCATTCAAGGTTCTAGAGTCAACATTAGCCAGATGTGTCTTTAACGTATTTAAGGTATCCTTCTAAATACATTGCTATCTAAGTTTGCAGAGTGGTGTTTTGAAATACAATTTGAGATTTTTTTTTTTTTCCATGAAATAACATAGAGCTCAATATTGGTGTTCTCAGTCCAAATTTATTCCTCCTTTAAATGTGCTGGGGTTTTCCCTGTAGTAATATTTTGGATTTTTTTGGGTTTTCCCCGATAGATCAGAAAAGCACCTAATCATTATATTATTGTTTCTTGGAATAGAAGACTTCTACACACTTAAAGGAAGGAAGCAAGCCCAGCATCATTTATTTCATTATTTTTAATCTCAGAAAGTATTTTCTGCTGTATTTGTCCTACTTCATAGAAATAATTCCCACCTATCATTAGTCTCTTCTAGAAAGACAAATGAAGCTACAACTGTTAAACCCTTTTAAAGTGCTCAGCTCTCATCAGAGGTCAAACAGAAGTCAAACTGGACATTTTTTAAACAATTGAATAGGAGAATATTCCATTGTAGATGTCAAGATGAGATGTGATGAATGTCACGAATGTTAAAGGTTAGGGGCTAATCCACTGAGAAGTCATTCACAGATCATATTCAAATTGCTTCAGACACTTAAAACGTGTGCTCCCTCACAAGGTCTCTGCTCTCTTACCAGAGCTGCAGCTACATATGAGAACAGACTTCCCTTAATATCTGTGCCAACATTTAAATTGTTGAACTTGGCTTCTGCTTAAAAATAGAAGGAAGACCTTTTTAATTAATTAAAAACAATCTCTTCCAAACAATACTTATTTAGTAAACCCAGTATTTTTAAAATTAATTTACTCTTTCTAAATTAAAAGCAATTCCATTAAAACATGGATCTAGGAATGTTAGTGTGGTGAAAAAATTCTAGTCTGAGAAAGATTATTTGCTAATTCATAAACATATCTACATTTAATAAAACATCTTCAAAGAATGTATCTTGAGCGAAAATGTTAAGAGTCATATGTAGACTCTTTTCCTAAATAAAAACTGCCAGAAAATAAAATTAAATAAAACGTTGACAAAAATGTAATGAATCTAAGTTCTTTTGGGTTTTGGGGGAAAAAAAATAGTATTTCTTTATATGCAGAAGATACTGATTAGAAATAGAAGCATGGCACACATTTGAGGACTAAGCCATGCCCTTAAATATCTTTGTACTACTGACATAGAAGTTTTAGTGGGAAGAATATCATTGTACAAACTGAATTATGGTCAAAATACAGTGAATTCATCTTGGCACATTGTTACAGTGATTTTGAGAAAAGATACTGGGATTCAATGAATAAATGTAGATTTTTTTATTGTAGATGTATGATCTAGTCACCATTGTTCTGTTTATAGACAGTAGACCTATACAGACACATAATTTGATCATAAAACATGAAATAATATTAAGTAAATCCAAGATATTTACCCAAAATAATGGTAACCAGTTTAGGTAGAGATGATGGAATGCTTCAGTTGCCTTTCTACAGCCTAATTAGAAAGGGAAAGAGATGTTTCCTTTCCTCCTACAACCTATGCAAATCTGATTTCTAAAAAAGATACTCAGACAAAAGACTGTGGAGAACTGGAGGATTTAACTCCTAGTGAATATCATAAAGAGACTGGAAATTGTTTGGCTTGATCTGTACAAAACAAAAAACATCACTATTCATTATTAACAGTCATGTCCAGCCAGATGGATGTATGCATATTAAAATATATAAAATATATTTTTAGGAATACGTCCTGAATTTGCATTTGGGAAGATAAAGAAAACACTTTGTTTATCCTTTGGGTATTGCCCTACTCTTTCTGGAATTAAGAAATTTTCTGCATATATTGCAGAGATAAGATTTGAGGATAACTGCTAGAAAGACAAAAAAGTGGAACACAATGCTTATGCAATAGCAGCTCTGAGTATTTGATTTGGAAAGGAGGGGGAAGAGTCTATTTTCCCTTTGGGAAAGTAACTATACTAATATTTATGGCTGTTTGAAACCATGCAGCTGGCTTTTTTGTTGCCTTTAAGCTGTATTGTCACAGATTAGCTATGGACTGTGTGATCCCTCATCTGTTTTCATCTTCAGTCCCAAAATGTGTCGGCAGTGTTGGTAATTGTTCTGATTTTCACAGTACCATGATGCTTCATATTAAGTTCCCTGGGTAAAATATTTTTTGAAGATTACTCATTTTCGACAATTTACAGACCTTGTTCCTACAGTCATATAATCAGAGGCTGGAAAAGGCCTTTGGAGGTCATCCAGTCAGCCCCAGCGCTCACAGCAGGACTAATTTTAACACCATAGCTCAAGGTATCACTAAGATGTCCTCCCTGCCTTCTCTTTCCACAGATGAAGAAGGGCAGTGCCCTGTGCTGCTGCTCAGATATCACATGCTTCAGCATCAACCATCTATGGCCTGACCCTAGACTTGCCCAAGTGAAAGCACAAAGGAAATGAGTGAAAGACTAACTTAACTGCTTTCAGTGTTTCTTAGATGTAAACTGGCTGGGGAAGATGTCTTCATTACATAGATTTTAATTTCAATATACCTGCTCTTTTTCCCTTGGAGATTTCAGTGCTTCCATGAGATGGGAAGCAAGGAGAACAAACAGTTAAGATGCCTGTTGGGGTGAGATTTCTGCCTGGTACTCTGAACAAAAATATGTGTCCCCTCATTATCCTCCTTGTGAGTCCATATACTTCTTGTTCTTTTTGAAACTCTTTTGGGTCAAGATTGTTTCATTCTGCCTCACAAGAATCCAGTACAATGAAGCCATGCTCTGGCAATGCTGATCTTGATGCTGTGGCACTGCTTTCCCTCCCCCTCATCCCTTGTTTCAGGGATTAGAGGTAGAATTAAGTAATGTTCCAGAAATGTGTCCTCTCATCCACAGTGTCTCCCAGAGCTCTCCTGGCTTCCATGCCACACATTCCAAGTGCCTTAATGTACTCCACAGTCTCAGCATACAATTAATAAAAGTCTACAATTCCTGCTATGATCAATTACTGAATCTCTCTGCTCAAAATATGCCCTGTTCAGCTGGAGTACCCCACTCAAAGTTTAATAAGACTTGGCTCTGTTATCATCTGTTTCCCAGCCAGGAACTATGAGAGTTATGATACAGGAGGAAAACTGAAAAACAGAACTGACATTGATTTCCATGTGTGCATGATCTTGCTCCAAAGACTAGTAACATAGCAACAAGGGTTGGATTTTTTTCCCCTCCTTTTTTTCCCTTATTTATATAGCCCTATTCATCTTTATTAAGACTATGGTTTAGGTTGTATGCTTTCTTCAGGGTATTGTGCTTATATTCAAAATAGAGGATGAGTTTATGATACCTTGTTCACTGCATTGACTTCCAAATGTATTTTGCTTATGATAGTTAAATCCTGATGTCGCATCTGGTTTTGATGGAGTTTCTGCTTTTATTCACTAATGCTGTTGGTCTGACCAGGTCATCACATGTGACTTCATCTGATATCAAACAGCATGGTTTAATTGGTTTATTTTACATCCAAACCTCAACCTCTCCATTTCACTCTTTACAGCACTCTTGTGTAATTTTCTTCAGTAACATCAATCAAGAGTAAGTTGATTTTTAGAAATGCATTTTGTTTCCATTTTCCACTTCCCTTTTCATGTCAATACATTATTATCCTCTCCTAACCTTAGCAGTGGAGCAGAGCTTCCAAGTTATGTATGAGCATTAAGACATGTAACACGATAATAGCAAAGTCTCAGCCAAATTTTTTGATATCTCACTCCCCGGACATTTATGTACTCAGGGTAGGCATCAGGTCTCATTAACCAGTGCATGAAGCTACTACAAAGGGGAATTTCCGTGTATCTCCATCCTCAAGAAGCTGAACAGTCAGAAATGATAAAGAAGCATGTGGTGGTTTAACATTTACCCTTCTGACAATTTGGCAGGTACCTGCTTCAGCTTAGAATTCAAAGCTAAAAAATCTCTCAAAGCTTTCTTTTCTCCAAGATGAAAAAGTGAAGATCATATCCTTGACAAGACATGATTTTCTGCTTATACTGAGTGTTCAGAGAACCTTGTGATAGTGAAGCTCAAAACCTTTATAAAAAGGGAAAATGCTACCATGCATAGTATTTTTATCACCCAAGTTCGCTAACATCTCTAAGCAGCTTTTACTGTGAAAAAGAGACAGGATGAATCAGAGCAAAAGCATAGTTACATATTGACCTAGTTATTTGTGGCAATTTTGGAATCTGCTTATGAAAAGAATCAAGCTCCTGAAAGGAAAAGGCCCTAACTATAAGCTCCCTATCAAACCATAATCAGGTGAAATACTTCCTGGCAAAACAATTTAGTGCTTTTTCCTCAGACACATAATACAACTGTTTCAGAAAAAAATGCCTCAGCAGAAGCTCAAGCTATCAATCATGATCTTTCTATCAACTCAAACCTTTTCACCAGAACCAGCCTAAATACTCACATCTCCCCCTCAACGAAGCTTCTAGCAGGCTTTTATGAGGTCCAGGTGATCTTCAAGGTATTATTTGATCCCTGTCTCACATGCACAGTCAGGAGGCAGCTGATTAGTTGCAGATGGAGCTGGTTTAAATTTTAAGAACTTTAACAACTACCACCATTTCTGATACCTAAGGCCAGATTTCAACTAAGTGCCAGAGCTCTGATCATTTGTTTGATCTCCAGATGTGCACACATTCAGAAACTGTTAATTTCATATTTTCTAACTAAAGATCTCCTGAACTTGGGAGGGGACTAGAAACCTCTATAGCTTTCAGTTAGCTTAATTATACCATGGTGACAAGAAACAGGAGAACAAAAGAAAAAACAGACAATAGATTTAAATGTTGCTGAATTTCAATTGTCAAAAAAAGATGCTCAACAGCAGAAACTGTTCACATAATTCTCTCACTGCACCTAAGCACAAATAAGAAAGAGTAGGTTTTGTGGTGCTATTAACAATGAACCACCTTTAAAAGGAAAACAGAACTTATTAGAATTTACAGGTAGCAAATTTCATGCTGTCCCCAAAGTCTATGCTAGGTCTGCTTTGGACCCACATGTTTTACAGGTGGCATCTGTTATTTTGAAGCAGCAAGCAAATAGTAAAACTGATGAAACATGAATACCTTGTGTCTTTTAAAGTTTTTCGGTTTGTTTTGTTGGGTTATTTTCCCAGAAATTGAGTTACTGCACCCAGTGTTTATGCTGTTTGTTATAAATTAACAATTATATTTAAAAGGTTCTCCTAGCTTTTGATTCCTGGGAAACTGCAATACAAATACCAATGAACAAGAATACACTGATAAATTCAAAAGGACATTTCAGCATTTTAAATAATTTATTGATACTTAGAAAGGAACAGATAAATACACAGGTGGCTAATTTTTAATGTGAGCCTCTCAGTGATTTACTAAGAACATCTGCCACTTGGTTTATATGTGTTCTATTAAATACTCAGATGCTCATAAAGGAATTATCCTGAAGGAATGAGAAAGCTGCTTCAGAGTAGGTGTGATGTATACAGTGCAATACACATGCCAGTGCTGATAGAGAGATTAAGTTTCTCTCAAGGACTCTGGAGTACAAATGGACTTTTTTTGTCTATGTCATAACAAAGTTCAGTCAAAGGGTGAAAAATACGGATAAAGGGTTCAGTGGAGATTTTGAGCAGACATAAATTATATAACTATCTAGGAACCCATGAATGAAAATATTTTTATGAGCTAGTAAAACTTTCTTCAAGAACCTGTTGCAATTTCAGCAAGGTATCTTTAGTACAGGGTTTACTCTGGCTGCATATGTGGTTCCACTTCCTTTGGCTGAATTTACACAAAACTCACGAATGAATTTAAGCAATGAAGGAAGTCAAATAAAATTGTGGTGTTAAGTACACATGGCTGAGGATAGTTCTTTTCAAAATAACTTGTGCATATTAATGTGAGGATAATAGAGAGGAACTGAGCCTTTGGTACAGTCATATGTCACCGAAGTCAGTCTCATCCTGAAACACATGATCTTGCATTGGATTAAAGCTGTCACATGCCTGTATCTCCCAGCGGGCCAAGTTGTTAAAGCTAAGTCTGGGGACAAGTGCTCCTTGAAATGCAGTTGCTTGATGGAGGAATTGAGGAATACAAGCCCTGGCCAGTGGAATGGCAAGCACTACATCAGAGCACTTAAATTCCTCTGTAACTTAAAGCAAACAGTGCAGTCCCCCTGACTTCCAAGGAAAGGGACAGCTCTTGGAGGAGACCCATGTTTCACCACTTTGATATCCCTGACAAGAATAGCCAAGTGTAAGTTTTTAACCTTTAAAAGAGAATTGAGGTGGTTTTAATATTTTTTTCCTCCACTAATACTCCTGTTCGGTTGTTTATTTGGACTGGGTAGCCCATTACAAATCCAAGTACTGTACATAATTATTCAACTAATTCATTTGCTGTCTTTGTGCAATTAATAAGTAGTAGCATTTCTCTGCTAACATTACTGCGCTGAAATATTCAAAGTATACTTCAGCAAATAATGTGGTTGTACTTAAAATAACTGTAATATCCCAAATTACTGTCATCAGTTTATTAACATTTAATTGCTTCAATATGTTCCATTATTTTTTTCTAAGCAAAAGAATGTACCTTGTCATCCCTTGGCCTGGATGCAACATGAAAACTTATGTCCCATTGTACCAAATATATCAATGTGCCACTATTCTTTGTTAAAACTATGAACTAAATTAAAGAGTGATTTTCTTGATGACTCACAAGGGTGGACTGAATTAATCTCACTCTTATGTTTCTTTTGCCAAAAGAGATAGATTTAGTTTTATCATTATGCCAGGTAGATCTCACATGTTACAGGCTTGGAATCTGAAATCTTCAAAAGTGAAGATGAAGAATGTAAATAACTCTCAGGATCTAGACTATTGAGCTCCTCTGTGAATCTGCCTTTTGTGTGTTGCTTTAAAATGTGGAAATACTCCTGAATACCTTGAAAACAGCAGAGAAAACAAGTAAACAATAAATTAATCCACCCACCCACAAGATTCTTCTTCTCTACTCTCTGAAAAAATCCAAAAATCCTGTCCAAATCTTCCAAACAATGAAAAAATATTCCAAACAATAAAAAGAAACTATGAAGGTGGAAGGTTGAAAAAAAAAAAAAAAACCAAATGGAAGCTGTCTGTGTTTAGTATATCTTTTGTCAGTTAAGCCTACAGCTTTTACTTGACTAAAAGGAAGCAGAGCTACAATGCTTATCCTCCGATCTTGTCATAAGTGTTCCCAGGAAGATATTCCAAGCAAAATCATTCACAGCTAACTGTGGATGAAAGGATGATATAAATAGGACATAGAGATGGTGCTTCTGCTTTGTAAGATTCCACCTATTTTAATCTGTTTTCACTTAGTATCCACCTGGCTTATTGTCTTGTGTTATTTTACATTTTTTGACCACATTTAATGTCATCCTAAAAAGAAAAAAAGAAGAAATCTCAGGTATTATAGCCAGGAATTTGGAACAAAGGGAAAAACAGGGTTTCAGTGTGCAAATCAACACTGACAAAAACCACTGCTTCCTTGTACAAACAAACCAAAGCAATTAAAAAGAAAAAAAGTTTAAGCTCTGTATAAGCCCTGAACAGAGACTTTTGTCTGCAGCAGGTGTAACATCTTAAATTTTTCTTTAACATTCTTGGTAAGAAAGTCTTCAATAAAGCAGGCCTCTCTACCTCTCAAGCTGAAGTTAAATAAATGAAAAGCTGTTTAATGGTAACTCTTAATGCATGTTGACACAGTAGGTAATGGCTGATTCAACATTAAGAAGCTAATGAAAATCAATGTAAGGATGATGCATGATCTGGAAAATACACCTTTGACTTTCTACTGTATAACTTTGTATCATGAAGTCTTGAGAAATTCTTATCTGTCAATAAACTAGAAAAAAAAAAGGATTAATGGGGTGATTTTGACTTTAACACTTTGTCACTTCTATTTAATCTCTAGCTATGCTTTAAGTCATCAAAACACTTAATCAAAGCCCTAAGTATAAGCATAACAGTGTTAAGCAGATGTTTCAAAGTAAGCCAGCTTGCCATTGTGCTTTGTCAAATTGGAAATGGATTATCAGGTAGCATGAAGTGATACATCATCATCCTGCAGTCAAGGCACACAGTATGAGACACCTGTGCCTTTGCTGCAGTGGTGGTAAACAGCTGTGCAACACAGCCTCTGCACCAGCAAAAGTGCCCAGAGATGGTGTGGTGTCTGTCCCACTCAAAAGGGGAAGGGAGCACTCAAGATTCAAAATGTTTGTGATCAAAAGGGAAGATGAAAGTTAGAGGTTCCAAAAATCTTACAAAATTTTATTAGTAAATCTCACACTTGGCATGAAAATTGGTATAAGTCAGTCCCTGATCTCCTAGCATAAGCACATAGCAGCAGCTTTTGAATAAAGGAAAGAGACAGAGCTGAGTTAAAGAGGCAGAGAGAGGAAGAAAGGAAGAAAGGAAGGAAGAGAGATCACCACTCCTGGCTCCAGTATCAATCCATCTGATGGGGTATCTAGGGTTCTGGGCTTTGTGGGTGAACCTTTTTATAGATAAGTTTTTCCTGCCCTGGAGATAAGCTTGCTCTCTATGCCAATTAATTATCAGGCACAGGCCATTTTTAAGCCTTTCTGGAAATGGGCTGGAGGGCTTGGGGATCCGTGGGTGATCTTGTTCCTCCCCCGCAGTCCACACCCGTTTCTTGTTCTCATTTGTGCCCTTGTGCTGGACTGTGTTGTGGTTATTTCCAGGAGCCAGGACAAGAATGTTTGTCCCAGGAAAATGCTGCCCTAGTTCTGTATGGTCCCCTGTTCAAGTCACATCCTGTTCTTTCTCACAATGTATTATTACCAAAAAACCTTGTGATTACCAGCAATCCTTGGTTGGCTCCATAGCCATGTTTGAGATGTACACATGACCCACCTCATTTTCTAGGCTTCTACAGATGCAGAGATAACCAACACTTTCTGCTTCAGTCAAGGTCTTCCTTACATCTTCACTTTCCTGTTCATCTAAGTGATCTCTACCTATATAACCATCAGGTTGAGCCAACTCAGCACTTTGCTCTTGGCCTGTCTACCTTGCAGTCACACATATAATTGTAAGACATAAAGAAATATTGGACTGGTATAGACCAGCTGCCCCATGTAGCAATAACCATGACCTTGTAAGCAGCACAAAATGTCAAAAGAATTTAATGTTTGAAAAAATACTGCAGGTCTAAGGGCACAGTATTTCACATTCTACGTGAATGATAAAATCAATCAGAGGTAATTTTACGTATCCATACATATCAGTACATATCCAAGCTACAGATCAGACACAGCCTGAGTATATCCTATAGAAAAGGATTAGAGAACAAACTACTCCCTGGAAGATGACAAACATGAGCTGCACTAATGAAAATCATAGCTTAAATAAACCCAAGCTGTTGTAGACACAACCCAGTATCCTTTCTCTACAAATGGCCTGTGCCAAAGTCAGTAGGGATCTCGCCTTTACAAATATGGAAAGATCATGTCAATTCCTTCCAATAATAGTCATTAGGCTTTAAAAATATGTGAGGAGTAATAAAAAAGCAAACAGTGTTTGAAAGCTAGTGTTACTTTTACCCCCAGTGTAGGAAATCTGAATGCTCTCTATTTCCTCAAATAATAAAATTCATGACTTTTTTTCACTTTATAAAACAATTAAATCACTTAGTAAACTTTGATATTTGCTTTCTTTAATTCTTGTTTCTAACCTGAAAATCTACAGGCCCTTTTTTATAAAAGCCCTACCACATACTTTCAAATGTTCTTCCAGCACTGTGAATCCAGGCACAACAGCTTTGTGTTAGTTCAAGAGACAGCAAGACAGATCCATGTACGTGTCTGCCAGCATGTCAGGGTACAGGTCCTGACCAGATTGTCACAGATAAAGGTGGGAGCATAACACATAAGGTAATCCCATTTCTCCAGGCCTTGGATCTCCCCCTTATTTTCCACCCTTTAAGGAAGAATGCTCTCATTTTCCCCCCTTAAAAGAAGAATGCTCCCTCATGCTCATTAAATGGACTCAGTATTCTTTTGTTAATATATACCCTAAATGTACAGAGTACGTCAGGTCTCTGAAGGTTTCCTAAAAGAGTATTTTATTTAACTTTCCAACACTTTCACATTCCTGTGCATAAAATAGCTAGATCTAAATCCTGTACTGTTTCAAGTCATTGCCAAAATTTACAAGTACATTTACAACTGGGGCTTCAACCTATTTTTATAATTGATAATTGTTTCATGGAAGACACTATCTAAAAAGCATTGAGATATTCTGAAAAATTTGTACATACTTTTGGTGATAAAATGATTTTTTTTAACCTGAGCATTACACATTTGGAAGACCATTTCAATAAAAGACCTTTGAAGAAGAAGAAAATATTTATGATTAAAAAATGCAGGACCCTTTTGTTTTTTTCTTTGGAAGCTGACAATAGCTTATTTTTGAAATCAGTGAGATTTGCCCCAGGTGTCTCCTGGATTTTACTTGATCCTGAGGATCTGAGCCAAAGGAATTTATTTGTGAACTAGAACAGTGAGTGTCATATGAAATCAGTATTCTCTGTTCCCTTCTTTTGTTGTCAGGAGCAAACAATTTAAGGGCATGAAAGACCTTAGGATTAAATTTTGCTCTAGTAATATTTTGTTTAGCTGACACAGTTACTAGATTAAACTACCTTGCTCTAAGTTCTTTATTTTCAGAGGAGCCAGTAAGTGTGGCTGTCATCACTCTTATGCTTTCACTTACACTATTTTCCAGATTTACAGATTATGTGGTTTTTGTCTGAGAAGTTTTTAAAAAGTATCTGAGTTGCTATATTTAATGCAATAAATGTTTTGATATAGTAGTGGACTTAAAATAACAACAGTGTTTTTAGTGCTATTATAGAACATATTGAGAACAGAGAGGTTAATGTAAAGAGAACTGCATAAAGTAAAACAGAATATGAAGGAAAATATAGCTTTGCTATTGGTTGAGTACCTAAGAATGGAATTTTCCTTATGCATTTTATTGTGAATCTGTTCCTCAACTAGCTTCTGCTTTAAGTCAGTCTTGAACTGTTACTATAAAAATAAAAAATTTCCTTTATGGACAGACTATACATAACTCTTTGCCAATGTAGAATTACTGTGGGGTGTTTTCCTGCAGGTTATTGCTTGCTGTGGCAGTTTTTCCCTTTCTGACAATTTTCCACTGCTTCTTGAATGTATCTTCTTTTTGACAACTACCCCAGCTTAGGTCCAAAGTGAAAAGATGCTCAAGCTCTGAAGCTTAGAAGAGAAAATAGGACCTAGATTTTGTTATAATTCATTAAGTTGTTCCATGGTAGGTGGGTAAATATGCTTGGGTTCAGGCCTTTGCTCTTGGACTAAATTAAAAGTTATATTTTTCCTATTTTCAAGATTCCCTTTTTGATGTTAATAAATATTTTTAAATTACATAAACTCAAATATTTTTCATTGAATGTGATGCATTTTTTTCTTGTTGATCAAGGACAATTCATTATTTTGAAAAGTTGAGTTCAAAGATCTTTTGGAGATCTCTTTTTTGTGGCTATAACTAAGAAATTGATCATTAGTTGTGTTTTTTGTCTTTCAACTTTTTTGTGAGTTAAAAATTTAAAAATACAGGCATTATATTCCCATATAGGTTTTTCTTTCACCAAAATCAGGAACTCCACAATGATGGTTCCAAATACAACTGTACCTTGGCCTCAAATATATACTTCATACTTTATTGGATATCTTCTTAAATTTCTATGCTTATACAAAGTAAAAGCTGCATATCAAAGAGAATTTCTTGTAATTTCAGCTCAATATTTTCAATCTTAATGTTGGATTGTTAGATTTTTTGTGATTTATTTCCCAGTAACTTTCAAGATATTGAATCTGAAAAAGTTCAAGAAGATATTCTAAATTCATGCCAGAATCTGTACTTTCTCATTTAACTTTCCAGAGCCTTTGATTCAGAGGTCACTCCTATATCAATGAAATTCTGGAAACAAATTCACACCTTTTACATCCTCTAAGAAGCTGAAGAATGCTCTGTCTTGGAAAATACATGGCCAGAAGCTGCTGGTGGACTCACTCCACTCCAGGCTATGTGATGAGGTATGGGTTATAACCTTCTGGAAGTTCCTTTTGGTTAGCTGGATGTTTGCTTTGACTGGATCTGAGGCTGAACACAGTTCAACATAAACTTAGGAAATGAGACCACAGCTTGCATCCATCCAGCACTGTATCAATCCTAATTTTGTAAGAAACTGTGGAGCTGTCTGATGTCTATGATTAGGGATTTTCCCACTTCTCTGCTGAAAGTGTCATAAGACAGTAAATGTGTTATCATCTTCAGGTGAAACTTTGCAACCCTGATTTAAGCCTTAGGAATTTGATAAATATAAGAAATTAGTTATTCAGTGTGTACGTAGGAGCAGTTTCTGAGGAAGCCAAGGAGCATAATGTAGGACATGCAGAAAGTAACTCATCAGATCATTTGTATCATGTTGGTAGAAATGGCCAAAAGTTCACAGACTATCAGAGCAACATGACATTAAAAAAAAAAAAAAAAGTATTTGTTTTGTTTTGTTTTTTTTCTGCTCATGTTTTGTATTTTCCAGCACCCTTTCTACTTCCAGCCATCTCTTTGAATCACTGGCAACACAATGCACTTTTCTCATGGTTGAAAAACTAACTCCTGATCCCACACCAAAATTTCTATTTAATATTATAGTTGTACATCCTTTTTAGGAAAATTGTGCAAGACAAATTATCTTGTTCTGGTAGAAGATGTGTGATATCATTGCTGAGAGGATTTCCATGAAATTCCTCTAATTGTATTTTGTGGGTGGAGAGGGAGAGTGGGGCTTGCTAAAATAAAATGGGACACAGAGTTCGGACTGTGAGTCTGCTAATGGATCACCATTTCAAGCTCTAACGATTTAGAAACACTTTATTTTAAAATGTTAGAGGCTGCTGAATCCATTAGTTCAATGAAGGTGAGGCTGTTGTGACTCCATGTTCCAAGCTCCACCAAGACTGAGCATGAATGAGTGTTCCTGCTTCTCACCAGGAACAATGGTCCCACCATTCTCCTTGAAAAGCCTCAAGGAAGTGGTTTTTGGTGCCCCCTGCACACTGATTTACTGGGCATTCTCAGCCTGACAATGTTCCTCTGAATTCTGCTGGGCTTCTGAGCTTATAGTGATTAGCTTTTAATCATATCATCTAACATCCATTTTGCAAGCATTTTTCTACTCATATCATAGGTAATTGAACTTACAACATAATAATTACCCTTCATGGTCGACAGCAGAATATAAATGAAGATTTCTTCACAGGCATTTTGAGGGCTTGCTTTGTAGGGTTGTATAAGCTGTTCCAATCATGTGTGAGCATACATTTTATAAACAAAAATGCATTGCTCTTGTCTACTCTAATATTTTTATTTCTATGTTCCACTTATTAATAGTAGGGTTTAGTCAATCCTATTTACACATAGTCATGTTGCAATAGGTTTATGATAGAGATTTTATTTTCCTTAGATTTGACATTTTCCTTAGATTTGAATTTACAAGGATGTACAGTTTGCTCCCTAATTTCTGATTTATCCTTTGATCAACCCCAATGTTCTAAGGAGAAAATACTTACTTTTGTGCTTGGGTAATGGAAGTTTTGCCAACAGATTAATCATTTGCCACTACAAGATATTTTAGACTAATTTGACTGACACCGTTGAATGGCATAAAAATAACATCCAGGCCCAGCAATATTATTTGATAATATGTTAGGAAGACAGATTAAAAAGTGCAATCTTAATATGATAGTGATAGTCTGTTACTCAGGAAATGTGTTTCAACTTTTAAAACTATTCTGACTATTCTTACAAGCTGAAGGTTTCATGTCCTGCTAATTTTCTGCCACTGCTACATGATAGCATCTGTTTCTGAATTTGGAATGATGAATTATATAATGTTGGGACTCTCATCTACCTTTGTTAGGAGATTCATATCCATTTAGAGAGACAGTGAGAGAGATTTATTTTATATTGACCATAGTTCAGAATTTTAGTATGAGAATTTGAACACAGAGTTTTTATATTAGTTCATGCAGCATACAGACTTTTTTTTAAGGATTATACTAATTCTGAATCTTGAGTTTTAGAAAAAATAAAGGTAAGTTTTGGTCCCATTTGAATACTGCAGAACAGTTATCTGAATTTGGTTTTGAAGGATTTTCCTTCTGATCCAAGAGAAGATGAAATTTGGTAGCAAGGTAAGTGGGGATCTACTGACCCTAGAGCCTCCTTTTGAGGCAACCAAATCTTCAAACAACAAACCATACAGCCTGAAGAAATGAGTTAACTTCTCACAGAGAAATATCTCTCTTTCACCCCTACAATGGAGCTTTGTAAAGTGCTATGAGACCAGTATGACTAAAGTACATGGTAGAGGGCTTGATTTCACTTTGTGTAAGAATGAAGAATATAACATATTATTGAGAGGAGGGTATAGCTTTTAATTTTTTTTTTTATATATACAGAAATAATGGATAATTATATGTTATTTTAAATAAGAATTATTTTTTATTGTGTAGCATTCAGTTTATGTATTGCTGTATATTATACGTTTCATTTAAAATGTGTATGGTTTCAGTGCACTTAGTGCCAGAACATGAATTATAAACCAAGTATCACCTCATAAGCATGAAAAACAGAAAACACCGTAGAAGCCAGATGCTGTCTGGGGAGTATGTAGGAACTTCATTACACAAATTCCTTTTGCTCTTAAAACAAATAAGAAGAAGACACAGTGGGTCTCATTTGTAATTGTTTCCCTTTTTTCTTCCAATAAGGAGGCCAAAATGACAAAATCTGGTAAGGCCTGCTTAAATGAGAATTTCCCTACTCAAGGGGATTCTATATTGATGCAATGTAGTGTGCCTTAATAAAGATCAGCCACAGAGGCAGAGGAGAAGCAAAAAAAAATTTAGACCAACTATAAAATGTTGGTCTAAAATATGAGTTAAAGAATATCAGTAATAATTTCTGAGTAAGACAATAGATTAAGAATATAAGAAGAATGGGAATGTCATCAGAGCAAAGAGAAAACAGCAATTTTTTTGGGATGTTATGAGAAGTGAAGGAATATCTGAAGCAAATAAATGTATAAACCAAAAGAAAAATAGCAAACAACTGTCAATAGAAAGGGCTTGGGAGTCTACAGACAAGTTAGAAGAGCAGGTAAAAGTAGAAAAGAATATTAATTAAAAGCTTAAATTAAACTATCCTTATACAGAATAACAAAGAATGAGCTAATATCTAAGCAAGAAATAACCTTGGAGAGAAGATTGATTAAGCAAATAAAATCTGAGTCCACATAATTTTTCAATATACTACAGTAGATGGACAGATTTGAAATGAACCGATGAAGCTTCTGATCTTAATATCCATAGTGCTTCTGAGAAGAATGAGATTAGTTTATATCTGAGTGATACAGAGGTGCCCTTGTCTCCAATTGACACTGAACATTGTCAAAATCTTGAATCCAGTGATCTGAAATTTGGAAAAAGATGAATCATTGTGCAGGTGCCTTTAGTGGAGTTTTTCTCAGCTAGAAAAAATATTTAGTTTTCCATTCTTGCTTATTTTCTTTATTATTCCCCCTGGAGAGCTGGCAAGAACAGCATTCCTAATTACCTTTGTTGGCCAAGTTCTTGAAAGAGACAGGCTTGCCCAGACTTCATTAGAGAGCTGCAGAGAGGTGTGTAGAAATAGAGAATAAATTAAAAATAGTTAGTTGAATAGTTCCAGCAAAAGTTGTGAAAATTGAATGAAGAGCCAAAATTACACAGGGCTTAAAAGAACAAATGACTGTGACCCATCCAATATTGAAAATAGAATGTATTCTCTATGGAAAAACCAGATTTTTGGAGATGATAGCTCTTTAATGTTTCTGCGTGTTCTCTAACTTTCTCAGTGACAAATATCTGGGAAATTATGCGTAAAACATACACATTTAAATTAAAGTATTAACACTGCCTGTGGTAATATCTTGTAGCCAACATTTCCTCGTGAAAAGGAGACAGCAAAGAACAAACTTGGGAAAGAACAGATATGAGAATTACTTTTACAGAGAAGAGTTTTGGTTGAATGAGAAATTCAAGAGCAAATTTTCAAAAGTACATGATTTCTGGTTTTAGATTTATAAGCTTTTAGCACTTTGATTATGTCTATGTAGCAGACTATGAATGAGATCTAAGCTCAGTCAAATGTTAAATGTTTACTGGATCAATATCTATCAGAAAATAAAGCTACTGACTCTTCATACACTGTATACTCATGGTGAACCTGGGCCTAAGTATGTTAAAACCATTTAGATTAAAGTGCCTCACCTCATATTTATGAAAGAATTTGGATTGTTTTTCATCAGCACTATGTTCGAGCCCTGTATCTGTAAAATTGTGGCATGGGACTCATCTGCTCTAAGATAAGCCATTTATTGGCATCTATCATTGAGCCACCTCAAGGTTGATTAATCCATTTCTGAAACAGAAGACTAAGGTAAGTGAAACAACCACCCATTTTAGTCTGATAATACCTTTCTCTCACCTCTCAGTACTGAGGAACCCTGGTCAATGATGAGGGTAGTTCAATGAGACTTTTCTCACCCTCACAAGTTTATTGAAATTTTTATATCATGTTTAACATGGAGTTCTAAGAAAACTAAAAAGATAACTTGTGCTTTCTGCACTCTGCCAAGTGTAAGGACAGGATAGTTCACCACCAGAACTACAGGCAGCAGACAGGACAGCTTGCTCTTGAAGCCCTGTCTGAAAAAACATGGCAAGTGCTTTGCGCTTGTGGGAAGATCACATAATCACTCCTTCGTAACTGTGGCTTTTCAGACTTTCCACCAAACAGTGTCAGCCAATGGGAAGCAGCAAATGGAAACAAATTCATAAGAGATTAAGATAATGGTTGTTTTGGCATTATATGTTTACTGAATGTATGTCAATATTAAAATAAGATTATTTAAAAATCCTCTGACAATTAAAGAATTATGAAGGTTAAGTTTACTTGCGTAAAGATAAATAACTATCTTGTGGTGATATACCCTCTGGCAGAAGCAAAATTAGCCATATATTTAAAGACTGAATGATATTTCAAATGAAAAAGAATGTCTCCTATTTCCTAATTTTGAGAGTACACGATTTAAAGAGAGTTTTGGGTGCCTAGTATGAACATTTTTAAAATGAGACCGATTAAAATAACAAGTCTGTTACATTACCACACTCTCAGCCCCTAACAAGTGTGAACTGTAGATTCATTGTTCAGACCTGCTGATCAGCACAGGTAACCACTTATTAACTATATGTTATCACAGACTGTTATCCTTTATGCGGGTGGGATAAATGAATACTCATACATTTTGCCACTGAGTTTCACTGCAAAAAATTGTGAAGCCAAATACAGAGTTCAAACCATTCTCCTCATTTCCTCTCCAACTTCCTTATCTCTTTCAAGATTCAAATGGCACCTTTCAGGTCTTGCTAATTCCACTTTATCTTCTCCCAATTTTAATTCTGACAGTAGAGCCCCTTGTCTCTTTCTGTTTCAGTCAGATTTCTCTTGTATGCAGGTTTGGTGCCTTTGTTGCCTCAGCTGTTTCTGCACCAAACACAAAGGTCATATTTCAATTTATTTCATACCATTTTGAATGCTTAAGGCAAGACCTTCTCAAAGACAGGGAAGAGAAAAATTTAAACATAGTCACATAGTGTTCTTTCCAGACTTATTCTTGCTCGTTAAAGGTTTTCTTTTTATTTCAATAATTTGAACATTTTCATGTGACTGAAACCTTCAGAGAAAAGATTGAACTTATGGCAGGCTTGTGGAAGTTTACTCTAAAATACTAGCTTTGTCAGAACTGAAAATTACTAAATTCAAAGTTTCATGAGAGAAATTACTGTGTGCTCCTGTTAACAAGATGTGAAAACAAAAGTAGGTGAACCACACTCATGTTTTGCAGCTACACTTCCTGAAGTAGCTGTAAAAAAAATTTGTTCTCAGGTCATCCAGCCCTTCTCTGCTTTCTTTGGTTCTGAAATTGCCCTGACAGCTTTCCAATATCCATGTTTCCTTTCACCTCACTTCCCAAAACATGCTAATCTTGCAGCCAGGACTCTCTGGCCACACATGAGTTGAGATTTACTGCTGTGGGATTTTGAGGCCAGGAAGGTGTTTTTCCACCAAGAATAACACACAGTATGGAGCAAAATTCCTGCATGATGTTACTGCTTTTGCCATTTTGGACTGGCATAAGAGGCCACTGCAGAAAGGTTCTGTTCTTGAGCTGTCATTTTTCCTGATGGCATTTTCTTTTGACACACTTCAATCTGAAAAATATGTTCTATTCTGAATTGTTTATTACCACACTGTAAGGAAAATGCACTTATGTTTCCAATGTGATCTTGACATACTTCAGAAGTGAATAAGCAAGTTGTGAAACTTTAATTTGTTATTATAAAATTGTTGTGTTATTGTAAAATTGTTGTGTTTTTAAAAGTATTCAGAGAACAAATAGGTTTCTGTCACAAAAATTGCTATAGCTCTTTGTTTCCACATGCCTAACCTACAACAGGGAAGCATTATCTGCTATGCAAAGAAATGGGCTGGAAATTTTACACAGTTCCTATTCTACCTTTGGGTTGCTAGATAATTCTAGGGAAGAAATTCTCCATTTCTTATTACTGAGTCCCCTACGGCTCTGTGGCTCACATGCATGAGCGCACAGACGCAGGGATGGCTGCAGTAACATTAAGCTGACAGCAAGGAGTTAAGAAGGCTCCTTGCTTAGAGTTCCACAGAAAGCAGTTTATTGCTACAGCTTGTGAAGGGTTCTAGAGGCAAATGACCCCGAGCAGGTGACAGCTTGAGCTGAAGTACAGGGGTGTGGCTAACACCAGGAGCCAACGGGGGAAGCAGAACTGGGGTACGTTACCATAACCAAACAAGGCATCCTGGAGAGGCTCCTTTTCCTCACCATAACCACTAGAGCTTTGGCACCAGAGACTGTCTTACCAAGAGCTCTCTCTGTCTCTTGTACCACAGGTCAATTGGCCACCAAAATTTCTGCCTTTTAATTTCTAATGCTTAAGAAGTTAGAGATTTAAAAAACCTGATAATATTGAATGGCGAAGCTGTGAGATTCAAGTGCTGTAGATTATATACCCCATGTTTAGTATGTCATTTATCACATGATCATATTTGCAAATGGAAACATCTTTAGCTGGCAACAGTGCCATATTTTTATCTGTGTGAATGAGCCAAGAAAAGTGGTATTATTTATTGAACTTCCTTTACTAATATAGGAGAAGTTTCAACAAAAAGTGACTTATTATGAGACCCCTTAGGCCTGATGAATTTACAATTATCTAAGATAAAAAGGGAAGAGAAAGAAGCAGTGTTATCTCTTTTCAAGAAGTAGAGTTATAGGCACAGGCACGCAGACAAGTTCCCACAGAGATAACAAGCTGCTGAAGAGCAACCAACTTGTTTTAACTGTCCCTTTGTGTTCCCTTGGTCTGTGGCAAATGTGAAGTAATTCAAATAATCCTCGTCCTCTTTCATCACATATTTCGTTGAGGACCACAGAAATGTAAATCACTTCGCACTTGTCACAGGCTAAGAGATTGAAGATAAATGTTGCTGCAGTTCAGCTATATTGGGTAACTCATTATGGCACTGTGACTTTCCACGTGTCTGTGACTCAAGACCTAGATTGACTTTCTGTGTCAAACACTGAACCTACATTTTTTGAGCCTTACTCCCCTGTCTAAACTAAAGACAAAATGAAGACTGCTTTTATGGTTTGCCACTGCAAATCATGAGGACAAGAGTAACTCAAGAAAGCCTAGCCCTAAGGTATAGGCGGTCTACCAATGTAAAAGAGAAATCAAATGTATTGAAAGAATTAGATTTCCAATCATCTCACAGATTCAAAATCTTGTATATTCTGATAAGCAAGTAACATTTGGAATATTTGTTCAGTGAAAATGAAGTTGAAACTTTTGGAGTTTAGCCAGTTCTCCATCCTTATTCTTTATTAACATGGTGTTATTCCAATCAGCAACCCCTTATTTGATGAGGTTATGATTGTATCTCATAATGAATCTTGAGACAAAAGAAAAATTTTAGCAATGCATCTGCAGCAGCTGCTGAGTTTTAATACTGTCACTGTGATTTTTAAATCATACTCCCACATGCCTTGTGTTTCTTTTTTGATTTGTAGAGAATAAAGGGTTTTGAATTGTGATTGTTTTTGTGGTTTGATTAATTCTATCATAAAATTTCAGAATAGAGTTTGTTTGACATTGGGAAGAGAAACTGGGAATATTAGTGCTTGTTCTGAACACCAGCATAATCAGTTACAGTCTTTCTTCTTCCAACAGATTGTCAATTGTTAGGGCTCAAGAGAAAGACATCATCAGCTGTTAAGTTCTGTAACATTTTGATGGTAGTATCATAGAAACATAGAATGGGTTGGGTTGGAAGGGACCTTAAAGCTCATCTAGTTCCAATACCCCGCCACTGGCAGGGACACCTTCTGCTAGACCTTTCCTTTATAATTAGCTCCCTGAAGAAGAGGAGTTGTTCAAACCCCATCAAGAAGATGGGGTTGTTCAAAGCCCCATCCAGCCTGGCCTTTAACCCTATCATACATGGGGCATCCACAACTTCTCTGTGAAGTGGGGCATCCACAGCTTCTCTGTGAAGCATACACATAGCTTTTGTATTTCAGAAAAAAAGGTGAGTTTTAAAAAAATAAAAAGCTGACTTTGATGAAAGTAAGTTTATAATTATTATTCTTGATGAAAGTAAGCTTATAATTATAATTTCCTTACAACTGTCCTAGTGTCACTCACAGGTGAAAATCTTGCAGTATGGTTCTTCTGATTGCTTAAAAATACAGGACTGGTAAAATCCATAATGTCCATGACTCCTGGACCAAGCTGTGGTTCATATTCCGCTGAAATAAGCTCTGGAATTATATGTAACAGCAGTAACAGTTCCTCACGAGGAATAAATAGTCACACAGACAGATCACTGACTACAGAAGGCTTATTGTGAAGTCTATTCACCACATTATCTAATTTAAGCTAAACTTGGTGCCTGGAAATAATTCCATGTAACTGTCTTTGAAAAAAATCAAACTGTCTGGAAGGAGATTTGCCTTTGTTAATGTGCAAGAGAGAATATCTTCTGTTGGGTGGATACAGTGATTTATTTCAGAACTTGATTGGTTGTGCTTCTGAACATTCTAAACTTACTTAAGGCCCTTTCCTCTCTTTCCCAAACTCAATCCTCCAAACCTCAGTCTTTCATGCATTTTAGTCTTTATGATGAGTGAGATGTGTGTCGTATTTTTAGTTGGTCATGTATTTTTCTCTTTCAAGGTTAGGTGAGATGGAATCACCTGGGGGAAAAGACAGAAGTATCAGAGACTTCCGGCAAAATCTTTTAAATATGGGACTGGGGAAATGCAGCTCAGAGATGATGAAGGTGCTGTGAAAAACAAGGACTGAGCAGCCAAGGTTTACATGAAACAAATTAGAAACTCCCAAGTGATTAGATGTGATGAAAAGTTTACTGCATTTCAAAGATCACTGAGTTAATTGCAACATCTTATGAGAGCAAAGTTCTACTTGCAAGAGGTAAAGAGGAAGTTGGTGCAAAAGTATTTATTTCTCCTGAATTCTTTGGATAAAGAGAGTTCTCAAGAATTCCTATGGATAAAAAGAATTCATAAATCCTAGTTTTCTTTCTTATGAAAATGCAACTTTTAAAGATTTTAAAGCCCTGTGGTCTTCTTCAGGGAGTTAAAGTAAAGGTCTAGATAATGCTGTTTCTAGTGAGAGTTAAGTTGGTTTCCCATCATTACTCTTCCAAGAAAAGTCACCTGAAGTCTGTGCACTTTGTCTTTTCTCTTTCTTTGTCTTTCTCTCTGTATTTATGTGTCTGTGCATATGTACACATATTCAAGTGCAATTATATGTTTGTATGTATGCATATATACATCCATATATATATGTAAATACACATAAAGAGAGAGATATATATTCTTAAGTACATCTATTACCTCAATAAACAGAAACTTCCTTAAGGAAGTTTCATTTTAATTAATTTTTATTTGCAAAATAAATGTATTGAAAAATACTTTTCACTGCTAAAAGATATCATACTGATTTGGCAAGAACAAACCCAGTTAGTTGATCCCATTTCCTATGAATAGAATTTCTCTCCCACCATTTCACGTTTGCTTTTGGAAGTACTTTCTGAAGTTAAATGTGCACATGTGGAATAGAGCTGTATTTCAGCAAATGAGTTCTGTTAGCACAGTCATTAGGTTTAGATTTATGTGAACAGGAGACCAGGAGCATTCTACTAGCCCCAGTGGATTCCTTCAGTTTAGATACACGATTTGTGTAAGTTATGATAACAGTCTAATTAGTGGTTTGGACATACAGTTTTCCACTTGGCAGATTGACTACAATAGCTCTTTCAGAAATTCTACTCATTATGTCTTATTAGTATCAGGCAAGACAATATAAATCTGAATTCTCAAGGGATTTATAAGAACTCCTACTGGGAAGTGGTCCTTTTTCAAATGACCCCTATTTTATTTTTTTCTGTGTGTCAGCTGGATATTTCTGGAATACTGTCTTTAGGATCAAATATAGTGCATAACAGTCAGTATTTGAAAATGTCAGTGTCTGAGAAAGTAGATAACACTTCTCAAGCTAAAACTGCTTTGGGGGGGAAATAGTGCTAATATTAGTATATCACCAAATTACTGCATCAAAATGAAAATATTTTAGTATATATGTCTGAATCATACTGCAAAATTCTAAATGGCCTTAAATGTAAATCTCATTCACACATGAAGCTGAAGATCTTGATTCTTAATAGGAACTTTGTTTTTAGGTTCGAAGACTTTTTGTTCCATTCAAATGTATCAATTGGTTTTTCTTTAGCTGAAAATTCATTAGCCACCAAAGCTTTGCACTTCTGACCTCTTTTTAGAGAAGCAGCTTCTGATTTTTTAATTGTCCTAGAATTGCCTTGTATTCATTCTGATTAGCTTTTATAGGACTACAAAAAGTCTAATAAAGTATTAACATTCTTAAGATAATTCTATCCAGTAAAATGAAAAAAGAAATTGGAAAGTAATATTAATTCTGCTTCTGGTAGAGTTTGAGTAGGAACAGTTGGACCATAAGTAGAAGTTTCCCGTCCTCCAGAAAGAGTTGGCTCCTTCCAAACCACAGCCAGAGGGCGACCCAGCATGGAACTGTATTAGAAATTTGTGCCATGACTTGGTAGATCTGGAGTACAAGCAGCTAGATCTGGGATGAACTGTACAAAGAATAATTTCAGTATAAGGTATGACAATTGTTCTTTTGTAATAACTTTTGCTGTTCCTGGGGGTTTTGCTGCAGCAGTTGGTTGAATCTGAACAGCATCAACTATGTTGTATATGTTGGCATGTCATTTAAGTGGCGCTCATGAATTAGAAAGGAATGGGCTTCTGTGTTTCACTCCATGTTGGCAGGAAAGTGCACATGGTTTAGCTAGCCCAGTATTCATGGACAATATATACAGTGCAAATCATACAACTGCCCAAACTTCCTGTATAGTGACAAATCCTACAGGAAGTATTTGCTATCTGTTTTTAGGAACAAACATGCTTGCTATTGCACTGATAAGGATTACATGTGTCTTGACTGTAGTTCCCATTTTAGCGTCAGCAAAACAATACTTTTGTCTGTATGAAAACAGAGAGGGTTTAAGATGCTTTTTCTTACACCTGCATTGGCCAATGACTCATGCTGTATTTGAGGAAGAGGCCAGTTTTCAGTCTTTGATCATTGAGCTGAATAATGATTTGCAAAGCCAAAAAAGATAAAAGTAAAAAAGTGTTGAGTTCTTCATCTGTTAAAACTAGGTACAGTGGACTTAATAGCAATGAAAAATAAATGCATGGGGCCAAATTTGGGCAACATACAACAAACTTGATTTGCAGTAAAACTTTTTAATGCACTTATGGTAAAGCACATGTGAGAAGATGGATTTCCCTGTCGCTCTGAAGAGGGGATGAAAGCAAAGTCGGTAAAATCAACAGAGTGCTCATTTTACCTGAACAGAGGTGATTTAAAGAGAAGATCTCAATTGCCTCATGTATCAGATATCTTTTACCCCCAAATTGGTTTCAGCTTATTTGTTCAATTTAGTGAGTGTTTTTTACTTTTTACTACCTCTGTGATGGCAGTTAGCATTCATAACCCACCTGATTGTTTAGGAAAAGCTGCAAGGTGTGGAACAGCAATGGTTTCTGCAGAGAATCAGTGGAAATGTCTTAGGATGTGTTCCAAATATAACTAATTATTTTAGATGAAGAAATATTTTTTGAAGATGCTTTCAGTTGCAATTTGCTTTGGAATGGGACAGTTCCTGTACAGCTCAAAAAATTGTACTAGACCTTTTTTATCATAAATCAAGGCTCTTTTGGCACACTGCGTGTTGTTAAGGAAGTTTATTTTCTGATAGATAAGGGAAATACCTTATGTGTGTTTTGTAAGTGCATGCATTGATTTTAGCCAGGTCTTGGATAATCAGCATAAAAATGTCTGGGGAGCCTGGAGCACCTCTCCTATGAACAAAAGCTGAGGGAGCTGGGGATGTTCAGCCTGTGGAAGTGAAGGCTGTAGGGAGACCTTCGAACAGCCTTCCAATACTTAAAAGGAGTTTAAAAGAATAACAGAGAGTGTTATAGTGATAGAACAAGGGGTCATGGTTTTAAACTGAGTAGATTTAATTGAACAGAAGGAAGAAACTCTTCCCTGTGAGGGTGGTGAGGCACTAGCCCTGGTTGCCCAGAGAAGCTGTGGATGCCCCATCCCTGAAAGTGTTCAAGGCCAGGTCAGATAGGGCCAGGTCTAGTAGAAGTGCCCCTGCCTGTGGGGGAAGGGTGTGAGGGTATGGACCCCGATCATCTTTTAGATCCCTTTCAACCCAAACCACACCAAGATTCTAAGTTTCTATGACTTTATTGCAACGTTTCTATGCATGTGTGGTACAAACTCAATTTGCTGAAGCAGTTGTAAAGAAAGCTTCAATGAATACCACAGCATCTTTATAGGCTGTGTTGTTAACAACACAGCATTGCAAACCTTTCTTTGCTTTTATTTCAGCATTGAACTGCAAGTCTTTACAGTAATGCTTCAGGACAGAAGGAGGCCACTGCAGTCATTCCCAGTAACACATCACTAATGTTTTCAGCGCTTCAAAATGCTTGTCTAACACTTTTTTGAATGATCACAGCTGTGGTTTCTGGTGCCATCTCAGTCGATGCATTCTCCACGTTAATCAACCCTTTGTATTCTGCTAATTGTCATTGTGTCTTATCCTCTCATTTGACCTTGTGTCTCTCAGCCTTAAAACTTCTAAAGCTCTGTGTAACTTTGCCACATTTCTTAACTGTCTCTTTTTTCTTGAATGTTCACAGTACACAGGGAAGCACAAAAAGGGGTTATTACTCCTGCATGCTGTGTATTAAAGCCTGACTCCCTGCACATGAGCTTAGGATGGATGGCAATGAGAATCCAGGTTTCAGAGTCTACCTCGTGTTACCTGGCAATGCGTAGTAAGAATTGCCATTCTACATTCCTTTGCTCAGGCAAGGAATTTTCCATCTTTTCCTTGGGTACAAAAAACCACATATTAAAATTCAGAGGCGAAATACCTCATTGCAGTCTGCAGCTTCTTCATGATGCAACGTGGAGGGGCACTGATCTTTTCTCTCTGGTGACCAGTGAGAGGACCCACATAAATGTCATGAAGTTGAGTCAAGGGAGTGACTGGGTGCTGGGACAGGCTCCCCAGGGAAGTGGTCACAGCACCAAGAGTTCAAGAAGAATTTGGTCCATGCTCTCGGACAGATTTCGTGATCCTTGTCATGTTCTGTGCAGGGCCAGGAGTTGCACTTGATGATCCTGATGGGTCCCTTCCAACTCAGGATATTCTATCATTGTATGATCTGACTACCCATCCCATGTAAGGCACCCACTCTTGTCCCCATTGTGTGCCTGTAAGTATTGCAGAAAGGAGTAACTGGGGAAATTTTTTTCTTATATAGCACCAGTGACCATGTGTTCTGCTACACCTATAGGCAAAGCACCAGTGACCATGTGTTCTGCTACACCTTGCCCCTCCATAAGGCCATGGCTCCCAGACTTTGGATCCCAGATGCTCTCAGCTCTGTTGAGGAGTTTAAAACCCTTGTAGAAGCAGTGTCTCTGTGAAAGGCAGCAGATACAAGTCACAAATATTTATATTCTGGAAAATTTTTTCTGCATTGATTTCCTGTTCGTTTTCCATAAACATTTCATGTTTACTGTTCACTAAATATTAATAGCATAGCTATTATTCAAGCTTCTGTTTTGTTTCTGCATATATTTTTAGAAGAAATACTTTTGGCTGTATCTACAAACATACTTTCCCAAAATAACTTTTTTTTCAGACTCCTTGAAACCTTTCTCTCTAATTTTCAGTATCTTGCTTATCTGTTCTGTTATTTTAAAATATAGATAATGCTTAAGAGTCACCCTTATGTTTCAGTAGCCTTTATAATATTTTTCCCTTACTGTATCTCTAAACATTTGTAGTTCAGAAATGAAGAAATGAACTTGAATCTCTGTAGACTATATTTTACTTTGGATACTTGGTAAACATTTGGCACCAGGAAAATTAATGAGGTTCAAGGAAATATAACATTCACTCAAATATGAATTGCTTGATGTCCACGTGGATTTCTCTCCCCACTCAACTCTTCCTACTTATAATTATGATCTGAAAAAATCATTTGTGAGCAGACAAAGAAGTACAGAACACATGGTCTAGTACTATGTATATTTTTCATAACTTTGACTTTACCCTTCTGAGTTAAAATACCCACATTTTCTTTTTCCCTTGTTTGTAAGCTTCAAATTGAAGAATTTTCTCCCAGTTGTGACCTAATCAGTGAACCATAGTGAGAGGATTTTGCCACCTTCTATTTCTTGTTCCTGATTAATAGTTTCTTTATCTCCCAGAGTTTTATGTGGTTTTCAGAGGTTTTGGAGCAGTTTTCAGATGATCTTTTGATCATGCCATTTTCAAAATTGTTCTTTTCATGTCTGGATTCAGTTTGGCTTCTAAAATATCTTGTCAGTGGCTTCAAAGGCCACAATGAGCATGATTAGATGGTATTTGCTATACATATCTAGATGGCATTTACCTCTAAATAGCAGGGACAAGCAAGCTCTGCTTCTGGGGCTGTCCCTCCCTGTGCTCCGAGCCAGCTCACAACCATGCAAAATCCAAGGACAAAAGGCAGGATGCATGAGCTCAGACTTGGGAGAAGGTAACTACCCTTCCATGTCTCCCCTTTGACTGTGTGTATGAGCAGGACTCTCTAAGTCTGTTTACAGAAGGCAATGTTAGCAGATTCTTTATGACCCTGGTCCCTGTCCTTCCTCCCTGCTCAGCGAGCCTGTGATGTGATATACCAACATTACTGACAGATAACTTGTCAGTGCAGGATGGTGATTCCCATTAAAAACATCAAGGCCCCTCCAATCCCTCAGTAAGTTAGCTCTTTACAGTGACCTGTATAACATATTCATACTTCACTTTGGAGACTTTGACTCCAAGGCATTTGAACACCCCTAACATGCTGGTTAACTCCCAGGAAATGTCCACTCATTCGGCAGAAGCTTAATTGCACACTATGTGCTATTTTTTGACAAATAGCAAGTCTCTTAGTCAGCTTTGACAAAACAGTAAATTGTGGCTTCCTTACTTAAGGCTTCAAGTGTGTCCAGGGATTACTTTCCCTGGTTTGTATCACATTCAGACAACCACAGTGTTAGCAGTAGTTAACTATATGTCAGCATTCAGAAGCGTGATTTCTGTGTTTCTCATAACATCTATTACATCTCTTACAATATATGCAATGTGATTGTAGCTATTGATCTCTCTTCTAACTATGGTAGTCGTTAAAAGTTAGTGGCTCTCTGTATCTCCACATACTGTATTCAGTAGCAGCCATTTATCAGTAGGCGAGTCTGAGTGTTACTCATTTCAGTGAAAATGAAAAGGCCTTCTTCCACCCAAGAGTAGCTGTGATGAGGAATTGCACTCTTCCTTCACAATTTTTTTTCTGGTTAGGAGGTTGAGTTGGGTTTAAACCATCCCAAAACCTCTGTGATAGCCATTTGCTCCTATTCTCAGAGAACCCATTTTGCACAGGAGCTCAACAGAGCACTTGGTGTGTATTCACGCCTTTTAAAACAAAACTACTATATAATTTGGACAAGATTCTCTTTGCTGGTGTTTTATGCTGAGCCTGTTTCCACAGCATGCCTCTCTGTTCTTGCATAATGTAACTTTTCCCATCAACTTGTGGGCAGCTGAGGAGCCAGAGCTAAATAAAGCTCAGATAAAGGGTTTTATATGTGATGTAAATAGATGTGAACTGGCAATTTAATAGTGCCCTTGCATTTTTCTGTGCTGTATAGGATTGTGAAAGCTGAATCTGGCAGAAACTGTGCAGTGTTCACAACTAACAACAAAGTCTTGAATTTAAGCATGGTAATTTATGTGGGTGCAAGGGGATGCCTGTGAGAGAGATGAAATAATTTGGTCTAATGGCAGCAGTCTCTGATTTGGAGAATTTTAAGGCTCAGATTTGTAACCACTCAAATGGAAAGCAACATATGTTCCACAAATGGATTAATAAACTAAATTAAGGCTTAGCCAAAGACCTATATAAAGTCCTAGAAATATTCATAGACATATTCATACTGAAACCACTGTTGAAAAATTAAAATGAGACCTGTACAGTTTTAAACTACTCTTAAAATACAACATCCTGTTACTGGATGGTTTACAGAAAATCATTGGACTCAATAGAGGTGAAATTCCTTTGCTTGTGTTATACAGGTCAGGTTTGATGATGGAATGGTCCCTTCTGGACTTAAAAGCTATGAATCTGTTCCTTTTCTACAATGCTCACATAAAAGGTCATATTTCCAAGACTGGAATATTTCACTGAAGGACCAGAAGCTCTCTATGATGTCTTTAAAGCAATGAAAAGGGTAAAAACGACATAAAATAAGGACAAGAGAAGGAATACAAAATAAACTGAACTAAGGAATTTCTGTCCTCAACCTACAAACGGGAATGAAATGTTAAATATCGGAGCATGCCATGTGTTTCCAGAAGTACTTATGTGTCAGTGAACAACTCTATCACACAGCTTAAGGCTGGTCTGCTAATGGAATAGGCCTAATAATCATAATATCTCCTAATAATCATAATCTCTCACTTAACTAGATCCTGAAATTCTTCACTAAGAGGAAAACTATTTTGTGAATTGAATGTGTACATGTCACCCCATGTAAATACATAAGCATAATTAAAGAGCTACAGTGACAAATACCAGGATCAAAATAGCTACTAACTACCTAATGACATTACCACAGTCTAGTATTAGCATCCTCCCTCCCATACTACTCCAAGACTGAAAAACATACTGAACATTTCATTTTTGGAGTTCACGCTCTAATCTCAGTAGGAATTTCAGTGTTCAGAGGAAGTCTCAATGAGGGTCACTCAACAAATGGGGTACATACTCTGGAGGCACCCTTTTAGACTTTGATTCTTACTGTGCCTTATTTTATAAAGAGATTATACGTTAAAAATAACATTCTACAATTTTAAATTTAAATATTTATTTGGTGGCACTAAGGAAAAAACACCCACTCAAATGTAAACAGTACAAGCCTATACCCTCTAAACAATTAATAGTTTACATTTCTCATAGATGACTTATCAAATACAAACAGAAACCAACATTCCTTTTCCTACATTTTGATAAGCTCAGCAACATTGCAACATTAACTCCTTTATAATGAAGGATTTCTAAACTGTAATAAAAGGGATATATTAAAATAGTACACATGGTACTTATTAATTCCCTCCATCAATATGATCTGTATTTTGTGCCCCATAAACCTCCACCACCAGGCAAGGGTTTAATTTCTAATTTATGCAACTGTTTTCCAATCAACTATCTGTGATGGCAGATAAGGCAAAAGCAGTAAGACATCATATCTGGAAGAAAAAATACTGAGCTGGAGAGCACAGTGAGAGGTGTTTCATTTAGCTGACAGTCGTGCATATAACAGTTCTTATCCAAAGACCCAAGAGCAGTCAAATTTTATAGCCAATATGTTAGCTCTCTGTATCCATTATTGAAATTCAGCTAGGGCTGAAGATAAAAATCTAAGATCCTTTGTGAATGTACACCAAGATGACACAGAAAGCAGGAGTAAAATAAGGAATCTTCATATCAGTGTAAGAAATATAGGAGCAATTAGTCAAGTGAAATGTCATCAAGATCCAAAAAAATTATGGCTCTCTGCCACTTGAATCTAGCTTTAGTACATTTACATCTTACTCAAAGGATAATATCTCAGAATTTCTGTAATAATACAGCATTGTGCTTCTCTTTACTATAACATATTTTGTATTCTTATACATAAGTATTATTAATAGTAACTAACTACTGCAGTTAAATTCCCTGATGTGAGTAGGTGAGAGTTTTACTTGCAGTGCAGTGATTTGTGAAGTTTTTTGAAGGGTTAATAGTTTCATTTCTAAACTTAAAAATTAGGATTTTTAGGAACTGCTTTTTCTACTAAAGCAGTCCTAAGCAATGCTGTCAATCTTCTTGCTTTCCAAGGTACCTGAGCTACATCAATTTGGGCTCATATTATACAGCATTTCAAAAATAAGATGAAGAATGGAACACTTATTCTGTTTAAATAGAATCCTTTTTTAGAACTAGCTGTGATAACATCATAAAATTTCTTGCTGGGTTCCTTTCTGTAAAAACACAAAGAAGGTTTTATACAACTTCTCTTCCTTACATGCAACTTCCCCCCACCCTCTCCTTCAAACACCCATATTTAGGAAAGGGAAATTCTTGACAGCAAGCCCTCAGTGGCAATGACCATCTGGCTTTGTGTTCACTGGTAGGCGCTAATTGGCAGTGGTGAAAAGTGGTGGTAATAAACGCTCAGCCCAGTGTAGCCAGCCCTGTTTGACTGAAAAAGAAAATTCTTTGAACTTTACAGAATTTTTAACAAATAGAGCTTTTTTGGGTTACAAATGCTTAGATTTTTATCAGTGTTAGGAACATATTGGCCTGACTCTGTGAGCAGATTTATAGCAAAGAAAAAAAGAATTTAAGTCATGGTACAATTGCAGCCATTAACATAGCTTTTCTTTTAATAATTGCTGCCCCAAAGGAGACGTTTTGGTGTTTGTTTGCCTACAAGCAGAATTATGATTCAGAGGACAGAGTCTTGGGTGTACCCTATACCTTCATAGGATGGCCTGATTTCGTGGGAAGTGTCTCAAATATCAAAGTTTCAGAGCAATATAGGAAAGTGAAAATCACAATGTTACCATGTCCATATGTCTTGTATATGAATTGCACAATTTATGTGCTCAATAGCACATTTCTTTCCCCAGATTTGAAATTAGTACCACTGGATCCATTAAGCCTACTCAGGGTAGAGAGCAACTGACAAAATCCCATTCAGTGGATATGGTTCAGACTTAATATATGCAGTTTTTGGTTTTCTCAAACACTATAAAGATATAAGGTTGTTTGAAGGAAAGGCTCTAATTTGCAAGTGGGCAAAGTTTGAATACTATTTATTTGTATTTCTGAAACTACTTCACTTGTTTTTATTCAAAAAGTCACAAGTATCTTGAAATATTTTTATTTTGCTTAACTTGTGAGCTAATCTGAGCCTTTTTAGACATGAGTCCTACAAAATGAATTTTAAAATCCTCCCAAAAATTATCTTCAATAAGATTATTATACTGTGCTGAAAACTCATAGCATAACTTTCTGCAAATGTTAGACAAGAATATTTTTATTTTTATTTTTATTTTTATTTTTTTATATCTATAAAAAATTATTACTGCAGAATACTAAAACAAATAAAATATTTTAGAACTTAAAAAAAGAAATAGTGACTTATTTTGAGAGCTGATTGTGTGCGATTTTTATGTGATCCTTGTTGATTATCAGTGTTCGTCAGACACCTTGGCGTTTCAAGTTAGAAGTCTAACTTTCACATGGAAAAACAGAGGTGAAAAAAAATTTATCTTTAGTTTCTATTTACAGCAATGCTACTACTCCTCTGCCCTTACTAAATCCTTTCCTGCTTTATGTTTATCTTTCTCCAAGTAAGTTCAAGCCATAAATAAATTAATTGATGTACATCTGAAATTTCTGACCTTTTCCTTCATTCAGTTATTTTTCAAATTTCAGTAATTACAGGGAGAGTACTTCATATCTGTAGGACATGTTGAGAAGGACTACATCTTGGCTGGTAGCTCTAGTTGTGACTGCTCTCAAGAAAAGAGCCTTTATCGTTCATTTCTTATGCCATTATGGATCTGACCCCTAGCATTCTCAGCTAAACCTTGGTTCTAGAAGACTAGAGAAAGAAAATCAATTGCTAGCTTTATATATTTGCAAAGTGACACTTGCTAGGAAAGTTGTCAGAATCCTATGTTTCTCCAGTTGGAAGGTTTATAAAAGCTACTTCATCCATATTAAATTCTAAAGTGAAATAGATTTGTGTGGGAGAGAACTTAATCTCAGTTTAACATCGGTACAACACCCCAAAGGATCATAGTTCATGCCTAATTGAGCTTTTGCAGCACAGTCACGATCACCTACATGAGGAGAGAAAAAAGATGCCATAACTTCAAAAGAGAAAATACTTTATTCTCTTCTACCCTCTTTCCCTCTTTTTTTCTCTCTCCTACCCATTCCACCCCCTTTAGAGCAATAAATGCACACTGCACTTTGCACATTCCCACAGCAGATAAACATAGACAAATTTTCCTACTGATGACCTTATTTTTTAATACTTGGAAAACTTAAAACTATGTCTGGCCATAGTTTTATAATAAAAATAGTCGTGTTTTTTGCAATTTGCATTTAACTCTTCCTATAGAAAAGCCTCAGTTCTGGCAGTCAGGAAGAGCACTACAACACTGATTTTTTGGATGGCCACCACTATGGATCCCACTCTATAGCTGAGTGCATGGCTGTTTCCAACTCATAATGTGAAAGTCAGCCATTTCTATTCAGCCCATCCCTCTCTTGTATTCTGTGGAATCAGCAAAAACTGAGGATATATTCCATCCAATTTCTAGAAGAAATAGTAACTTACCAAGAACAAGCAGGGGTATTCAGGAACTTTAGTGCATTTTCTTTCACTCTTGCACAGATCTAAAGGAATATCTTGCAATAAAATCAAATACATATTACGCATTAATATGGTATAATGCTTTCCATTGCATTAATGGAAACAGTGTGCTCAGATCATCTCTATCAAAAGTCCTCTTTTGGTCACAGTACAATATCTTTTGACCTCCTCACCTGTTGGAACTCACCTGTTCCCAGTTCCCTGCAGAAATGTGATAGTATCTGAAGCTGTCAAATGGAAATGGCTGAACATTGGAGATAGGAAATGTTTTGCAAGTACACTTATTCCAGTGTAGAAAAGTTGGTGTTACATGTTTTGCCCAAGAGACCTTGCTCTGAATATCTGAAATGACTTGCTGGATCTCTCTGAAATACAAGAAGAAAACACACTTGTTATTTGTCCTCATGTCCTGTCTTGGAATGAATGAACGTGTTGAATCAATCCAACTGATAAAGAATGACTGAAGAAGAAGTTAAATCAGATAGCTTTTAAGGTAGGAACAATGGGGAATTAACACTGAGAAGCAGGAATCAGAGCCCAAAACCAAGAAGAGAGTCCAGATTAAGGTGCACATTTTTTGTCTGATGCAATGCAAAAAGCACTTCCTTCCCAGATACACCATTTAATTTTTTACAAAGAATAGATGAAAAAGTGTTGTTATACAATATGGATCTTGGCTGTCTAGTTACTTTCATTCCCTTTTTGTCATTGAAATATAATACCAGAACACAGTTTATATCTTCATGCACCAAGAACTTTAGCTGGTTACCAGCTTGTTTATTAGTGAAGAACAACTTGAGTTAAGCCAGTCAGTAAATCAGTCTTAATGCCAAGGTGGTATTCTTAGCACAAACTTTCACTTTCTTAAATACTGAGTAAAATATTTTCAGTTATCTAATAGCACAAGTAGCCTTGACTATGATTGTCACACTCTTCTGTCCACACTTTACTAACTTCTTTGGCTCTAGTTTGTGAGCTAGTGGTGTCTCATCAAGATTTTACTTAATGCTTTTAGTAGAGAAATTAAATGGGACAAAACCTAGACATCTAAATAAGAGAAGAGGATGGCTGTGTGGCCCTCCATAGAGTGCTGCTGTAGTGCTGTCCTTGTGAAACCTTTCTGATGTCGAAAGTAATCTAACTGATGCTGAACAGGACGTTGGGGAGCCTTCCACAGAGAGCAGTTGTACACTAGTTTGATGGGACTTAGAGCAAATAGCAAGTGTCACAAAGGTTTTTATTCCTAGATTTTGAGGGAGCTTTTAGAAAGGAAAGAGTAGCATAGCTGCTTGAGAAAGGAAATAAGGAAAATCTGAAATACCCATGTACTTACAAGTGGAAAAAATCTGCTGTCTTTCAACTGCCACAACACTGGTAACTTTGTGATTGATATTCAGTATGCACAGTCCTAAAAATAAATCAATGCACATTTTAAATGCTGTCTGTTTGGTTACACATCCTTGTGCAGTCTTCTGTTTTTAAGACCTGATAATGAATCTTTTGTTCTGATTTTTCAATTGTAATGTGATTCATGGATTTAAAGTCATTAGGATTAGCATCAGTAAAAACAGCTAAGGTCCATATTATGAATAAAATGAAAATTTTAAAAAATTTCTGAAGTAGGGATGTGCCTTGAGTATGTAATATTTTTTTTCTGTTTTCCATTGACTTACAGTCTATTATTACATGTTGCTGGTAGCAACCTTAAAGCCAAAGAATGGTTCTGTATTCTACAGTCCTTTTGGAACTTAAGCTACTCAGAAGGTTGGCTGGCTGTTACATAAATCAGATTTTACATAAGTCAGTCTTAATAAACGAACCACTATAGCTGTACTCTGGGGGCATGCTATCCATTTGGAAACAAACAGTGTTTTCCAGCCACATTCAAGGAACTGCCAGCTAGTGCCTCCACAACTGTTTCTAGGGGATTGGATAGTTATAATGCATGATGCTTGCCAAGTCCACCAAGTCCCCTGAAAAGTAGCTATAGTAATGAAAGATTATGTCAGATAAGCCAAAGTCAACTGTCACTGCAAACATCAGGAATGTTGCACTGGATAATGGTCACCATTAGACACAACAGAGTCTTATCTGGAATCCTTTGTGGTGACTAAGGAAAAAAAAAAATCTATTTCATGGGCATCATCACATGCCCATCCTGGAAAATACCTGGAGAATAGAAGGCCTGACATCAAACTCTGCATGAATCTCTAGCTCCAGCTTGGTAAGTATGGGCATGTTCCTAGAAAAGGAAACTTAAGATATATCAGCTGCTGTTACAGGTCTCTGATGAGAATGTCCTTCATAAATACCTTAAGTATCATTAACTCATATAGTCTGACCATCTGAAAAATTCAGGGTACATCTAATTTAAGTGCAACTCAATATAAAAATAATCTAGCTTTTCCCACATTAAAGCAAATAACTCCGTGTGACTACAGCCCAGTTTTCAAAATCTGCTTAGTTTTATTTTGAGGATTTAGAAGTGGGGAATCCAATATGCCCTCCTAGATTATAACATTACTGTGTTAAGAAAGAAGAGGAAACTTAGTTAAATTTGTTTTCATAGATTCTCACTTTATCTTTCACAACAAGATGAAAGTATCCTTGATATTTTAATTCCCATTTTGTAAAGGCTTAATAACAGCACTGGAAAACCTATTAATAAACAGCATAATACACATTTATGTGTATTTATTTTTGTCTTGTTTTCACTCATTGCCTATGATGATATTAAAGAAATAAACAACAATTACTGGCGTCTTAACTTTGGAAGTATCAGTACACTGCAATCCTCTCTCCATGCATGAGTAGTACTTGATTCAAGTGATTAAGTTTCACAGTATAGGTTGAAGAACTGAAGGAATCATGAAACCAGTGGGACAATTTCAGAATCTTTGGTTTTTAATATAAAATGTGTGCAATCTCTGAATACCATTTCAGGCTCTCTTTATTTGGATTTTGCTAAAAACTGTTGAATGACTTTAAATAGATTATCACCTGTATCCAGGAACAGTTTCAGAGAAATTAATGGGGCTACTTCTGAACTAAGGATCTAACTTAGGTCAGGGTGACATAGTTTGATACGTACTTGGCCAGATTTAGCAGGCAATATATTTTTGGACTGTTTTTGTTTTTTTTTTTCCAAACTTAAAAAATTTCGGTGCAGTCTTTTGTAAAAATGATCTACAGATCAGAATTGCCTAAGAATGTGAGCTCACAGCAAAGTAAAATCATTAATATAATCAAAATAAATATAAAGATCTTTCCTGTCAGTGCTCAATCTATCTTTTATCTTCTTCTGCTCTCTGAAACATCTCTATCCTGATCTTGACGTAATATGGAAGTATCGGTGCATTTGAGCTATCAGAGAATGCACTATAAAACAAAAGCAATTTTAATCTTTTGGATATAAGTAGCATAGACAGGATTATTAGTTTCTGACTAATTTTTCCCCCTTGTTATTAGAATATCAACTTCAAGTACTTCTGGTTTTGTTGTTATTATGGCTGGTAATTCTCATCAAACAAGGCACAAGGGATAATCTGTGAAAAGCTACTCCATGCTTCCCAATACTTTTCTTGAATCTTTCTCTGAATTTTCTGGTTCCCTCCAACACAGAGGAAAAAGTTCTGGGCTTGAAAACTGTGATTCACCATAATAGTTGCTCTTTAGGAAACAGATTAGTCATTGAAAAATCCCAATCATCTTCTGCAGCCACGCACTTTCTCTCTAGAAACACATTTAACCTATATAAGCTCAGGATGCTACTCAATCATTTTATTAGAATATTTCTCTAAGTAGATGGACCAGAATCATGTCACTGTATCCTCAAGGGGCACTAATGTGATTTTGTCTTTGCCTACCTTTTTCATTAAAAGTTCCCTTCATACTTCTGTACCTGAAACAAATTATCTGGCTGACCCAAGTAATTCAGCCATACTCTAAGTATGTTCTACTTCACCAGGAGTAATTTTAAAAGCTGAATTTTTATGTTGGAAAAGTCTAACAAGTGCCACTACAGAGCATACAGATCCTGTTACTTTCCATTTCCATCCATTACACTGGTAGCCATGTTCACCCCGCACAAATTTTTCTCCTGTTTTCTGAACAGCCACCTATAGCATGTATGCATAGAAGTGAGACCATTCAGTCAGGCTGCTGCTTCTAAGCCAAGAAGTGCTTATTCACTAAGGTAGGAAGAAATGTCTTGACAAATCCACTGCCTCTAAATACGCAATTGTTTCCAGCTGCAAATAGACATTGCTTCTCCCTGTTTAGCTACTCTGCAAAGTTCCTGGGAGGTTAGTTAAGAAGGTGGGGAGGGAATCTACATTACAGAGGAAATTACCTCTCTATTGGCAAGATCTGCTTGAAATCACCCTACTTTTCTGGTGCTGATTAAAATGCCAGTTCACACAGAGAGAGTGAAGGCAACAAGGTATTGCTGTTAGTATTTTATACAGCACAAAAAGCAAAGAACTGATCAAAGTTATATAAAATGCACTGATGAAGCAGAACTGAGAAACAGGTAATGTTATGTCACTAAATAGATAGCATAATGTCGTTTATATATTAAATAGGGATAACATATTCCATGTAACTCTAAAGATTTTTTTTTAATTAATATAATATTGGACTATGATTTCATATAAACGTCAAGATAGAAACATGGAGACCAAAAATCTGGAGTCCATCTGAACTAAAAGTCATGGTCCAGAAAGATAGAAATGAAACTAAGTATTCTGTTTCCAAGGGTCTTCAACATGAAAGTTGAGAAATCTTTAAGAGCCATGTGGAAAATTTTTGCCTGTTTGGAAACTCATTTTTTCAACTTTCTACTCATGGAAATGATGACAAATAAAGGAGTGCTGTATATTTTTTACTGTAAGCAGCTGTGTTCCAAAACCAAGAAAAAACCCCATTTTTTAACTTTCATCATAGCTTGTTTTTCAGACTTTTCTTATTAACATTGTGCTTCATTCCAGGGTAGAATGTACCTACTTTGGCATGATATAAGACAAGAGCATGTACAGGACCACGTTTGCAACACATGCAGCTGCCCACTACAGATTGTGTGAAAAGGACACGGCTTGGCCAAGCAGAGCTCTTGCTACTTCTAACGGGCACTGTGAACTCCCCAGCAAAGCAGCTGTCAAAACTCCTACCAAGTCAGCCCCTGGGTCTGGTCCTTAGAAAAGAGCCCAGCACCAGGTAATTCGGAGAATTTAGTCCCCAACTGGTTATTGTGTACTTTATGTAAAAGATTTTCCCCTGTGGCTGTTTCCTCTACAAAGAAAATTACAAATATAATGTTAACTCAGGTACAAATTTTTAAATTTGCTACTTATTTTTCATTTTTAAATGGTCTATCTATGCAGTCAGGAAGAAGTGTGTTTCACATCTGCAGAGGGAAAAATAGATTGCAAAAACATTTTCTTTTTTTTACAATTTCAAATAAGGCATTTGAAAAATGAAATTTCATGTGTGTGTCTGTAAATTTTGATGGATTATTGTTTTAAGGCTTTATATTTTGCCTCCTCACTGTTTAAATCCTTTAAAATTTCTATCAATGTCTAGCATAAGTTGAATAAATATTTAAGCTAAATATAAGTAATTCTCAGCCAAAGAGTGAGAGTTTCTAATTTTGTAAAGTGAATTCAGTGACAAATCAAAAGCAATATAAGCAATAAAAAGTTGGATTAGTTTGACTCTAACATTTAGTTGCTTTCATTTTTTACTCTGTAGTCTTCAGAAAGTGGTTTGGTTTTCTATGGAAATGAATTAAAAGAAAGCCACACAAGTTCTGTGCTGTATTAAATGGTCTTTTTCAACCTTAATTATTATATTATTCCATTATTCTATGGGGTTTTATTACAATTATTATTTTGATATATACAATTTTAAATCTTGTAGCATTCCTGGGGTCAAATCCTAAGGGTCAAAATTTAATATAAGTGTCAAATTTGTCACATGATTTGTAAAGAACTGCAAGTATGAAGGAGTGGGAGGCTGGGATCAAACATATATCTTCGTTGGTTTATAAGAAAAACTAGGAGAAGAACAGCTGACATAATTTTATGTCAATACATTTGCTATCTTGGACATTCTGGATATAATTGAGTACAAATAAAATAAGAAAAAACCCTTCTATCTACTGATATTCCAGCATTTGAGGTTGGTGTCTATAATATTGGTTCACACTCAGATGTACCATAAAAGATGTTCTGTCAAACACTTAAAAAACGAGAGGAAAGAAGGAGAGAAAAATGACCTTTTCAGGTTATTCGGACTTGTGCAGGAAGCCAGTGAACCAGAACCACTTCACACTGACTTGTTGGACTCTGCCACAGTTCATCTCTCTGTTCTTGTGCAAACTTCACTCATTTTGTAACATTGTAAAAACAGAAATCAATGCAAGAGAAAAAGTCTTTTAGATAAATAGTACTGAGAGATGTAACTTACAGAGATTCCTCCTGAAAAATTTTTTTAAAGGAAAAGCAACATTCCTTCTTACTGAATATGATGTTAGTTTTACCACCTCTAGCAAAAATAGCACATTGTAATTTTCTGGTTCACTTACAGTGCTACTGCACATTTTAAGCTTCTGTGCAGTAAGAGCATGGTCTCTATTTGATAATTAATAACATCTGCTTCCCTTATATGACAAATGATGTTTCTTAAATGCAAGTTTTTTTCATTTCTGCAAGTTTTGCATGAGTCTTTTAGGAAAAGTTTTCAAATGTTTAGTTTTGTGCAATTTTCTAAAGTTTCAAACGTGTAGGAGAGAATATTAGCTTTTGAATCTGAAAGTATATGGTTTATTTAAAATTCAACCTGCTTCTCTTGGGCCTTCTTAAGCAAGGAATATATGAATAAGAAGAATTAGTCTTACAGTGTCTATTAGTCTATTAGTGTGATGTGTAAAGTATTTTGAAGTATAAAATGTATACATTTTTATAAGGTGATTGTCTATCCAAAAGGTGTTTGTATTCCAGACTTGATATGTTTAAACTCCATAAATATTCAAAGAAATATCTTTGCTGTATACTTCTAACATGTAAAGTAGTATCTCCTTTTTTAATTACAAGGAAGCTCAGACATGAAGAAATTAAATGACCTCAACAAACAGCACAAAAGCAGAGACAGAATTTGAATCTGGATCTCCTGAATGTTAATTATTTGGTTTCCTTCGCAGAATTAACTCTTTAATGTGTTGCTGTTCAGTATCTTTCATTTGACATTCCTGTAGTTGTTTTGGCTCCAAATAGGGCAGGTTTAGAAAGCAGCAAAAAGCTGCGTATTCATTTCAGCAATTGTGAAAGGAAGAAGCTGTCTTGTTATTATTCAAGTAAATTCCATTTTTCTGGACCTTGAAACTTACTTTTTTAGACAGACAATGAAACAATAAAATAGATGTCCATGAGCCATGGTGCTGTGTCATGGCTGCCGATTGGAAGAAATGGGCTTGCAATTAGGAACCACATTTTCTGTTGAACAACAGAATATATAACATATATGGTCAGCATTTTAGGGAGACTTACTACATCCTTGATAAACTTAAGCAATCCAGGTAGATTTTATCTCAGCTAAATTTAGCTGCTTAAATAACTACAGACATTCAAACATTCTATAAAACATAGACATCTAAATGTCCACTACACTCTATGAAGTAGGAATAATAAATAAGAAGCCACATGAGAAAGCGCTGTCTTGTCACTGGGTGGGGCAAAGAGGTAAAAAAGCAAAAAGGACAAATAGAGAGATCTAAGGCTTATTTGGTTTTGTATGTGTTAGTTACATTTAAGAGGTAGTTATTTTAAAAACTTTCTTCTCTGGAGAAAAATACTCCTAAGCAGTTATATTTATCCTCTGGGAATTGTGTAGCTGTTATTCTGTCTATCTACCTGTTAAAGTGTGCTCTGTTCTTCCTTGGATACAAATTTTGACAAATTTTTTATAAGATCTGTTAAGCCTTTTTCTGTCAGGTTAGGAAATTAGCTCTTAGAACAGTACTAGTGTTCGTACAACTTTCCCAGGTTTCTGGATGGAGTCAGAGGACTTTTTTTGTAGTGACCACCATAAAATTTAAACACAGCTTTTGTTGCTGCCAGTCAAATTATAGCAAAAGAAAGTTTTGTATCTCATGATCTTACCACCAAACATTCAAAATCACAAGCTTGTTCTCCAATATAGGAATAAACTTTAAAAATAAAATGCTTTTCCAGTTTTTGCTTTTAAATTAGATGATTATTTAACTGTAGAAATTATCCATATGAAGAAACATTACAGAAAAGGAAGAAATTGATGGGTGATGTCTGATGGAGACTGAAATGCATGCCTAAAAGCAAGTTGTGGATCATAGAGGCAAGTAATTATTAATTATTTTGAACATTTTACATTTAATTTTTATTATGTTTTTATGATGCAGGAATTTAATCCAAAATATCCAGTGAGATTTGGAATCCCTATTTGCTATCTGGTGCTATTAAAAATAGTACCTTTAATGGACAGAACTCAGACACCAAATGTTATGTGCTGCTTATAAGGTGGAAAGGAGCGAGGAGTTTCAACCTGAAAAAAGTTTCATTTTCAGGCATTTTGGTCAATGCAGCATTCCAAATATTGCTACGAACCTTTACAGTAGACTAAAGATCAGGAAATTTAAATGAGCTCTTGCTACCAAGGACTCAATTAAATGTGTACGGCTACGAAAACCCCACAGGAATGAAGGGCAGCCTGTGTTAAGGAGGAGATCCAAATTAAAACCAGTTTTTAAAACAGTTGCTGATTATTATTTTTTTATTCTTTCCAAATGCTTTGCATTCTCTATGTTCCAAGAAACACAGAATGAATTTACAAATTTATGGAGAATACAGTTCCAAAATTAATACAGTCTATAGAATATAATTGCTGACGCAAATTCACAACTTTCAGAGTACCAGGAATTGTAGGGGTTTGTTCCAGGCCAAATCCTGTTCAGAACATTAGCAGCTACAACAGGCTAATTTCTAGTTTTATTGACCAGTGGTCAGTGTGACATATTTGGGCTGAGTCCCATTTTCAGACACATTTAATACCCTATAATGAATGTGTCATCTTGTCATGGCCTCAGTGAAAAAGGGACAAATATAGATTTGATTGCACAGAATCAAGTGGCTCTTGTGAACAAGGTTGATCATGTTTGGTTTTTTTCTTTCATCAATACTGACGTAAACTTGAGCACCAAAATATATGCTGTCTCTCTTTCTGTGTGCTGATGCTTCTAAAATTAAATCCAGACCCAAAAGGTAACAAAACTGATCACTTCTTCCACTGCTGTGTCCAGGAAGGCAAAGTTGAAGCTGTCCATAGACATGAACCACTTCTGTCCATCCTCTCACTGGGACCTTAATACTATGACAGACTCTATGTGCTTCTTAGCTCCTTTGAAACTTTTTCTTCTAGTTTTACCTTCACTGTTTTCACATCCTACCCTAAAAACACAGTTACCTGAAATTACATTTATCAATTTCACTGTGCACCAACTTCATCGCTCTGTGTTGGCTCCTCTTTGACATATAACTTGCAAACCATTTTTGGCACCAAGGCACTCTCTTTCTTTTCTTTGTCTAAAGGAATGTAGACCACATTCTAGTGAATTCTATGTGTATTTCTTGTTTCTTTCAAACAGGGCAGTACTCTTCATAACTGTTCATTTTCCACAAAAAAAACCCCAAAAAACCAAACAACCTCCCCCAAAAAAACCAAACAAACCCCTCCAAAAAAAACCAAACAAAATCCCCCCCAAACAAACAAAAAACCCCCAAGCCAACAATAACAAAAAACCCAAAAGAAACAAACAAACAAACAAAAAACCCTAAAAGCAAAAGACTGGGAAAGGTGATGATGGTGAATAATTGCTCAGTGAACAATATTTTTCAGGTCATGGGGTTTGGGAGTCCAGGTTGTGGGTCTTCTACAGAAATTATGAGAGAATAATCATAAGATCCTGAGATCATTAAAATCTGGGAGAAAATCCTCAAAGAAATCTTTACCCTAAGAAAAATTCCTGAGAATATCTCTGGAAAGAACCAGTTCAATGACACAAGTTTAGGATTAAGACTTTCCAAAAGTTAAGTGTCAGTGAAAGACATCTGTGAATATGCAATTTTATTTTTAGGGAGATAATTTAAAGATATTTTAAAAACAGGATATTAGCTGTGGAAAATTACAGCCCTTGAACTGAAATAAATAAAATATGACCTCCAGTACCAAATAATTCCTCTCATTTTACAGCTATTCAAACATAGAAGTCAATTGGTCATTTGTTGGGTGTTCAGCCCACAGAGAAATAAGCTCCCAGCTATGGCTGATCAAGATTTATGTGTTTATAAATATATAATTTTAGTTGGCAGGCTTTCTTGATCAAGCACACCCCTTTTTTAGAAGAAAATGGCACATTTCCATAAAAGTGACAAGAAATAGTAATCTTTCTCAGACAGGCTTCCATTTTGCTGAGTGTTTCAGTCTGATGGTCTGAACATGGGAACTGAGTGCCAGATCTGGTGAGGTCCTGTGAATAGTGCTATGTGAATAATTGTACTTCAGTTCTTGAAAAGGGAAAATGAAGTTTTGGTACTTTAAAAATGAAAATTAACTTTCAAGTTGAATAGAATGCAAAATTATGCAAAATTCTTTTTATGTCTCTTCAAGAAATAAAAAAGTTTTTGCTGACTGAAAGATTACATCCATAGTGAACCTCAGAGGAAAAGTCCAAGCAGAACTGTGTCAGATAATCCTCTTGTTTGAGGTGGGAATGCAAAAATACTGGACAACAGATCAACTTTATATACTGGCATATTAAAGAAAAATAACAACAAACCCAAGAGGAGTTTAGATTCATGAATTTTTTAAAAAAATTTGAAATAGTTTAAAGTTGAATCTCTCAACTGTGGACATCTAATCACAGTTGTATTGGATTAGGACAGGTAAGATACACACTCTTACTTCAAAAGTTTTATAAGCCTAATCACTTCCGAGCTATTTCCATGAAAAATAATTGTAAATCTGTTGCCTTGGATTACCGAAACAGAAGAAGTGTATTTTATTTATAGTGTTTTCATTTTTTCACAAATAGTGCTGCAACTAACTTGATGCAACCCCAAAAACTCTGTTTTGTGAATTTAAAGCATAAAATAGTGTTTTTTGAATGAATGTTAATAGCATATTCACACTTTTCATCAAGAGTAATAATTTCAGGATATTTGGTGTTGCTAGCTGTCCCTATTAATAGAAATTGAATCAAGTCATTTTACACAACCAGAGAAGGAGACCGTCCTGTTTCTGGCCTTTCTGATGATGCAATAATTTGGCTATGAAACCTTAGGAAAATTTAACTGAAGGAATAAGAGCTACACAGACTGAAGGAGTGATACATAGGAACTGCAATGAGAGGGTTCCACATTTAACAGAGCACTTCTGTATTTTAGATGATTCAATAATTAATATTTTAATTATTGTTATTTTTAAAAGTTTATCATGGCAACTACTGTGGTAATTATGCTAAGCATCAACAAGCACAGCAACACCAGACTGTACAACTTGCTGTATTGTAAATCAGGGATTCCCCCAGGCAGCCGTAATTTTTCTGTCCTTCTGGTTTTGTCTACTTTAACTTTTCTATTTTAGGGACTACACATGTGCTTTGTGTTAGAGTAGGGAAGTCATAGCAGACAAAACTATAGTCTATGGTGACTTTGCCTTTGAGGTCGTGCCCTTCTTTGGTCTTGGAGGAAGATGGTCACATATAAAAACAAATTATGATTCAGAGAATCCCTACAGAGCGATTAACCAAAGAAATGTGGTTTTCACTGTGCCTTCACCCAATGTACAAAGTCCCTGTAAAAATAGTCTTGTACTGGTGTAATTAATTGGCTCTCTAATCCTTGCCTTGCCCACTACATACAAAGTGGTTTTGTAAATTCAAAATAGACGTGGTCCTGAGCCACAACATTTATAAGTTCATGGCATCCAGGGATGGAAAACAACTAATACATCATCCGGTACACCTCTCCAGCAGGGCAGGGCAGCCTAGTTAAAAATGCCTCAAATAACATGGCTTTGACCACATCCCAAGCCAGCCAGTCCGCTGTCTAATTCATCCTGCTGCTGTGAAGCTTTCCTTGATTTTCTTGGTAGCTCGTTTCACAACTCCAGCCTCTAACTTCGAATTCAGCTCTGCTATGGAAAGGCAGCAAATCTCCCTTGCCTGAGGACAGCCTTTCACATACAGACAATTGCTCACCTCTTGTTTATCCTCCTATCTCATTCCTGTTCTTTTGAATTGGGGAAATTTGTGTAGATGAAAATTCTGTATCAGCCAACACAGCCTCAGGATTCAATTTTTGATGTTTTTCTCATATCTGGCAATACTATTGCACTTTCACTACACAACTATAGTACTGGATTTCTGAGTATTTGTACTAACAACTGAAACCATAGGTTTTGCTACTGGAACAATGTCATATGATTATGAAGACAGCAGTATCTTAGCAGATGAGGGTAATACTTGTACATCCTTAATAACGATATAAATTATCTTAACAGGCAGACAACATACTTCCCTGAGATAAACTATTCACTTATCTAGTTGTAAAATAGACTGACGCTCCTCTTTCACTTCGTCAAGGTTGTAATTTAAAGGATTAACTTAATGCTGTTTGATACCCTGTCCAGACACTTCTTGAAAGCTGAAGTTGTTGGCTCTTCAATAAAGAAAATATATTAAAGCCTTTGGTTTTGGGGTTTTTTTTCTTCCTTTTTTCTCTTTTTCTTTAAGTGGATGTGTTGGTGGTTCAAATAAATATCTGTCTAGACAGATGTCAAAAGTGAAATCCAATGATAAGGGCTTTTTTCATGATAATAATAAAGCAGATGGCAAAAAAAAAATATTTGTGGTGTATAGAACACCCAAGTTCTGAATGCAGAGCCAGATCTTTTTGTTTCAGCTACCACACAGCAAAAGACAGTCAGTCAGTCAGACCAGAAGTTCCCTTACACAGAGCATGGGTGCAGGGAGGGTGTGCACGTACAGTAAAGTGGTTAGAAACACAGCAATGGATTTTGTGGTTTTCTCCTTTGAAAGTTATCATCTGGTTAGTGCTGGGATTTCTGAAGACCTCAAGGGAAATAGATTGTTCAGTTCTCACCACACTGGGGTCTCTTTTCTTGGAGAGGTTTTGTACAGAGTCTGAAAGTTTTGAGATCTCCCTCCAAAGCTCCCCGCGGCTGCAGTTGAGATCAGCTGCTGCTCACCAGGAACTGCTGCAAAACACTGGGGATTTGTGTGCTTCAGTAGTTGGCATCCCAGCACCTGGATGTTAGCTGCCTGACAGCTGCAAAGGGATTCTAAGCAGTATATATACCTAGGAACATCTTTAAGCCAAAGGAAGAATTAATGCTTTAACCACTGTGACACAGAAGAATATCCGCTAAGCTTCTCTGTGTACTGAAGTTGAATACAGACAGCTCACTTCCAAGTTAAATGCCAAAAGAGTTTCTTTAGATTTCCTTCATCATTCCCTCAGGTTTTGGACCCACATTGCTTTAATGAGAAATCTAATGCATTTCTGAAAGCAGATTATGTCCCACAGATGCAAATCACAGCATATACAGCTCTGTGTTTTTGGTATCTGTCATGGAATATGTCTTCCACTACCAGGAGTACGTAAAAATACAAACTAACTGTAACCCAGGACTTATGTCCAGAACAGATGATGTCATCACCTTGCTCAAATAGGAATGTGGAATCTTTTAGTGAGCAATAAAATTGGAATTGATTTTTAAATATTTTGCATTTTGCATTTGCAACTCTAAAACCTGCAACTCATTTGTGGTCAAAATGGTTTATTTTTTAACCAATGTTTTTAATTTCACCTTAAGATGATAATTGCATTAAGTGATGGCTTCAGACAGAAAATGTGCATGTTATAATTTTGCATGTCTGATCATGGAAAGAAAGATTTTGTCTAACCCTGTCTTCAACAATGGGCAAACCACTTATTCTTCTGTAGAGAAATCAATAGCTAAGAAGTGAGGCCACTAAATGTCACCTTTAAGGCATAAAACATCATAATTCCTTAACTAGTTATTTGTTGTTTTGTCTTCTTTTTAAATGATGAAGAACCAAGAAGCAATCCACTGGAAGCAAAATTATGTAAAGGGAGAGCTAAACGGTATTCACATTGATAATTTGGGATAAAAAAGGGAATCATTAACCTTCAATAAAATATATTCCTCATTCTGAGTTAATAGGAAATATCTGATAGATATAATTACTTAATATTAGACTTCTGACCATTACATTTTTTATTTCCTGCTCAGTGATCAGGATAGGAAATATGTCATGCCATATTTCTTCTTCATCTTCAACAAACAGCAAACTGTTTCATTTTTTTTCTTTTGCGAGACTTCAGTAATTATTTAGTAGCAAAAATATAATAAAAAATACATTCCTCTAGAGAAATCAGTAATTTGATTTTCATCCATAACTAACCATACAGGTTGCTGTGACCCATGTACTAATTGTAAGTCAGGTACATGGAGTTGATTTCAGGAATAAGATACACAGATATGCCTGGTTTTTTTAGTCTAATTTATAAAGAAATCCATTAAGAGGTCTGCATTTGAAAAAATAAATGTTTATTCCATCTGTTTTTTATAGGTTAGCCAAAATACCCAATCTATGTCCCAAGCAGTATTGACATTCACCTGTAATTAGACATAGAAATGATGTTACTGCAAACAACAATGTTCCAAGGACAGTGTGTTACTATATTTACCCGTCAAAACCCTGTCCTTCCTGAGTTGAGGAATGTAATTTAATTCAGACTCTTTTTCTTCCTCCAGAACATTAATTTATCATGTAATTTTGTGGCTAGGTTGAAGCAGAGGCTCATGTTCAGTCAAACTCTTATTCTTAATGAATATTGTCTAAATTTGATCTTGGACCAAAGAGAATGCACTGTGTATAAAACAAGAGAAATAACACTTCCCAGTTCTGGAGATATCTCATATAAACACTTCTAGTTTCACAGAGGGTTAGGGTCCAATTCCTGATGACAAAAGCAAAGACCTGAAATATTTCTAATCTGAAAATTCCACAGAGGACCATGTCTTATTATTATTTACTGTTATTTCCTTGTAACAAACATGATCTGGCAGCATTCTTCTGCTATCAGTTAGCATATCCTCCAGAGGGTCAGTGGGGTCATCCAAGTGGTGGTTCTGCTCCTTTTTCATTGAGAGAGATTCCAGAAGATATTATTGAGAGATTACTCACCTGTTGGATCAGCTTTTTCACTTTCTTCTTGTGTCTTGTCAGCACTCTTAACTAATACGTCCAGAGAATTTTTTATGGGTAGACTGGGAGTTAGGATGCTGGGGTACCTGACATGCAGTTTGGTATTTCTCTCGGTACTGCTGACGTAAGGGAGACAGCGACCAGCTAGTAACAGAGACTGAAGCAGACATGAATTCCCACCTCAAAGGCAGAGATAAGACAGAGTTAACAATTACATGATATATAGAACTTTCCTTCAACTCCTACGTTTGTCGTAAAAATTTCTGTATGACAGAATTTGAACGTCAATGTGTCAATACAAACTGCAATGCCCAGTGGACAAGTGGTGACACAGACAAAGATTTAAAGATGAAGGACTGTAAAAGAAGTTGTTATTTAAGTGCCTTTTAAATATTTTTGCATTAAATAAATGAAGATATCATTACCTGTGCACTACATCTACTGCAGGTTCTGTACCAATGCAGACATAGGTACCATTAACTGGTGAAGGCCACACAGCTCCGTTTGGGGTTGCTCAAGTTCTTTAGATCTGCAGTCATAGTCAGACAGAGACAGAAAGAAAGAGAGAATTCCTGCTTTGGTTCAGTGTGTTGTCATCAGAAGAAGGAGGAAAACTTGCAACTTTTAAACCTGGTTTTAAGTTATGGTTATGGCAAATTTTGGACCACCCCAGCTTTAAATTTTCTAAACATTTCATTTTGCTTTATGGTTATAATGTTTAGAATTAGTTACTGGTGCTAGTAGCTGCAGATCTACTTATTTATGTCATGCTCCTGCGTTTACATTTCACTCTATCAGTTAAACCAGTTCACACAATATGTCAGAAGTATTTTGTGTTGGAGTTCTTAGATTTACAAGCTCGATGATTTCATTATGATTGCTCTGGATCTGCAGCAGCTGTAGCAAATCAAACTATGGTTCACAGACTTCACATAGCAACTCACAATTAATTTGTTGTTATTTTAATGGACTTCTTTACTGTACATAAAAAAATGAATATGTATACAGCAACCTTTGTTTTCCCCCCCTTCAAAAAAACCTCATCATCTTCCTCTTCAGGATAGTGTAGTTATAGGGATTCTACACTGGCAATCAAGTATATGGTTTGCATTTGTATTTTCAAATACTCTTTACTTACAAGCATGTTTCCAGGCATTTTTTTTACGTATCTGTCAGCATTTACTTAAATGGCAATTTTACTACTGAAACAAACTCAGGTTTGACAGACGTTTGTTGTATTTGCCTTATTAAAGAGAAAACAAGGAGTAAACCCACCCTGTTTACTCTTCAGAGACCCTTGCACTGTACTACATGAGGGCTCCATAGCCCTGGGGCTTTGTGTTTGTACTCATCTAAGACAGAATCCTAATATTTGAACATCTGTGTTGCCATCCTTCTACCTACTGTTTAAAACTGTATAGGAAAAAGTCTTCCAAAACACCCCTTGAGGCAAGACTGTGTACCTATTAAATTGAAAAGATGCTGAGGTATAGAGCTTGACTGCCTTGCCTGAGGCCACACATTTCTCTTGGGTTGAAACTGTGTGTACCTTTCCACCACTTGCTTTGCTACAAAACTTGTTGTGTAAGGCTGTAAGGGCTTGCAATCCTCACACAGCAATTTGAGAATTATAAAGAGAGGATTCACCCTGTGAGAACACAAACTCAGGGAAAAATGAATCTCCTGTAGGTACCGATATGTGAATTTTCCTTTTCTATTGTTAGGTTACTTTCCAGTGCAGGAATCTTTCCCCATGCCCAGCAGCCATTCCCAGATTTCCCATGCCAGCACTTCTTGCTGACAGCCAAAGCCTGAACACTGAGCAGCAGCTCCAGCTTCTGCCTCTGTGTCTTTGCCCCAGCCCTTCCCTCGGCAGGCAGGGAAGGAGCCTGAGGCACCCACACAGCCCACCCTGCTTGAGAATCAGATTTCAGACAAAAAAGCTTTGTCCTTGGGCACAAATATGAAAATCAGCTTGTTTGGGTATTTCTGACTCCTCTGGAGCTCCAGCTCTGGGTCACGTTGTGTTTGTAGGGAGCCAAGGAGTTGTGTAATGGCTGGAATATGTGGGGTTAGAAATGCAAGTGAGTGCATGTAAGCTCAGGTTGGTGGGGGAATTGCCCTTATTTGTATGCGTGCATTTGTTTGAATAGACCTGCTGCACCCTATCTCTTATCTAAATACAAAACAAGGCCCATAGTTTCTAGCAGCTCCCTTGTGCCTTCCCTCCTCCACTTGCCTTTCCCCAGCTGGATGAAGAAAACAGAACTTTAATGCTGGGGAAATTGTTTTGAATTTGCCACACAAACCTTTTTGTACCATCTCAGGATAACTGAAGTGTACCTATTCAGTATGCTGAGCATCTCAGATGCCAGCTGAAGCCCAGGAATATTAATAAATAACACCATGTAGCAGCTTGGAGAGGAGCTCTAGAGAGAGGCAAGATTTGAGATTTTGCACTAATATTTGCTTTACTCACTGAATATGGTTTTAGCTTTCATAGTGTGAGCTCACATTTGGATTTTGTGCCCTTTTTGAAAATACATATCATAAATAAAAAGAAACATCAAATGTTCCACAAGACCTTTCAAAGAAAAAATTCCATTTGGACTACTTCAGAATCAGAAATGTTTACATTTTGTAGGGTTATGATGATAGAGAATGAGTCTTTGAGAAATGTCTTAATTGTATGCTTGCGGGGTGGTTTTGGTTTTCATTTTTTTTTAGGAAAAATGTGACTATTTCAATAAGAACTCACAAAATCACAATCAAAAGAGAGTCTTCACTAACCTTAACAGGCACCAGATCATGCTGCTCTACAGCAGATCTTAATGGTCAAAGGCAGAGTATTTGTATGCCTCACTGTTACAGAAAGGTGCCAGTAATAACAATCCCATCAGGTGGATATAAACTCGTCCCTGCTGAGGTCTGTCCTTGGAGGCAGAGCCTGCATTGCCTTCTCCACCGACAAGATCTCAAGTACTCATGCTGAGCTACTGCCAGACAGCTGGCACATCAGCATAAAATCCACTGCAACCTGCAATTGTGTGCAAGAATTGGAGCAAATAGCTGTGTGATTTAGCTCGTGCTCCCATGGTTCAACTGCTGCTGGCACAGCTTCCAGCTGATTCAAAGCAAGCCCAGGTATGTGTACGTGACCTGCTCTTGGAGAACTCACAGGTAGATATGACCTGCTCCCTGCTCCTGATTATACAGCAGCCTCCAGGAATCCTTGGGCACTCTGAGGATTTACTTCTGTCTTTTCACCAAAGCTGCATTTTTTTTCTCTGTCCTAGGAGTTCATATATTTTATTCTTCTTGAACAGATCTGTCTTCTCCCATCCATGTATCCTGCTATTAAATTTATTAGCATTTCATTCTCTTATTGTTCTGGGTTCTTTTCAGTTTGCTGGCATACAGACATGTCTTATTAAATCTTTCTCTCCAGATATTATTATCTCTGGTTGACTACCAATTTTTTTTTGAGTGCATTATTGTCAAATGCATACATTAGTTTTCATTTTCCTTTCTTTGTGATTCTTTTTCTGTAAAAAAACAATGAGGAATATAAAGACTTAACATGACTTTAATGCTTCATCCTATTAAAAAGTGCAATTGTTAATGTCTAAAATGCACCTTGCATAATCCTAAATGGTTATATGCATGAGATCTTAATTACATAGAACTTTATTCCTTAATTAATGTATTCCAGACATCTGTAGTTTTGATGTATAAAAATCTTGCCATGGGTATATTTTTAAGTTACACATGCAAAAAAGAGATGAAGTTTTCTGGTACTTGTTAGCAATGTAAGAGGTAGCTGCTTGGCACTTTCAAATCTGATGCTGTTAATCATCACAGTACTTTGATCAGGCTTTTATATTTTTTTAAATACTTCCCAATCACACAGGCATCTAGTCAGAGAAATAATTTTACTGACATATATAGATGACCTAGGGTTCCAGACTTACAGACATTTAAAATGCAAAGGGGAGAAGCTACTGTGTGAAAGCACAAAGGGGGGGGGGGGGGGGGGGGAAGGGGAGGGGGGGGGATACGTAAAGCAGATCCTTTTTCTTTAACGTGAGCAAGTATAAAGTATATACAACTAGACTCGTTTTACCCTGATCCACTTAGGAGCATGCTGTTTAACGATGCAAAGTGATAATGTACTTAAATGGTTAATGCAAGGGTTGATCCTCCTCTAAAACTGCGCTGGGAACAAAAGCTGAAATGACTTTTGGAAAGGGAGGGACAGGAGGAATTCTGACCCTTCTCCTGGCGCTTTACAATGTGAAACCACAAATCAATTGAGGAATCAGTGCACGGCACGTGGATTAAAACGCCTCCTAGAAGCAGCCGGTACTGTACATTGCCTAAACCCTCCCTGAACTTTCTCAGTGAATACAGCAGCCTGACAGCCCGGCTTCCCGCTGGGTGGATCCTGCAACTCCAGGAGGGAATGGCACTTCTTGTTTTTAATTAGCAAAGGTGAAAGGTGAATTAAAACTAGCTGTTTGGCAAGTCAGAGCAAGGGGCTGAGTTCTGAAGATCACCAAGGAGGAGGGTGCTTTCTCTTTTTTTCCTTTTTTTTTTTTTTTTTTTTTTCCCTCCCTCCTTCTCTGAATGAATTGCCTTGCAGGAGGGACTGAAAATACAGCTTCTTCCTGAATCCACTGGCAGAGTTACTAAAGACAGCTCAAGACACAACACTGCAGAGTAACGCCTTGGAATGTCCTCGCACTTTATAAACAATTGTCCTAGGGAGGGAATATTTTTACATGACATTTGCACAGCTTGACAAATGGCTAGCTGAGGCTGTGTGCTGCTCTGATGAACGTTGAATTTCCCACAGAGACACCCCACAAACTGACCAAAGAGAGAGATCTAGCTGCACTGGCAAAGTAGAAGTGGAAGTTGAAGCCTTAAAAACACCCCACCAAAACAACAAACAAACAGCAGCAGTTAAGTGAAGAGAGCAAGAAATTTATCTTGGGCAGGATGGCATCTGCCCAGCACCTTCTAATCCTGGCACTGTATGGCTTGTTACTAGAGTTACCAGCTGGATGTCACACAGCAGATACGAGGCAACCAAGGTTACGTCTGTCACATAAAGGTAGGTCAGTGTGTCAGGTTTTTAAAGACTTTATGCTAATGCAAGTTCATTGACTTCGCTGAATGTATTGCATGGGATTAAATTATGGTCCTTTGATGGAGTAAAATGATCCTGTTCAGAAATCTTGTGAATTGTTTCTTTTTACTAAACTGCATCCTAGATTAAGTTTACTGAATTCTGGAAGACTTAAGGTACTTGCAGTGATGATTTTAGACTGCTGAAATATTCTTCTACCTGAAAGTGTGTTAGATTTGCATGTCATTCTCTCTTACTCTCCATGCTGTAAGAAGGCTGTCAGGTCTCTTAATAAGAGGCAAAGAACTGGAGAAGATAACCTGAAATTATTGCTGAATAAATGTGCATCATATAACCCTTGAACAATTAAATGTGTGTTTCACTTTTAGAATTCTGTCTGTCTACAAATGTAGCTGAGGCAAAAGGACTGAATTCCTGTGCAACCATATGATTCATTTTCTAAACAAGCAAGTGTCATCACACTATAATTAAAATGAGTAACTGCCAGTGTAAGTCTGCTTGCAGTTTAACTGAGTTACCCAATGAAAAAAATGTTATTTTTTCTGACATATTTATGTAGAATACTTATAACTTTTATTTTTGTTTAAAATTATTTAAGTCTCAGTTACCTGAAGCCTGAAGCACTCTTCCTTAGCTCCTTCAGTGTCCCTGTTCTTTTCTGGATTGCATGTGATTTAAACTCTTCCTTATTACTTGGGTTTAATCCTGCATATATAAAAAAATACCTGTGCATAGCCATGGCATTTCAGTTCTCTGCAGCAAGACGTACATTTGTAGATTATACACTTAGACAGGTATGACAGATAATCATTGCAAAAGGAGAAAAATATGTAATTGTGCAAGATAAACTGATGATTGGCCAGGATGTTTGGATATTACCTCTTATGCACAGATGAAAAGAAAATGCCTTTTTGCTGACATAGTTGGGAATGAGCAAATTCTAATTTACTCAAGAACATTTCGATGGCTATACAAGTGATAACTGCATCAGTGTGAAGTACATTAGAATACCTATTTTAAGAATGGGTAAGATTTAAGAATTAGTAGCAGCTAGAGCTCCATGAGTCTACAGCTTTACTCCAAACAAGGTTTAATTATGTTTTATATAGCAAGCTAAATTACCAATTATAAGGAAGGGAGAAGCTGAATAGGCTAATTGGTCTGAATATCTTGCTAGAAAGCTATAAGAAATGGGGTTTGCTTTTACAGGGCAGTGAAATGTTCTAGAGAAAGAAGTATTTGTCATGGAAAGCTGTCTTGTAAGTAAAAAATTAATGGCTCTAAATTAAATAAATTATATGACCCCTTTTAACATATAAACCACTTTTTTTAACCTATGGTTTCAGAGTACAGTAGGAATGAGTGCCAAATGCTGATTGTATAATTCTTTAGTATCTCTTACTGTTGAAAATGTGCATTTGAATATTGATTTATTTCTAGATGTAACTACTAGGGCTATAGTTATTTGGTATTTTTTTGTTTGTGATGGGGTAAGGGAGATGAGAAAAGCACAGTAAATGAGACAAATAGACCTAGCGTTATGTTGGTTCAGGACTTTAGCTTAGCTGGCTGTTTTGGCAAGCTCCCCACTATGGTACTGCAGCTATTAACTGCTTCTCTGCTCACTTGTAGTAGTAATTGCTTTCCAATGGTTGGAACCCGTGTACATTTCACTGCATACTGCTCCTCTTTTCAGCAGTGAGCCAGTAATTTGGCCACAACACACCATAACTCTGATATCTTCAAAGAGATCTTAAAACACCCATTTCTCACAGAGGACCAAACCTTCCCTGCTTGATGGCAGTTCCCTCAGATCCAATGACACAGAAAGATCTGTCCTCATAAATTCCCTACAATGGTCACACACATCACCATCTTATACTTCACCTTGTACAATACCCTGTTGCATTTTTCACACTTATGAAATGTGACTGATTTTACAAGCAGTGTTGCAGTCAGGGAATGCCTGACCACATATCCCCAGCCAAAGGCTGGAAGTGGCATATCTGCCTGCCACCCTGGGAACAGCTACTGCAACCCTCCCAGCCAAAAGAATGTAGCGACCAAGCATGAAGACAATGAACAAATGTCACTGCTGTCCTCACTAATCAAATAGGAACAGCAGGTGGGACCCTCATCTTAATTGCATCTGCTCCAGAGAAAGGCTGCTGTGGGTACCAGAGAGGTGTGGGGTAGTCACAAAGAGGTGGCCATGCACCCCTCTGTAGGAAGTTGCTTCAGCCTCTCCTGTGAGTTGCTGTTGTGGTACTGAGGATGAAGCCTATATGTGTAAATTTTCAGTGTGGAGTAGCTGTAGCTTCAGTTAAAAATTTCACTGCAAAGACCCTGAAACATGAAAGTCAGCAGGCCTGCTAGCTACCTCCCTTTGGAACTGCAGATGTTGGTGGCTAACTGGGATTCAGGCCCTTGCAAGACAGGCTAGTGCTAGCTGGAAAATTAAAAGCTTCTGTGATGAGTATGATGAGGTTACGGACATCAGAAATTTTTTTGTTATGGAAGGATATTTAAAACTAGTCCATTTTAAAGTCTTGTTTCCTTAGAGTCAAGAGAAAGCTTCCACAAATTAGAAAGAGTCTCCTTTGATTTTTATAAATTCATAAATTATCTCTTTAAATTTCTTTTAAAGTGATGCTCAGTGAAAGTTAGTGGTCTGACAGTGAAAGGGAACCTTTTGCTCTCTCAGCAAACCAGACCTTCACCTGCAGTGCACACATGTCTCCAAACCCACAGCAACAAGACCAGGTCCTAACCCTTGCAGAGGGGTCGCCTGATGGATAGGAATACCACAATCCCCCTGCCAATTAAGGGATATATTGTGCAACCCCTGTTTGACTCTACAGCCATTTTCTCTGCTTCAGTCGGAGTTAATGAGAGTCCTGCATTCATTAACTACTGGTAAACCTGTCAAGTCAATGCAAACTGTAATGGTGATTTTTGTTAAGGTAGATGATGGTCTTTATTCACAGTAAACCCAAATGTGAATTTTGACATTCCTTTATGAGATCGGAATTGATCCTATAACCACCTAGCAGTCATTTTATGGTTCTAACTTCATTTTTAGTAAGTTGAGATAGGTTTATATCCAGAACTTGAAGGTGTTTTCCTCAAACCATCATCTTATGTCTATTAGAAAATGTATACTGCAGTTCATACCACCTGTGGTACTAGTGTTACAATTGCAATAAAGGTTAGTGCTTGAAGATGACCAACTAAGATCTATGTACTCCAACAGCTTCATGTAGATTTGTAGAGATAAAAATGTGTCATATCTTGATTAATATTACAGAGAAATAGATTTCTACATTATTAAGTTATAGGTTGACAACTTCATTTAAAAATCATTAGCTCATTTTACATACAGTACATACTCTGGCTAATGAGGTGTTAATGGAAGCCAAGCTTCAACCCCTATTCTTTATAGGCTGCTGGTTAAATTCTTTCCCAGTATCCCACAGTTTGAGTTCTCGCAATGGGAAGTATATAATTAAGGTGAAATCAGCACACACTGCGTGCTAAAAAGAAACTATTTACATTACAGATTGAAATGGATTGGGTTTCCAGAGGACAGGAGGGATATATTTATATAAGGCTAACAAGGCTACACGAGAAGCATGTGGGCCTGAAAGGCCCATGAAGGATGTAATTGTATAATTCAAGCATTATGCATGGTTTGCTTTGTATTTCTAATTGGTTTTGGATTCTTTTCTTTTCCTAGTTCATGAATATGGTAAAGAACAAAGGCAATACAGTATGAAAATGAGATATTGAGCCGTTAGAGCGGTCTGTACAATTCTGTTGCATCAATGGGGTCTGGTTTTTGTGCAGCAATTTGCACATCTTGAGGGATCTATTTTCTGTTTTACCCACTACATTCTATTGAGTGACTTGAGGGATTTTGGCATTGCCTGACCTCAGGTTGTGTAGCTATGTACTGGACACTGCTCTTATCTATCAGAAGTGTGGTTAAGAAGCAGTTGCGCCTGTCTTACCCACTGAAGTATATTTTTTTTACCTGTTGTTGGAACTGCTTGCAACTTTCTACAGTAGAGTCAAGCTGCAGCAGGCAGAAGGAGCAGACTGAACTTGGAAGGAAATCATCTAGGTTAAAAAATGTATTCTCCAAGCACAAATATTTCAAATAATAGCATACTGCTAAGGAAGGGAGAGTGGAAATGTTGCAGACAAAAGCTGATACTCTCCATGTTCATAGTCAGATTTTAATACGAAAAATGTGTAATATAAAACATTTAATGTAGAAGAGTTTAGGTTTTTTCGGGCTGACTAATCATCTTTGAGGGCTGCTGAGGTCTGTTACAGCAGAAAAAATGTTTCATTGCCATTTTCAGGAACCAGACTTTCAGTGCACCTACTTTAACTTTCCTGATATTTGCAATTTAGAATTTATTGTAATAAGGATCAGGAGTTCCACCATGCTTATCCACGATACCTTACTCTGTTCTCTAGCTAGAGGGCAGTAAAGTTTACTCAGGGGCTAACAACTACATTGAATAACAAAAATGTGGGGAATGTTTAGACAGTAATTTCCAAATTGTAATGTCGACAAATATATTTAATACGAGTATAATATTTTCAATTAGTAATCACCTGACCGCATAAATCGTGGCTAATTACTGACCAGCCACATAACCCATAACTGAGTCATGGCTGAGTCAATTTCATACGTGAAAATGTTTTCTATTTTTAACAGCTTTCACTTGTTTTGAATGACTAGGAAAGACCAGTTTTCCTAACAAAGCAAATTCAAATCCAATAAAGATGTTAATTCATCCTAGATGTATATCACCTTGACTTTGTACCAGGATAAGGAATTGACTTGTGGTCTTTGCTCTACTTATAGTCCAGAGAAGTCTATGTCCAAAAAAAATAGATGATACTGTATATGTATAAACACACACACACACATATATATATATGTATATGTATCTGTAAAATGTGTGTGTATATACATAACAGATTGAAGTTTTGATATTTCTTACATTGAAATAAAGAGCAGTAAAATTCCAAGCGTTTAGGAGCTAATGGCCTTTATTATGGCTCCACATTTAAATGTGCTGGGATATAAGGGCTGCTAACCAGAATTATGAGTGTTTGGGAAAAAAAAGTGATGAGTAATGTTTTATAATTCTCAAGGCCCCATAGAGCTCAATGTCAGCTTAAAAATATCTTAGGAAAAGATGTGCAAGTATCTCTAGGCCAATTAGGAGGCAGAGAGGAGAGCTTTTGCATCTCCCACCGGACAGGCAACTGATTGTCTACCAACAGTTAGGACAAGATTTAGGTTTATTAATCACCCATATCACTAGGGGTGACTGCTAGGAAGCTCAGGAGTGCTTACGAGTAATCCTGGTGTGACTTGCTCACTGAGACAGGAATTTTTTGGCAGAGAATTCATGCTAGTTCCTTTCATAACTGCATTTTGTTGACAAAGGCTGCTGTAAGTCTTGCTGTAGCAGAGCTCTGAAGTGATAAGCACCACCACCGGGAATGCAAGGAGCAGACAGTTTGCAGCCTGACATCAATCACTTTCCTGCTCTTGCTTTAAAGAACTAAGTACCATCTGAAGGTGCAAGACCAGAATATCCTGCATGTTGCTGCTTCTCTGCAGCTAACTCCCTGCTTTCAAAGTGATAACACCATCTGCTATTTTAAACTCTTCATCAGATATCGTACTCGCCATTATTTCACTGAAAGCAAGTGTTATATTTTACTTAAATGAAAACAGGATTAATGCTCTTTATGTGATTTAAGGGATGGTGTCCAAGGGTGAGCATCTGTGTCAGGCCTTTTGATAAACTTCTGGTCAATAAATATCCTAAAATGTGCAATAGAAATATTACATATTATTAAAATTGCTGCCCTGGTTTTCCTGGTTTTCTTCATGTAGCCAGGCAAATATGACGAATTTATAACATGCAGACAGTGTTAATTGCAAAAATCATAATTTCTTGAAGAAATTCATAGCCTGCAGGGATAAAGATAATAATCTTTGTTTTACAGGGGAAAATAAAGCCCTCTTGAGTACACTATTTAAAATGTTTTGTGTTGGTTAGTTAATGTTTAGCATTTATTTAAATCAGTTAAGGATTCAGAATTAAACATGAAAGAACATGTTGAAAGAGAAGAAGATTGAAAATATTGCATTATAAAAAATAAGTAGTATCCTTTAGCCATAATTTCAAACTCCTCTTAAGAAAAGACTTAAATGATTTTGAGGAAACAATATTTGAGAAGTTTTTTAAATAAACTCCATCTTTGAATTGGTGAAAAATTTAAATTGTCACCATCAAGATTCAGTTTGAGGAACTGAATCTACGGAGTCTACTGTATACATTAAAACAAAGGAAACCATCAGGATTCTCTCAGAACACAGTTTTAAAACCAATGTGTTTATCTCACATTGACAAATTCCATTTTTTCCCTTGATCTTGGTTCTTCTGATCACCCTCAAGGCTACAAATTCTTATTTTGGAAGAGAGATTTCTCCGTCTTAACAACTTCAATTGAAAGCTGACTTCAATGTGCTTCTCCTCTAAGCATCTTCTGCTAGTTTAAGCTATAAATTGATATGCTTTCACTCATCCCTTTGGCAAACTGTTTTATAGCAGTCTAAAGACTGGTTTTTTTCCCTTTCAAAAAAATGTAAAGCAGGAATGTATCATTATGTATCCAGTTTTTTCTTACGCTGTGATGATTTTCATGCCTGTAAAAATCACCGAAGCAAAACTATTTTAAGATAAATTTTGTTTGTTTTTTTTCTTTTTTTAAGACACAATATTACAGATACAAGGAGTGGTTTCTCTGGTTTGTCTCAGGGTTTCTTGGTGACATTTTGATGCTAGATCTCTTCAAATGTTTGTGAACTGCAGCACATTACAATCAAGCATCCAAATACACTGCTTAGCTGCAGTGCTCTTGGTGAATGTATAATCTTAGTAGTGAATCTTTTGTTCCTCTTCTAGTCTCCTCATTCTTATTTTACCTGCAATTTGGGGGGCCTCCAGAATATAATGGCATGTCAAAGGTTCCTTTTACAGTTTCTGTGCAAGTATATACAGGAGGTCTGCAACCACAAAGTTGTCAAGGGGATGGCTGCCAAACATCTTGGCCCTGACATGACACCCAGCCTCTGTGTGTAGCCAATAGCTGCAAAACTTGAGTAACTCATGTAGCTGAGAAACAATTTTTGATGAAATAGAAGTTGAATCTCATTTTTAAATAACTTTTTATTAGTCTCAGGTGAAAGCAGAGAATTGGCAGTTGTTTGTCGTGTCTTGCTACCCTGTCTCGCTAGAGTACTTGGTGTGCTTTATTGCCTCTTCTGTCAACCAGAATCTGCTCAACTCTTATTAAAAGTCAACAAGAGTCTTCCAGTTACATATAACGATCTAAGATTTGTTCCTGAATGCAGTGCTGTGTTTCAGACTGTGGAAGTGCCAACCTTTGACCTCATAAACTCCACAATATCAGAATCAATTCTGTGTACCAGGAAGCACCAACACTCCACCATGTTGTCTTTGCTTTCCACAGAAAAACACAGTGCCATAGCACTTTTTGTAACTCACCTGCCTGTTACTGATTGGCACCTGGTACTTAGACCTCCAGTATCAAGGAATGGATTAAAAGCTGTTTTTTTAAACTTCTGCATGTTAAAAAGTCAACACAAAAGAAATTCTGTAACGATCCAATGGCAAAGACTAGTTTGCCATCGACTTGCAACATTCACAAATTATATTACCTTTCCTGGTTGAATTTTCATATCAGAAACCTAATTGTGAAGGAAACTTTCCAGTCAAGGAAGATTATATGAGAAGCATGAGACTTGTCTGCTTTGTGGGATCTATTGCAATATAGTTCAAAGGATCTTTATGAATATATAATGTCAAAATTCACAAAAAAAATTAAAGGCCAAAAATTTCATTAATGAAAAATAAAAAAAGCCCCAAACTCAACCAAAAAATGTCTACTAGCCAAAAATAGAGAGACAAATATATCACTGACAGCTTTTCATATCTATTTGGCCTGAGCATAGATGTTCATTATTTATAAGAATTTGATGACAGGTAATATACAGTACTCTTCAGACTGTGATTTGGCAGGAACAGATACAAAAAAAAGTTGTTTATGATCCTTGTGAAATCATGTTGCTAGTGTTTTTACTTCATCAGTAATGAAGAATTTAGGGGTTTAGGAGATTTGCTTGTTCAGCATTTGCAGTTTTCATTCTCTTTCTATTTTTTTTTTAATCCCCAAAAATCCCCCAAAATAAAAAAAAAAAAAAAAAAATACCCATATTTACATATGAATATAGAAGATTCTCAACACATGCTAGATCCCTCTAGCATGATGGTGAGTCTTTCCCCCCCCAAAATAATTCTCTAAACTAAGGGACCAATGCTGGGAAGATAGGCATTCAGTGAAAGAAGATTTAACTCCTCTTAACATCCTTAGTATATCTGTTCTCTACTTCTTCTGTGTTTATTTTCATCTAAAGGATTCCTGACTTCACACTGTGAAGCAATTGAAGCTTCTGTGGGGAGTCAGACAATGGGGTTTTTACTGTTGCTAAGTTCGCTTTATAAGCTTTTTCTTCCAACACATTTGTTTAATAGGCCTAGTAAATGGTGAATGAAGCTGTAAATATATGTTTTATTTGTTGATGTGCAATAAACATCACAAGGATGTTGGTCTTTTCTTATTCTGATCTTCCTGACACTGGTGAAAGGAAGCTGTACAAAATGAATGAGAAGTGCCTTAAACTGATTGCAGAAAACAACAGTCCCCACATACCAAAGGGTTGGTACCTTGTTTCTTTTTTAACAGATGGTTTCTCCCAGCAGTGTTACTAAAACTTAATAATAGCAAAATAATAGGTTTCTTGATGTGAGGGAATTATTCCAGATAGCACTATTCACTGGGGTCATCGCTGAAGGTCATTTTTCATCCAGAGAGCTAAAGGTTTGCAAGTGTTGGTCAATTCCATGAGCTCCTGCAACTCTTTATTTATGATTAAGCTAAGTGCTCTCCTGTGGGTGTGTGGTAAAAGCCAAGAGTAAAGGAAAATAAACCCATTCCTTTATATATTAAATATTTCATCTCAGTTGATTGAGAATGGTATGATGCAAAGCTTGAAAATATGTGCTGTCTGGGAGCCCAGAAAGACGTAAGCTGTCTTAGAGATCTTGTTCTTATTAATGTTGTTGCTGAGAAAACATCTTGTCTTTATGTGCCTGTGTTTACACACTAAGTAAGTCATTATTCTCTCTCCTCTGCTTATCTTAGGCATGGCCATGTCCTCCTGCATATTTTCAGGTTACACAAGCGTCTGGGATAGCAGTCATTTCTAAACACACTACTGAGAAGGTGTTAAAGTATTCAGCAGGTTCAGCACTTATTATAGCTCATAACCAGGCTGTAAACAGGCCCAAGCACTTTACTGATTCCATAGTATTCCTTGTTGAGTGACTGCAGCTTCTATGGTTTAACACTCTAGCACTGCAATGGGTTATTTCATTTCTAGAAGACTTCAATTCTTGTAAATAAAATGCTTCACATTTAGAAGACAAAGTTACAGTAAAGAATGTTCTTCCAACAACAGCTCTGAATATGGTCCTTAAGTTCTGCTGCTAAATATATGAAAGCTTTATTACAAAACCAGAACAATTAGTAAAAAATAGAACAGAGGCCTTATTTCACTAAATACTCCCATAAACTTTTGTGACTAAAAAGTTGACAGGATATTCCTTGCTCCTGACCTTATTCTCTGAAAGAGGTGATCCATTTGGTCATTGCATTTCACCTGGAAGTGTATTTCTGTCTCTCTTGAGTTTAGAGGGAGAGTAAAGTCAGCTTAAACCAGAGTCCTCACATTTCAATAAAGGTGGGTAAAATGGACTTGGGATGAATGTCTGATGATAGGTCTAGCATGCTAAACATGCAAGGATAAAACCCTTTGGCTTAGAATGACTTACTGCAGAGTTTACAAGCTGCAGCACTATTGCCTTGATAAAGTATAAGTGAAGATATTATTGCTAAGTAGTATGTCTTTGATCTAATAATGGTCTGGAAGAAGAGGATGGAGGCATACTCATTTGAGCAGTGACCTGAGCAGTGTAAGTGGCTCCCAGAGCTGCTGGACACAACTATCTCTAGACCATAGTAATGACTGTTGTGCTCTGCACCTGCGCCCATGCACAATATGCTGATTTAGATTAAGCATGACATGCTTAGGTTAAGCAGCTTTCAGAACAGTTTAAACCTAATTGATGTACTATTGCATTGAAATAGGTGAGCCACTCACAGATGCCTGCCATAGCTACTCCTTGGCAAAGAAGCAGTAGAAAAAAGGTTAGATACAAGCTGCGTAAGTTATTTCCACTGCCCACAAAGCAGCCTTAAAACTGCACCCTAAAACTTTGGTTCTATAAATATTTGATGATCTTGTGTGTGTACTTTTAATTAGACAAATTTATTATTTGATTAAAAGTTAAATGGGGGTTTATTTGCAAGATCAAAATCTAAGGCATAAATTCTTTGAAGCAGTCCCTGTAGTGTGATTGACTAAAATCAGTCATGACAAAAGTTATTCTATTTTGCCTATACCGCAGGCATTACAAAGCAACTTGAAACTTTGAAAATTTTGATTTATGTGCAAAATTTCACTTTCCATTTTATTCTATGGTTAAAAACTTATGGAAAGTTTTGAGAACTACAACTTACTGGCATCTTTTGTCATAAGGAAAACGGTACTTCCAGAAGATGCTTCTTTGGGTCTTTTATAGAGCGCTGTGTGTAGGTGCACGTCATTTAGAATTGTGAATAAATTTCACAAATGCTATATGTGGTCTCTGTAATTTTCTTAACATGGAACAACCCCTTACTTTCTTAGGAAATGTAACAAATTACTTCATAGTATCAGGTTAATGGAATTTTTTTTTACTTTGTGGTTTCACGTTTACTGCTGTAATGTGTTGGCACTAAAATCCTTGAGCTGTAAAATTAGATGTCTGGGCTGTTGAAAACTCCTCATACTTTTAATTTAAAAGTAAAATAAAAACTAAAACTTACAGCATGGAGATTTGAAAATAATAATAACTGTTGTTTATACATTCTTGTGAAACAGCTCCTGAAGTGTTCTGTGAATTTGATAGCAGCATAGAAATACTTTACCTTGGGATTGCTGAAAGGTAATAGAGATCTTGACATGAACTGATATCTGATACCATTGCCTGGGAGTGTTGCAGGACCCATGGGGAATATCTGAGAGTTAAATTTTTCATGTCTTAGCATGTTTTATACTTTAAATGGTGTATACTATAAATTAACATGCAAAAAAAAGGTTTCTAATCTAAGATGAAAAGGTGCTTCAGAGTTTTTCTGAATTAGTCATACATTATATGCAGCACTGTAGCCCTGCTTCAGCCTCGTTGGAGTGGTTTGGCCTCTGCATTCAGCTGTTCATAACATGGTGGTAAGTTTCTATAGGTGTTGATTTCTGTGAAAATTTTGTCTTTGGTTTTGCTTTATGAGTGTTTGGTCCTTGAGTCTGTAAGGTCTGCTCTTGCCAGACATTGTAATGTTGATGGCAGAGGTTAGCTATTACAGCATCCACCTCAGCCCCATAATTATGGTTGCAAATGCATTACAGTAGCACAGGGTGAGAATGTATTTCTGTCGGCATCTTGGAATCCTGCAGTTGGTTTCACAGGGACTGTGATACTGCTTATTCACCAAAGAATTGCTTACAGACTTTTAAAAATGCATTTGAGAGCACTAGAGGGTGGAGGTAGATCCATAATTGGATTTGAAAACCTTCCTGACCTTAACACTGTTGATTGGACAAGATTTGCTTTTAACCAATCAGTTCCTAACCTAAGCATTTACTGATTTTTAACCTTCATGAAGACTTCACACCTACTGAAAATGTAGAAGATGAACCCAAATAAAGACCTCACAACTGCTGGCTGGAATCTATCTTGGAAGGTGAAATCCAGAGATCTCATATGATGCTTATAGAAGTTATAGTACCCATGAAACTTGCCTTTAAACCAAATCTTTTTATAATTAAATTATTTCTTTTAAGAAAGATGAGATCTTTTATTTACTTGAGAGGTTTTTTTTGCTGGGTTTATTGGATTACCAATAATGTGCTAATAATCTATTAGATTTGAGAAATCTGGATTCATCTAAAATTTTACTAAAAACTTTCAGCAAGCTCCTGGGATGCTCTAGTATTTAAGTCTTGCTAAATGTCATAATTTCCTTCCCAAATAGAACTTGCATGTGAGAATAAAACTTCTTTCCAACTACCTACTGTTTTACCTCATGAGACTGAAATACCTTTGACTATTGCGAAACTGGCAATAAGGAGTAGGAACGAAGATATGCCTCAATAGCAGGCTATCATTAAAGAAGATAAACTTGGAAAATGAAAGATGTTTTCTAGACTCCTATATCCTTATATCATATGTCCTTTGTTTTTCTTCTGTTCTTTACTCCTCTACTGAAGTAGTCTGAGATGTTCTTTTCTTTATTACTAGCTTCTTTATTATCTTCACTTCTTAATAAATCCATAAGTAACAATCCAAAGTCATACTCACCTTTCCTCATCCCTCATGTTTTCCTGCTGCAGATATAAGGGTATCCCAGGCACTAAGGTCTCCCTTATAGCAGCTATGTCCCTCTCATGTAAACTTCAACAGTATTTCTTCAACTCTTTTTATTCATTAAACACTTATTTGGCTCCCTAGGTGGGCCAAAAGTATCAGAGGTATGATTGTTTCTGCATGTGATGTTGACCAGTTAGTTTGCATGTGCTAATTGACCAGCTAATTGGCCTGCTAACTGCATTACTTGTATAATGATTTTGTTCTCCTTTTTCAAGGGACTTACAGAGTATTTCTATTTCTTAGCTGCTGACTTTCAGGAAACTTGGAAAAACTTAATGTTTTTTAGACAGCCGGTACTCCTCACCCTTTTCCCACAAAATTTAAAATTGATCAGTGGGACCTCATGTGTCATAGGGAACATGGATTGTGTTATCAATTATCAGAGTGTTCCAGAACACCTGACTTTCTAGGGCAATTAGATTTGTTTGCATCACAAGAAAATCAAATAATTTTTACTATGATAAATCATTCTTCTCTTTTGCTCCTTCCAAACTGATAATTCTGTAGAGAAGTCAGATAACTACTGTCATTTCAGTGGCAACAAAATTATCTTTTCCAATAGTTCCTATGGAAATTTCAGTCTCCTGTGTTGCAGGTAGCTGTTCCTAGGAAATCCAGATGATACCCAAGCATGATTTAGCCTGAAGGTATTTTCTTATTTCATGAGTTAAAGGCACTAAATATGCGTTCTTAAGAGAATTAAAATTAATGAAAACAAGACATTTTGTTCTGAAGCTTTTGTCCTTGAAGAATAATTGGAGACAGTGCAATAAATGAGTACTTGGAAGATATTTTCTGTGCTACTCCTTGCTTTCAGATGGGTTAGAATTATTATCCTAGCTCTTCCCTCCAAGATTTTGACATGCTTTTATTCTCAGGGGAGTCTTGGAGATGTACATACATGTGGAGCTTTCTGGAGCACAAACATTAAAGCAAGAAGCCAAGGAATGATGAAAGTATCCCAGATCAATATAGTGCTAAAGGAAAAGAACATCTGGAAATAAAGACCACATAAGGTCTATATGACTGGAAGATGAAAGAGTCCTCACTAGGTAAACATTTGGGCTGGAAGTTTTAGAAAAGACCATATAGCTGGGGTAGTGAGACAGGTAGTGAGACCAAGCTAAATTCAACCCACTATATCAGTATCAGCAAGCTTTACCAAAAGACTTGTTAACACGAAAATTTCAAGAAAAAAAGCTGATCAGGCTAGTGGCTGAAAAGCGTGTAGGCAAGCTAGATAAAAAATAAAATCTATGTGTACCTGAGCACATTCTACTTTAGGAGTAATAACAAAAAAACATCCTCTATTTACTTTGTATTATCTTAGACGGTGTCATTCTCAGCTCAGAGTGATAAACTAGTAATAAATTGTTATATGCTTTGCTAACAAGCTGTTTTATTTATCAGTAACCTCTAAAGTTTTTAAGTGCAACATTTTATTTAAAGTGCTTTGAGATACTAAGTTAGACAAATTAACCTTTTTCCTTTTACTGATTGTGCTGTAAATGCATTCCAAAAATTCTAGTGAGCTGATGAAATCAAATTTTTCCTTAAGCTGCTGCCATTTATTCTTTTGTAATGTTTATCTAGATACTGTTAATTAACTTCAATTTTACAGGTAGTTTAGGAATGTTAAAACAAGCCTTGTCCTATCTCAATCGTCAGAAACAGCAGGAACACTTTGAAAGAGCAAATGGTTGTTGTCTTTCAATTTTAGTCTTCACAATAATGCTTAGTTTTGTTCACAGATAAGTATTTAATTCAGAAATTCCATATGAATTTAGTGATGACTACCTTATTAATAAATCGAGATACAAAATTTTTCTTTGAAGTCCTGCATTTTGAAATTCTAGATCTTTAAGAATAAGTAATAGTTTTTTTTTAAATTATAGTGTTCAGCATTGCAAAAAATTCTTGGAAACAATATTTTTTTGATATTTCAAATATTGGAAAAAATGGACAGTAAATTGAATGAGCTTTGCACCTATTTCTGGAAATATTACATGCTTTTTTGGAAGGTCTTATCTGCCATTATAAGAGCTCCAAAGTTCTTTTTTTTGGTGAATGTCAATAAGTATTGAAAACTTAATACATTATCATTGACTTGAAATGATCCTTTTCTTTAGGACAGAGGTTTATTATCATTACTTGAAACAAGCACATGTTGAAAAGGTATTTGACTAAATTATTGTGGTGAAGAACAACTTTAAACAAATGTTCAGTTGATCATTTATTCTAAAGTGGCATTGGTGACATGGATCCTCCTGTAGACAACTTACCTGGTTTGAGGTTTGACTACACATTCTTCAGATTTGACATTAGCTTTCCAAATGCAGGGCTCAGGAACAGAGTTTCCAATGGTTTAACCAATCACATGGCATCAAAGTGCACATTTACAGCCTGCTGAAAATATAAATTAAACTAACTTCACAGAATCATTGTTAATTTTAGGCCAAAATTACTTGATTCAGAGGCATTCATGCTAACTTGTCACCTCATCACAACTTGGTCACATATCAAATCCCCCTCGGCTTATGTTCATGACTGGTTCTCTTCTGATGGCCTCAATGGGCTGTTCCTTTCTTTGGAAAAGGTTTCTGCTTAATGCAAAAAAAAAAAAAAAAAAAAAAAAAAGAGCCCAAGACCCTTTCTGGTTTGGTAGTGGAGTTTTTAAAATTCATTTTCCTAAATCTTCAAGGTCCAGAAATAAGTATGATTAGTATCATGTGTTTGTGCAGCTTCCAGCTAGCAATACAAGGATTTAAGTTAACTTTAAATTATGTCAGTCCTTTTATTTTTGGTATAAGTTTCACTTTTGGTTTTAACTATCTTCTGAAATGTCATATCTTAAGGTTAATTTTTCTTTCTTGGTTTTTTTTTTTTGGTAAATATTATTCCTCCTCTAAGAGAACTAAATTTAATTCTGTTTTGATCACTATTACTTAACGTCTCAACTATAAATATTTTTTCTATTTTTGACTAAAACTTCATTTTATATATTCCAAAACAAACTACTCCAAGAAGGAATCGTTTAACATGCAGAATGAACTTCTTTAGATGTTTTACTATGCCAGGTAATTAGTTCACAAAAGAGATATGTTTTAATGTAATATCATTGTTTTCTGCAACATCACTGATCTCAGCCAAGAACATTCTCTCCAGTAGAAGTAGTACCATACCTTTGTGGCTCTCTCTGTGTTCTCTACAGACATAAATTTAAAAAATAAATTCACTTCTCATAATTTAGAATACACATACTTTGTTTCCACAATTGTATTAAGTATAGGTTCTTGTTTATATACCCTGGAAGTATTTCTACCTATCCTTTTGTGGTGTATGTCCCTTCCTCGATTTAGGGAGGTCTGGATGAAGAAAAGCTTAGAGATTTTTATAAAAAGTGGAGTTTCTGTACTGTCTCGTTTTTTTGAAGTTGAAAAAAAGAAATGAAAATACAGAAGTTAACAGTTAAATTTTCAACTCAAGGTAGAGGATTTAGTTGTGCCAGGGGAGGTTTAGATTGGATATTAGGAAAAGATTCTACACAGAAAGGGTTGTCAAGCACTGAATTAGGCTGCCTTGGAAAGTGTGTAGATGGAGTGTTTAGGGACATGGTTTAGGGGTGAGTTGGCAATGGTGGGTTAATAGTTGGACTCAAGGATCTTAGGGGTCTTTTCCAACCTAAATGATTCTATGATTCTATATTTTGTGATGTTTGAAAAGACACAGACCCACTGTTTCTTTCAACTCTCTCAGTCTGGTCCTAAACCCTATCAGGAAATTGAGTGTTTTCTGCAGGAGAGAATAGATTTTTTTTCTCTTGGTAGACAATTTGGATGCAGGTTTTTAAGGTTGTTTTTCCCCTCTTTTGCTTGTTTGGTTTTTTCTTTCTTTTTTTTTTTTTTTCTTTTTTCTAAGAAGCACTGGAGAATGGCAGAAACTAGAGGCAGATTTCATGCTCCTCTTGGCATAAAATGGTCAGATACCTGTCTATTATATCCTTCTATCCTGATATTATATCCAAAAAAAACAGAATTAAACTGACAACCACGTTTAGTATAAAAAGAAATATTCATCTATTCCCCATTTTTCTCCTTCTCCTTTGTGGTGCTGACACTATAACTTTAATTTAAAAAAGTCCTGCTAAGGTACTCCCTGGAAATGGGCTTTAACTGCCTTGCTTTGACACTTTTTTATTTACAACATTTTCTGTGGTGCTCAGGTTGTTATAGAAAATTGGAAACTGTGTTGTGTTCTGTAGCCTGTAGTGATGTCTGGAATATCAGTAACTCCTGGGAGTACTCCTAAACCATGTACTTGTTTTAGGGTTACTTTTAGTTTTGTGGAGCTGGACTTCAATGAGGATTGACAACAGCAATATGAAAAGATACATCAAATTGTCAGTCAGCTGCAGAAGACATCAAAAACTCTGACTGGTATGCATTTCAGACCAGCAGCAGTTGTAATGCTATTAACTTAATTAGATAAGGAGAAACCTCTACAAATTTTCTGGAAAATTGCCTATTATTTAAAACATTTAATCTGAGAGTAGAACATGTTCGTTGGCTGTGGAATTGTCTAACTTTTGGCTTTCAAAGCTGTCACTTTGCCTCACTTTTTTTATTTGCTACTTTACACTTCCACTGGAACCTGGAATAAGTCTAAAGAATTTTTAGTAGCAGTGAGTTGTGTGTTAACTCTGAATTCGTAGTTAAAATGATTCAACTTTTAGTCTAAGAAAATCTCAATCTGCAATAAATTCTTGGGTAAAATGTATATGGCTAAGTTACTAGACTATATTTCTGATCTAGTGTTCAGGCTATCCAGAGTTTAATAATAGATGAAACTTTCTTCTGTTCCTGGATAATCTGGAAAGAGAGAGACATAATTGAACAGAACAGAAGATCATTCATGACTACTGAATAAGTGGCATGGTTTTGTTTTCCCAAGCTGAGCATTTCTAAATTGAATATTGTTTTGTGTTTGGTGTCTGTGTTAAAAGCATAGATTCTCTTGGTTAAGGATTTTTTTAATGATGATTTATGATATAAGATTATGTGGAATTTGTTCTGAGCTGTTGAAATCAGTGCATAATGAGTTCAGAAATATGTAATGAATAATGCATTGTATTCTATGTAATTTTGAGATTAACTTGTCTCTCAGATGTTGATCAAATAGTTCTAGAAAAATATTCTGTAGGAAAAGGGGAAGAGAAAGGACAAGACCTTCCTACTTAAATATACATCCCATTTGTATTGATTATTGTATGCGTTAAGGCCAATCTTGAACAAGATTTGAGCTATATATCACATGAGGAAGCTCAAGTTCAGCATATCCTCAGAACATGTGTTTGGGACTTCTGTGAGCATATCCTCTGACGTTTCAGTGCTTCAGTTGGCTGAGTGTCTTGTGATCTTTTCCAAATTTTGAGGCAACTTGTGGGTTTGGAAGCTGAATTAGTTTTGTTTTCACTGCATCCTCACTGCAAAATCAGGACAGAACTAGTTCACATACCACAGACCAAGCTGGGCTTTTCACTTCACTTGCAGTACTCCTAAACTTAGCCCAAGGTTTCTTGTGGGAAAAGCCCACATTAACACTCTAGTGAAGATGCATGAAGTGTGTTCCTTTCAAATATTACTAATTCTTATATTATTATATATTATTCTTATATCCTTATATATCTTATAGAAATGTTATTATTCTTTCTTTCTGTTTATAGTTAATTTATCATCTTGGAGGTGTTAGAAACATGCTGGTGAATTTGTACTGTTTAGGAAGTTAAGCTGATTTTAGGCACTGGTGGTTACTAATCATGTTCAGTAGAATATTCCATTTTGATTCATAAAATAGTATGATTAAGTAATTTTTCTGGATTTTTATGAATCCACACCCAGTTTCTGGTTGTTTATGATTCTGCAGCCCATTTGAACGGTTCCTGTCGTGATTTATTCTTAAGATGCTATGGCTGGACCTGTAAGAGAAAAGTAATATTCTGTGAGCACCCTCTGAAAAAATTTCAATGGGGCTGGTGAAAGGAAAGGGAGAAAGCAATTCCATTATGTCTCTTTTCCATGCCTTTAAAAAAAAACAAACCAAAAAATTCCAAAGTAACCACCTCTAAAAACCACAGATTAATGTGTTGAAATTGGGTAAGGTTGTGCTGCTGTGACACATTTCCTCTGGCACGATTTCATAATAATGCCTCATCAGGCCTGCCCTTACTGCCATCATTCACATGCTACAACCAGAATGATGGGGGATACTTTATGCACGTGTTGTGAGAATCTGTAGTGTTCTCAGTATTTGTAGGGTCCAAGTCAACACAGTAGAAAGTCAGAGAGGAGAAAATAAAAGTTTAATCTAAACTGATAAATCAATATCTGCCCAGTCTTGACCTGTGTTAGCTGTATTTTTAAATGCTGTTCCATGTTGCAGTTACAGACACATATCCACTGAAGAAATGGGTGGGCTTCCTATTCTTTCACATCCTCAATCAGTGGAACAGCTGGGTTATTTTCCTCATTAGGACACTCTTAATCTAACGGAAATGCTGATTATCATACTGAGATCACAATCCTACATCTGAGGTGGAAATGTAACATCTGAGATACCTGCAGAAAAGGTCTTGTGTCTGAAAACTTGTTGCTTTTTCCAAATGTTTTGGCATAAGAAGGTGTAGCCTCTTTGTTTTCCTTACCTACATTTTGGGAAAATCACAACCAGACTTCACAAATAAAACATAAGAAGTGACTGACTTGTTTTAAAACCAGTTGTTAGCAAAGATTCACATAAGCCACACTCCAAAATGATTACTTTGTTGAAATGAAAACCAAAACAAAGAACAACAATGTTGTAGGATATTAAATATTTAGATAGTTTATCTAAATATCTCTGCTATTTCCCTTGTTCCTTGTTTTTACCCCTGTATTTATAACTAGGATCAGAAATGGAAGTATAGCAATATTCTTAAGGAAGGTACAGAATTACAAAAAAATCCCTCAGATATGATTTTCTTTGTATATTCATTCCATCTTAAATAAGATAAATAATTCTGAATTGCTAACGTTGCTAGTTATGTACTTGGCAATACAGCTTGAGGTAAGCAATTTTAGGACAAATTGACTATTTGGAACTTCTGGAGTGGAAACCAATGCCATATCAATAGTCGGTCATCTCAGGCTGACTTACATAAGCCCATTGAAAACAGATTTGAACTGAGGAATTATGTTGCATTAATTTATATTATGGTTTGATAGGATTTGACACAACTTTAAATGCCAATCTCACTTGGCATGATAAATGCAAGTTTTCAAAATGTCTTTTTTTTCTTTTTTTAAGCTGCCTCGCATTTGTAAAGGAGATGTGGGTTTCTCTTTACTTGAAATATTGTCATATTACATCCTGAGTTGGAAGGGGCCCATAAGGATCAATAAGTCCAACTCCTGACCCTGCACAGGACACCTCCGGAATCACATCCTGTGCCTGTGTCCAAACCCTTCTTAACTCTGTCAGGCTTGGTGCTGTGGCTGCTTCCTTAGGGAGCCTATTCCAGTGCCCAACCATCCTCTGGGGGAACCTCTGGGTTCTTAACATCCAACCTAAACCTCCCCTGGCTCAGTTTCATGCCATTTCCTTGGGTCCTGTCACTGGGCACCAGAGAAGAGATCAGTGTCTGCCCCTGCACTTCCCCTTGTGAGGAAGCTCCAGACCAGGGTGAGGTCTCCCCTCAACCTTCTCCAGGCTGAACAAGTTACTCCAAACGCCCTTGTATGGCTTTCCCTGTAGACCTTTCACCATCTTCATAGCCCTCCTTTGGATGCCCTATAATAGCTTTATGTCCTCACATTGTGGTGCCAAACCTGCACACAGACTCGAGGTGAGGCTGGACTAGTGCAGAGCAGAGCAGGACGATCCCCTCACCCAGCTGGCTGTGCCTGATGCACCCCAGGACATGGTTGGGTCCTCCTGGGCACTGCTGGCTCATGCTCAACCTGCCATGTTCTACTTATTACTAGTGGTAGTAGTATTTCAAGCAATAGCAATAGCTGCAGAAATTGTCCAGTCTGATCCCAGATAGATGGAATGTAGATTAAATGGATTGTGTGTATGTTTACGTATCTGTGCCTTTTTTCTCCTTGTGAATACACAGCTCAGGCCATGGAAAATAACAACAACAAAGTAGATTGCATGAGTATTTTACATATAGTCTTGAGAAAGCAATATCCTTGCTCAAATGAAAATACACATTTTGTTATAAGTTAATATGGCTTCTTGTTCAAAGAAACAATAAGAATAAATATAGGTATAAGATAATGTCATAGAAACCATTCTCACTTTTCACATTATGTGAATGATCTTTATAGATTAAGTCTATATGCTGCAAAGATCCTGACTTGAGTACCTTACAATGTTTTTGACTTAATTAATTAAATATATTGGCCAATGCTTTCTGTTAAATATTATATTTTGAAAGTTGTTATTTTGCTACTTATAAAGAATCATAGCTGTTTTCCTGTTCTTCCCAGTAAGCAGCTTTATAAATTGCTTATTTATTTTTGGACTATATTAAGAGATGTAAAACTCTGTGATAAGTAATACTTATATAGCTAAATACAGTATTTCAATACCATACCTCAGTGTTCAAAAAAGGCTTCCTTTTCCTTTTAATACCTCTTGAAGTTCTAAAGCCAGATTCCCTTATCCTGTGGGACTGTCTGAAAAATAGATGAACTGTTACAATATGAAGCTTAGCATATCTTAGCCAAGTAACCTTTATAGTTCACCCTGTAGGAAGAGGCATTAACTTTCTCTTCCCATCAATAAATCCAGACTTTCAAAAGATGCTGGAAGCCACTCTGTGACTTAAGCAATAATTTTGTCTTCAAGACTTCAGTTTTGAGTAGCCTGCAAGACACTAAAATCTTGCACAGTGTGTAACAATTGCTGCTCACTACTTGTAATTGAGAAGCAGAGATCCCTGGTGCTTCAGCTTACTAGAGAGGACATTCGTGGAGTATAGCCAGTTTTGTGGATTATTAATTAAGTAAAGGATAGAGTTTTCTACTTCACTATGGATAAGTTAGACAGTTTATCATTCTCACAGATCCGAAAAACCACATCTGTCCACATCTTGTGGAACAATATTTTTTTCACCCTATATATTTCAATAACATATGCCTTTCACCAGCAGGAATTCTTGTTATTCACCTGCAGTCATCAGTAGCTGAACACATTCAGAGAGAACATAATGTTCACAGTTAAAAAAGACTATTCAGTTTATTTTTCTCCTACTCAGCCTATTCAGTTGACTAGATGAATTCTTACAATAGTAATTCCAATTTCTGCAGCCTCCAGCACAGCCATCCAGAAGTGGGATGGATCATCAGAGCAGAAAACGTCGATATTTGGAATTTGTGTTGATGATTGCAAAACCTGGTTTGCAGCATCAATTGTTTCAATAAGAGTATGTCTTGCCTCAACCTGTACACCTTGAAATGATAGATTGTAAAAAGGTGTTTGGGCATGTGTGCAATAATAATCCCTGAGTAAATTTGGTCCACACCTGGCCATTACTGTACTGTTTCTTTAGAGAAACATGAAGAGTCTGAGACAAATTGTGTTATCTGGCTTAAGTATTAAATTATTGGTACAAACAGAGTTTCACATCTTTGGTGTGATAAATCAATGTAAAGTTCATAGCAGCAGAGTAGGAATTAGGACTGATTATGACAATGATGATCATTTTATTCCTTAATGAATGCTATTATGTAAAATGAGTCTAGTCTACACCTGGCATTTCAATCATCATACTTCAAACATCTTCTTTTCCAGAGTGACTATACATATATTCATGAAGAAAATATTTCAACAGCAGCAAAATTTTCTCCTCTATGAAAGAGTAGCTTTTCATTTTGAGATACTGAATAATCCAGGAATTAAAGTTTTCCTTGTTAAACTACACGTGCATAAGTTTCTACTTACAATTTCTCTGCTTATGCCAAATACTGGTGTTTCCCAGTATTCAGTTTCAGTATATTCAGACTCACTGTCTTTGCCACTCAGTGCAAATCAGATTGCATTCAAATTCCAAATACATTGCAGTTTACATTGCAACTCAGTGTAAATTGATGTATCACGCAAAACTTCAGTGATCTACTGATGGTCTTACTGCTCTACATCTGTGCAGGTTCAGTACACCTACAGCCTTCTTAGCCTTGTGGAGATGTGCTGGATCAGGCCAGATGTGTAGTGCTGGATGAGAATTAAGTGGAAGTGATAGGCATACAGGATTGCTGCTCTGGATTAGCTAAATAAGCTCGAACAAGGTTTTGCAGGAGCCAGTGGAGGCCTCTGCTCTGTCTGGGACATGGTGTATCACCAGTAACAACCTCTCCTAATGGCTGGGTTCTGCTTGAGGTAGCCAAACTCACTTGCACCAAAGCAATCAGCACACCTGGTTCACCTGGCTACCTAGTTCAGTGTTGTGCTTGTCATTTCCACTCAATTTTTGGCATACCTCATTAATCCAACAGGGAACAATTTTCATGAATCCAACAGGGTATGATTAATTCACTACATTTACTGAAAATCAGTGCTCTGCATCGAACATCCTGGGCTATGTGTGCCTGGCTGTGTTCTTTCATAGCAGGGTGGTCTGTTCAAGTGGCCTTTAGTAAACACCCTCAGCAGTGTCACCCATGTTATCCTGCCCCTTAATTCTTACCCATAAGCTCAACTGGTTCTTCATGCCCCCCAAGGCAGAACTCAACACATTCCAATTGCTTTTCACGTAAAGAGCCTAAAGACATTATAGTTAGTTTCTGTTAGCTGATATGAGGACATCATTCTGTCTTTGGGCTCTCATTACATATATTTGGTTAAATAATATCATAACATGCATATTATATATGTTTATTTTTAAATAAATATAAAGGTTTCTCAACAGACATATATGTATAAATACCAATATTTATTTAGCAATGCCTGTAATATGGTATTTCCTATGAGAATATCTCTTGGTATATGAAAGGGTCTTTTCATATGTCTGACTTTTGAAATAGTGCAGACTCTACTGTGCACACAGGGTCAGGATAGATCGTTATAATGTTCTCTTATATCCTTCAAATTTCTGGGACATTTCTTATTTGGCATAATTCAGTCCAGCTCTCTTGAATGCAAAGGCATGGACAGGCTAAATACAATTCCACTGTCAATAGATTCCTAATTTATAAAGGCAGCACTGATATTCTTTCATCATTAATGTTCAGTTTTGATCTGATGCACTGTTTTTTTCATTGGACTTTAGGCAAACATATGAAATATATCATTTTAGCTGCTACTGCATGCCTGAATTTAAAAAGAAAGAAAAAAATTTAGGAAGTTTTATCCTGTTTAACCACAGCATATTTTTTCCATCCTCAGGGAAAAAGAAAGTAATTCTGGTTAAAAAGGATACTCTGTTATGTATAGCATAATGTTTTCTCTGACTTTAATGGATTTCACTGTTTTAGAAAGCACTGAAAATGGAAAAAAGATTACACACTAACAACAAAAATGACATCACATTGGTTTTATTAAAAACAAAAAGCCTTTAGAAAAGAGACCAGAGAGAAGCATGGATTCAGCAGTATTCCTTTCTTTAAAAGAAAGAGATTTCCAGGATATATTTTCTTTAGAAACATAAGTAAGTGAGCCTAATTAAAATACTTAGAGATATTTAATAATGAGCAATTAGTTTTAAATTCAGAAAAACGACTATCATTTTAATAGTTTGGTTATATCTAGGAACTCTGCAGACATTCAGTTTTCATGAAGCATCAGTATGACTTGATATTTGATATAACAACTGAACAGCTTTCTGGGATCCATCCCACTATACTTTAACATTTTTAGCACCATTCCCAATTATATTCTAAATTAAAGTCTTACATAAACAGAGGCATAAATGCAAATGCGGAGTTTAAGATGCCATGTCTGGATTATCACAGGATTTTAACTAGCAGTTCCACTCAATCCATTTACATTACTGATAACTCCGCTAGCGAGTTCATCCCTACTGACCTAAAGCTTCATAAACAATAAATATAAATGTGAATTGATTTTGCAATCATTTGTGGAAAGGATTTTTTTTATGGAAGTACCTGAGAAGTGGAATTCTCCATGGAAATTTTTTACTTAATGAAAAAGAATAAATATATTTTTCACAAAGAAACTAAAGCAACTTGTTTCTTTTCAGGCGCATATAACCTGAAAACAAAATAAACTTTTCTTTAACTTGGCCACTTTAGTTTTAGTTAAACACTAACTTACTCCTTTGGCTGGCGACTTGGATTTTTAATGAAGGTTCTGTTTGAATGCTTAGATTTGTGTTTGGCTCACATACATTATAACTAAATACAATATAACCATAAATGAGTGACAGTGCACGTGTGGCTTTGTCACTGAAAGGTTCGTGTTAGCTGACATTTTCAATGAAGCATGTGGGATTTCAGTGACCAACTCCTTATCTAATCCAGTTAAAATCCTTTGAAAATCCTATCATTTACTATTAATTCTCCTAATGAGTTATTTCTGAAAGTACCCATGTACCTCTCAAATGATACATAATGTAGCCCTTTGACATACACTTGTCTTTGAGGAGGAGAACAACAGGTGATTTTCAGGTGATAATTCTTCAAATAAAGTAGTTAATTTTTAAATTATTTTAAGTATAATTCTAATTTACTGCTCCACATAGAGCAGTTTAACAACATATTTAATTACCTTCTTATGAGAAAAGTATAAAAATATTCTTGTAAGAAAAGTATGAATTACTGAAAGGCAGCTATGAAAACGAATACACCTATATCTGGTAATATATTCTAGCACAGCTTCTATTTATCATTCTCCCTAAAGTGTTTTATATATTAAATTACATATAAATTTTGCATAAAATATTCATAAACACACCAGTTTCAAGCACAACACAATGCTTTTCTAATATTAATTGAATTACAACAGTCTGGCATATCTATATGTCTTTAGTTATTAATATTTTTGAAGATATTATTGCCTTTTTCTAGTATGGATGTGAGTGAGATTAGGGTGACATTTGTATAAATCTGTAGGAAGATTCTTCTGTTTCCAGGGAGCACAGATTGCCTTTTGTCTGAAAATATCTGTAGTATTAAACTCAGTTTTATATCCTTATACCGCCACTTCTTGCTGGAAAATTAAGCATTAGAGAAATTCACTACTATTCTGGCATCATCCATAGGATTTAGTGAGATGTTTCTAGTTTTTCTGATCTTGGAATCTAGTGAAACCTGGCTTTTTAATGTTATTCATCTGAGAATTTAATTCAGTTTTTATATGCAAAGGTAGAATTCATTACTCGTATTGGTTTAATCATACAGAAAAAAAATTGAGTTGTCTGCAGCACATACTACTGCACAGACATGAGTGCTACTGTATGATTTATACAGATAAAATAGGGTTTAAAATCTAGTTTCTGAATTTGTAATTGCACAGCACAGAAGGCCAAAGACAATCACATGTATGGTCGTCTGAAATTTCTTGGAGCCATCTGACATCACCCACGTTGACTTTTGAGTCATTAATTTTTAACATGATAATATCCTGTTCTTTACCTTCATAATCAGATCTGAATGTTATTCTTTCTGTTTGACAGAAATAAGAGTTAGGAACATGGAAAATTTAGAGTGGAAGAAGGCTTGACTACAAATTGGAAGATATCTCAAGTTCTATTGCTCATATATGAAAGAAACACCTATTAAAAAGTAACATGAGAGAAAAAAGATTTTTAAAAAGGCTTTTTACTGTGGTTAAAATCTAGTTGGAATGGAAATACAGTTCATATGAAAAGTGAATATATAAAATGAGAGTGTAAAATTATACATAAGTGGCCTTATTCAAGCAAGAGAACAATTTGAAAATTTGATGTCAGAATGACAGGGGTGCTTGTGGTCAAAAGTAAAATCCAGTATTTCATAGTGCTATACTGTGGCCATTCTTTGAGTGACAGTGGAGATTAAATGGATTTAAATTATATTTTGCTATTATAGCTATTAATTTCTGTGTCATTTATTTGTATTAAGACTTTGCTTTTCCCTTGGAGATCTCAGAGCACTTTAGAAGATGTACGACACTCATTAATAATGGTTCTCATTAAATAAGCCATCTGCCTGGTTTACTCATTTGGAAAGCCAACATGTGTCTGCTGCATTTATATAATTTTTAGTGCCCTCTTCAAGGCAGAGGTCAGGCAACAGCATGCTTGTGCATGGCAAGTGTGAAAAGTTAGTCAGTTTAAGCTACCCATGCTGGTGCCACATCTCAAATATTATTATTAGCCATTCGTCTAACTTATATAGACAAGTTACAAGAGCTTGAGAATCTTCTATCTCTGTCCCTTCCCCTTCCTAGCTAAACAGTTTCTGCAGCCCATGAAATTCTTCCCCCATACTGCCTCAACTCCACGGATCTCTCCAAGCCCCAGTGACTTTCAGACACAATGAGTTAAGCTTGTATATTTCTTACTGCAGAAATATTTTCTAGCACAGCATCTACATTCATTGAGACAGAGCCATTTCCAGATTAAAAAGTATATAGGCTTTGCTAAAGATGGCATTTTTAAGAAATGCATTAAAAATACTGAAGAGAGACATTTTGTGGTGTTTCAGCCCATTTTCAAGAGCTGTAACTTAAAAACTCTTATTTCTTTGATATCTTCATATAAAAATTGATTTTTCATGTTTTATTTTATTTTAAAGTCACAAAATGTTATTAAAAAAAACACCCCAAAATACAACCTATTTTCTCTCCAAATTATTCCACCAAAAATTTTACATAAAATTGAACGTGGAAAATATTTGGTAGGGTTATATTCCATTTGTTGAACTTTTGTGTTTGTTTATTTACCTTACCTCCCCATCAACTTTGCATAATAATCAGGAACAATTTACACTTGAGGAGAGAGAAATGTGAAAAAAAAAATTATCATAATGGGTGTAATCTTGAAAAGTAACTGTCTACAAAGAAATAAATTGAAAATATCATGCAGTAAGGAACAGGATCATTAAATAACTGTTAAGGTGAATTTTATGTTCAATCTATCTTTCTCATGAACAGATGCCTAATTAGGATCAGGAACAACTAGAAGCTTGATTTTAGAAGGTATTTAGGCAAATATGAGATAATACCATAAAAACAAAGAAGTCAAATCCTGCTTCTTGGTCATAATCTAAATTGAACAAACCTGGAATCAACTGTTTCTGCTGCTATCTCCCCAAGGTGAGATATGGGAGAATGGACCAGAAAAAGGATGAAGGCATCTCAAGATACTGGTTCATTCAATAAAATATTCGGGTATTCCACTACTTAATTGATACTCTTGTCCTCTGTAATAAACACTAAGGCCCTGTATCTTCAGTGTCCCCTCCATGTGAAAGTTACATATCTCAGCAGAGAGAGAACTGACAACACACTGCAAAAATCAGAAACAAACTGAGGAGCTGCACTGTGCTAGGTCCAATGTTGTAGTGCCAGTCCCCATGTAATTTAGAGTTTCAGATATCTACAAGACAGAACTATAAACCTTTTTTCCTTTTTAAAGGTAATCATCTACTTTTTACACTGGAGATGAGGTATCAGTTTTTCTCTCTTGACATATCTTCATTCCCACCTAACTTAATATGTAGAACGTTTTTGCTTTGAGATGTAAGAGGTCTGAACCCAACTTCCTTCTTTGGCTGGTGGCAATTCAACTCTTTATTCTTCACCTCCAGTGGAGAATTTTGATATTGTGTTGAGATCCCCTGTCTGCCCTCCCACTGCAGCTATCACTTTTATAAAAACATTTAAGTCATTAAGGAGAGGATACAGGTGAATGTAAGGCTATCATATGGCAACCTGAAAACTACAGCAATGTCCTGGCTAAGGAAATTCTAGATATCCTGAAATCCTCCATATATTTAGTCAGTTGTCAGCATGCCAACTTTGAGTATTTCAAACTGAATTTCTAATTGCTTTAAATGTTATCTTCATTGCAGAAATTTATTACACAGCTAATAAAAACTGCATGTATCTTCTGCACTGTAGCACTGAATTTAGCTTTCTTCGAGACTGCTGCAACCCTGCCTTGCTTCTCACATCAATTTCTATTTTAAACTCTGAACAGGAGCCAAGTAATTTAAAAGTATGTGAGAAAGTTAATGTCTTATAAGTGGTACTAATAGGTTATTCTCAGAGCCTTAAAAATCAGCATTTGCAGTGAAAATATGAGTCTGGGAGAGACAGATCCCACTTACCTGTAACTGATTCAGTCTGGGGATTTGGTGATTTAGAAGTTCAATTTTAATTGCTTTGAAGATTTTCAGCTTTTGCAGGCCTGTTCTGTAAAAGAAAGTTTGTTTTTGCTGACAAATGAGAAAACAGATAAATGTATTAAATCAGACAGTGCCTGGACACTAAATTTTTCTTCCATCTGGAAGCCTATTAGCCAATAGTCCCTGGGAGACTTGCTGCCAGTAGCTAGTTGTACTTGTTTATTTATACATCATTAATGTTTTTACTTCTTGAATCACTGAAACCCATGTGCAGTTCAGAGTTTCATCTGGACTCTGGATCTCTGGTCTTAACGAGAATGGTTAGGTTAAGTACAAGGGTAAAATGCCCACATAAAAGGGTAAACACAGGACAGCCCACAACTGCTTTGTATTCCTTCATGAGCCTCCCAGACTGGCAGGGCTGCCTGGAGCTCTGGGCAGGCTCTGCTGCCTGCCCATCCTGGGCAACACCCTGGGAACTGGGAATTAATGTTACCTTTGGCTCAGTTCTTCCACTTGCTGGCCAGCATAGCTGAGCTGGCATGGAGGTGGCACAGGAATTTATTTCTGGAAAAGACCATAAGCAAATAGAAAGGCTGAGGGTGAAAGGAGGAAGCAAGGGATGAATTATGACTCAGATGGAGGTCTGTGACTCACAGTGTTTCCCTGGGCTGCCCAGGAGTTACATGCAGCCTCCTACTTGGAGTCAAAATAAAGGAATAGTTTGTTTCAACAGCAAAGTGAGTACTGAGGATTAGAGTTTACATGTATGGGTTTGCAAAGAGCCACTTCTTCATGATGTTTGTATTTTCAAATGCTTTCAGCTTGAATTGAGGGCATGTAAAGTAACTCTGATGAGGTCATTAGCAAATCTGAGATCATGATTCTGCTTCATTCCTTCCATTGTGTTCATCATGAATCTCACAGTGAGAAGTACAACAGAGACTGTATGCATTACAATAGAAATGTAAAGATGTAGTTCCTAACTCTAGAAGGCTTGCAGCTTTTACAGCTTCACTCTTGGATACCTGTCAGGTGTAACCCTTTTAAACACCCATTTAGTGGCAGTGCAGCTGGGTGTTTCCAAGGAGCAGGAATACTTCTTTCTACAGCTTTACTCTTCTCCAGGGAAGAATTTCACGTGTCCCTGTATTTCAGGGTCTGTGGAAATGCATTCATGTTCAAATACTCTAATAAAGTTAAAATGTTAATGTTCCTGTGAATATATCTACAGAGAAAATATTTTTTGCTCCCACAGTCATCCATGATAAATCCCTTCAGCTCAATATTAATCCATTTTTCCTTAGGATGGCAATTATGCTTAATTAGTGTTCTGAATAAGAATGTTCGTACCAACCAGAGCATACACCTACAGAAGACCAGTGGCAACCTTTTCTTTGCCTTACTGAATAATTGCCTTGGTAAAAGAAGCAAAATGTGGAAGAGTTTTTGCGTCTCCATTCAAGTGCCTTTTTCTCATAATCTGAAAAATAACTTATTCTTTTTGTGCACTTAGTTTGCTGCTTTTACAGCAAAACAGGGAAAAGGTGTTCTAGTTTTGCTCTCTCTCACTGTAGTCACACTCTGGGAAGCCAGCACAACCAAGAACTACTGGATGTAGCCAAATTTTATGCATTAAAACTTCAGTGATATGCAAGAAGAATCCCTAAAGATTTAGTAGTGTTCTTAGTAAAACAGTAGGAAAGTGTATCCTTGAACTGATACAATCCAGCATCAGGTAGTAAGTTTACGCTCTTGAAGTTCAATGAAAACTTTATCAACACCAGTGAGGCACTGGGCTCCAGATGCACATTTTTAAAAACAACTGCTTGGCATTAGAAAAAGATGAAATAATTGTCAGCCTCATTTTCCAGTGATCATATATTCTTCTTGACACAGTCTGCACCTTAATTGTGTCTCCCCTGGTGGGGGAGACTTTTTAGAGCCTTTGCCAGGAGTCAGAGACGAACGGGACTTTTGGCCTTCTCTTTCTTCAGTTGTTGTTTATTAAGTCTTATGAGAAAAGTACAAACCACTGATGTGACCCAGACATAGCATGAAGCAGAGAATACAGGAAAAGCTGAATTATCAAGATTACACAGCCTTTTTAAAGGTAAATTACCCAATGAAAACTTAAAATGCAAGATATTTTCACTTTTCTACCAATGTCTAATGAATCATCTAGTCACACAGGCGGGAACTGTGGAATTCTTTATCCAATCATCCCAGACTGCTTCTACCACAGAATATGGAGTAGATGAAGAAGAAGAAGAAGGTCTGGAGAATAATAACAAACCTCCATTTTGATGTTTTTTGCTTATATCTACTTACTATACTAATAAACCCAAAAACTCTAGATTTTTCACCCTGTGACAACCTTACATACTATTCTATCACCTAATTCACACCATTGTAGATTCTAATTCTTCCCAGAGGGTAGGCAATGTTCTCCATGGGTGAAGGTCAAAAATAGTGTTGTCCAGGGGGGTAGAACCCTTCAAAACAGGCAGAGAAGTATTCTCTGTATTCTGGGCTCCCGACCTTCTGAAACAGTAAGATGAAAATAAATGTTCAGATGAGGATAATAGTGTATGCGTGTGTTTATGTGTTAATATGTATAATGATGTAGTGTGTGTATAGACACACTTCTTTGATGTGTGTCTTTACACATGTATACATAGAGATACATAGATATATGTGTACACACATATCGCCACACTTTTGGTTCATAAAGTTTCGTTCTTCTTTAAATACACATTTTCATAAAACCCTTTCAGTAATTGTTCCTGTGCTGTGGGTTAGCACTGTACCATTTGCTCAGTTATAATTCTGTGCACAGGTTGTACAGAGATTTTCGTTCACTAGTTAGTGCATGAACTAGTCTTTAGTTACCCCTTCTTAGAAATGTATACTTTTATCATTCACGTATTTGTACTTAACTAAAAAAGAAGAAACTAATGTGGTGAAAATAATATTCACACCAAGAACAGAAGTTCAATGTCAGTTATTTCTTTATGGACATTATTTAAAGGATATATGTTTCCCATATATTGGAAGTTTATAGCAAGAAATTTGCATTTCCATAAGGAAGTTTTCCATTAAAACATGGTTCTGTTCCCCAGCAGTGAGGTTTCAGCCAGCTTTGCTGTTTGAGTGCCCACACTCCTCCAAGGGGAAAAAATTCTTCTTTTGGAGAAATGGGAAGGATAATACATTCATTCATAGGCTAGATTCTGTGTAGTATGCTTCAAGTGTAACATTCAGCTTCCTTAAGAAAGTAGAAAGACGCTTCTGTTTGTAGTATTAATACACATGAAAATGTTTCCAAATGAGAAGGTTTTCCACCCTTCCTGAAATCAGAGCAGATGGAGTCCCCTTTATTTAGAATCAATTTCTAAAAGTCTTTAGTATTATGATTTACTAGGACAAAATCAAGTTTACATTTTTCATTTATATTTATGTAAAGAGTAATTTTCATTAGCCTTCCATTAATTAAAAGGAAATAAAACAGTAATTGCACTTTTTTTTTGGTCTTTCTTTTGATGTGAGAAAAAAGCTGACCCACACTGACACTAATGGGTGAAAACCATCAGTTATTCCAAAGCAAAACTTTGTATCTCATCCCCACATTTTGCTGTAGTGAGATATCAGCTGTAGTGAGTTCACCCAAGTCAGTGTCCCAGTAGTGTGGGCTACACATGCCAGGGCTGCAAACTATTAAAACCTTTGAAAAACCTTTGTTTCAAGGAATTTTAATTATGGCTCACAAGGTCATTCATGTTGAGACTTTATATCACAGGCCAAACTTCAGATCTCCATGAATAAGGCAAGAGGTTAGCATGTGTAACTTTATCCTCACTATAGAGTTCATATGCTGTTGATTATAAGCTTGTAAACAAATCCTTCACATCTCTCCTGTCTGAAACAGCTTTATAAGGAGTTTATTTTTTAGAAAAATAAGAACAGGTGTTAAGGACAAATTGTCCTGAAGACTGTGCAAGGTAGTTAAACCCCCAGTTTCTGATGAAAAAGGGATTATAATCAGAAATATCAGATGTCTTTAGACTATGTGGAGCATACTTAGGTCATGTCACAGTTTTGTTGTCAAGGAACACCACTCCTTGGCTTCAGTGAAACAGAGGATGACTTCCCTTTTCATTCTTCTCAGCATCTGTTTTCTTCTCTTTTGCCTCTTTCTCCATGAAGACATGCTTTTTATAGGCTAGCCTTGAGCTGAAGGCACTGAATCAAATTCCTTGCTCACAAATTTGTAAACTCCTTAACATATTTGGCAACGTGAATGAGCAAAATCTCAGCTACCATCTCTTAAGGGTTGTAGACAAAGTATATAAATTTTTAATCCAGATTCCCTCTTTGGAAATTATTAATTTGAATGAATCATAGTGATGATTCTGCTATTTATTCTATCCTTTCTATTTTAAGTCATACCTGTGTTAAGTTTGTTTGGGCCATGGAGCAGTACTGTTTTATGGTGCTTTTTTCTTGAAAAGGCATAATTATTTTTTTTCTTTCTTTTCTTGAAAAGAACCATTCTGGCTTGTCCGCCTCTCACTTTATTTGACATACATAACTTGTCTTATGCCTTAAGAATCAATTTGGCTCACTTGTGTAATTTGGTCTTTTAGTCTGCTTTTGTCATCTTTGCTTCAGAGAACATTTATGTCTTCAACTGAGACTAAATTGTGTTAATTAGGAAAATATCTAATGGCATCTTGCCCATCACCATGCCTGAATGGCCACATAAAGTTAAAGGAAAAAAAAAGCACTGATGTTTCTCTTGAGTTCATATGAAATGCTTCCAAAATTGTCAGCACAGAGTAATTTATCTTTTTAAAATATAGACAATGTAACAGAAAAAGGCATTATAAGACAGATTTGGATGGGAAATTATGTAGACTTTTTTTTTAATAATGAGAATAATTAATTGTTGGGAGAGTTTTCTAACCAAAGTGATGGAGCAGCTATAGCTGAGTGTTTCTCTAAATCATGTACTTAAGCTCATCAGGAAGTTATTAGGCTTGATGAAGAAATTACTTCATTAAATTTTACACCCTGTATAATGAAAGAGGTCAAAATAAATAGTCATAATAAACATTTTTGGTCCTCAATTGCAGGTGAAATTGTGGTCAAGTGAATCCTAGTAGGACCTAAGTCCTATTGATTTCAACAAGAAAATGTTTTCCTGCAATACACTTGCAAACAAATCTTTTACTTATGTTAGGTGAAGACAGAAACAAAGTATTTTAGGTAACTTATTTTTTAAGTATATTGTGTTATGTAACCAGGTGTTATGAAGGAGAGTAAAATATGGCTACAATGGGACATGCCTATTTATGGTGTTGCTATGGTAATTAAAAGTAATATTTTTTATTCTTGTGTGCTTTTACTAAGCGACAGAAAAAAGTACCCTCTTCATTATGCTGAGAAAACAGCTGAATGGCCCTATGGAAATTTAACATCTGTTCATCTGACTTTTCTTAGCTCATTATGACTAACCCTACTGCCAATGAACCTGCTAATATATTAATTAATACTGGGTTATAATATTTACTATATTGAATACTATGGTACTGTGTGTGTATACATACATGCACACAATGTATATATTGTGTGCTGAGTAGCAGGTCTTAATCCTCTTCTAGTCAATTATAGAACCTTTTGACTTCCCTGAGACACAGCTTTAGGTCCCTGCTGTTTTTTTTCTTTTGCAAGTTAATGCCTATACTTTTAGCTCCTTCATATAATGCAGCAGAGAGACCCATGCAATCTAGAATCGAAAGGGCGTCAGTCTGCTGTTGTGCCCCCTAATTGCTTCTGTCTTGAAACATTTCAGTCTTTCTAAGACATGTAATATTTTTTTCTTTTCAGTGCACATGAAAAGGGATAATGTTAGCATTTTGCAGTTAATTCAATTACTTTCCACTTGCGAAAATGCTGACAGGATTTCCGACCACTGGAAGAGGTGCCCTGACTATTAGATGTGATTGGCACCCCAGACATAACTTATAAATTGCAGCTGAAATTAAAGCATTTTATCTTCACTCATATATATCCTTCATGACCAACCGTTCAGCAATACTTTCAAGCCATTATTTCAGTGAATTGATTTTCAACAGCAATTAATGACCAATTTGTGAGATAATGTTCTCAGTCAAATCCCAGATGTGTCAGGATCTGTTTCAGTAGTAGACAAGACTAATGCACGTGCGAACTTAAATCATAACTGTTGTTCTTTAAATACTATAGATGAATAGTTTTTCAGATTTACACCACCTGCAGTAATATAGTTATCAGAAAACTGTGCTCTGTGCATTACATATAAACTAGAAAATACGAAAAACAAAGCTTATTCAAAAAGTGTCATTGTCTGCATACTGGAGAAAATAACTTCTCATAATAAACCCATTACTTTTTAAAATGTTATTTAATGATAATCGTAAAAATTTTCCAATAGCATAATAAGAAAGTAATTTAGAAAATAAAGCTTGCCAAAAACAACTATAAAACACACAGAGGAGAAAAAGACTACTCCAAAATATGTTTAACTAAGGCTTACAGTCATCACACCTAACTTTATTTTAAGAGTTCATTTAGCTCAGATTTTCTCTATGGCCCATGGAAAAAAAGAAATGCTCCCAAAGGTAATTCATGTGAGAGGTGAGCTGAATTTCTGTCTCCAAGTGACTCCCTATTGTTGTTAAATGAACAGAGATGTAGGATCACTCTGTACTTGTTTAGACTGAACATCTAATTTTTAGACAACTAGCATTAAGGTTCATAAGCCTCTATTATCTCACTCTGATGATATTAGCATGATTTTACTACTAAAAGTTGTATAAAAGCTGAGATGAAAGTAGGAAGGGTGCAAATTCCACTATGGTAAATCAATGACTTAATCCCATAATGGAATTTGCAGACATTAAAAATTAGTAGAAAAGATAATAGCCACATATTGGCTAATTTTTGGCTATATTTTAAATTCTTAAAAAGATATAACGTGGCAGAAAATTCAAGGATAGGAGAACATTTTGAAAAATATGAAGACAAGTAATGGTCTAAATTAACAAAAGAAACCCATTAGTATTATGAACAAAACATTTTTTTCCCTTTATTTCAATTTTTAATTGGGCATGTTTATCCTGATCAGCTAGAATAGCAATATTTAGTATTCTGCATATAAACCAATGGACAACTTTCTTAACTGAAGATATGTCTGGGCCCGTTGGTGCAGCCAGCTGCAGGAGCAGAAGGTCTGACTCCTGAACAATAGCATTTCAAGGTTTTCAGAAGCAGATTTCTCGTTCTGTTCCTCCTTCAGGTCTGTGGAGGAGAAATGAACAGTTTCTTCTGGCATCCAAGATTTCTGTGCTGACTTCTTGTCACTCCTCAAGGAATAATGAGAGGCTCATGCATGTTCTAAAATTTGAAAGGTAGGGATGAAGTTGAGTTGCTATGCTCCTTGCCTTGACATAGTACAGAATAGTGGTTTAAATACCTTAGATATGCAGCAGTGAATATCCAAGATAGCCAAAGATGCGAAAAGAATGATTAAATCACATTAAATCCATATACATTTAAAAAAATGCACATTCTGTTAATATTTTTTTTTGTAATAGAACTTCAGTTATCTTCAAATTAAAACTAACAAGAGATAAAAAGATTAACAGTTATTATGGAAAATTAAGGGAAAGAACAATTCTCATATATAATTTAAACCTCCTTTGGTATCATGAAAACAGAATAGACATTTTTGTAGTTTTAATCACATTTGCTTTACACTCTTCTTTATTTTAATTAATTTTTTTTCAGCTTCTCAGCTTCTAGAATGATAATTAAACATACACAGCGGTTTGTCCCTTTAGAAAGGAGTAAAAATATTTCATTTCTCTGAGGAGACTCTCAGTTATTAAAGACCCATTTGCAGTCCAATAGGCAGCTTGTTCTTTAGACATGAAGGCAAGCATTTGGTACAGATATTTCAGGGTTATTTTGCAATATCGTCTTTAACTAGTAGGCAGTTGCTAGGTGTATATTGTAATTGCTATTGTAATTTCAGTGCCTCAAGCAAAAAAAAACCCCAGTATTTTTATAAATGTTTCTTTGTTATGTCTATACTTAATTAAGTTTAGGGATGTGACTTTGCCTATCATCATGTGCTTCTGATTACAGTGATACCTGCATTAGCCTGTATTTTGAAGGATTTAAATCTTAAGTATTAATCATCTGTTAATAAAAGAGATTATCTCACTGCATTTTACAACAGGTATAGACTAATTAGAACCAATTGGTATTTTTTGCATTCCTTTTTTCTCACAAAGGAGCTCTCCAACATAGAAGTTACATGGTTAAAATCTATCTTTTGATTGAATGCAGTTTTATTGGATCATTACTTAATCCATCGAAGATGTTGATTATATCTTTTAATAACTGGAATAGTTGAGACCAAAAAAGAGATTGATTTAATGATATGGCAGTTTTAGCACAAGGCAGGCGTTTCAAAACTAAGTGGTTGCATGAAAGAGGAGAAGTTGCCTGAAGGCTTTGGCGAAAGCATTATGGTATTTCGGTGACAGGTTTCCTCACTGCTACTTCAGCACAGCTCCTTTACAGCTGGCTGCTTCTGTTTGTGCTTGCAGAGTCTCCTAAGGATTAGGAGATTATTGGTCTTGACTAAATAAAATGAAGTGAAACTTGAGATTTCTGCACAAGCTTTGCACTATTAAAATTATAAAAATTTATTTCTATGAGTATCTCTATACCAGTAATTATGGACTCCACTGGCTCAGTGTTACTAGTTTTGAGATTAACATGGTATAAAAAAAAATGGTGAAGGAGCCTCAAAAACCCTTCTCTCTGAAGTAAATGCATTCTGACAAGAAGGACAAGAAAATATCAATTTAAATATTAATGATAAACATATGGAGACAATTTATAATTATTAATCTCTTGGTCAGACCTACAAAATTAAAAAGGAATGAAGTCCACTGAAAAAAATCCTTCTCAAATGTAACTTGATGGCTGGATATATTTTATGATCAGAAGAATCTCTTTGGTGTCTTTAAAATAATAAGGTGTTTGGTTCAAAATTGCTACTATATTTAAGTGAGTTATTGTGGAGTAAAATGACATCAGCCATAAATCAAACAAGAATTACCATGATACCATAAATATAGATTTACTTTGATTTGAAAAAAGAAATAAAATCAACTTATTTCAGAGATAACCAGTTCAATAAAAGGAATGGTTGGAATTGATACTTTAACTTTTCTTATGTAATAATTGTAAATATTCTACATAGGAGGCTACAACATTTTAGATGAGAATGTGTGTTGCTGAGCTTGTAGGTTCCTTGTTTCTTAAGATTCTGTGTACATAAATTTATTTTTTCCAGACAGACAGATTTCATTGTTTTAAAACCTGCATGGACATATAGGCACATCAGTATGGAAAAGACACTTTGATCTGGAAATTTCTCATAGGCCAGTTTAGAGGGTTTAAACAGGCCAGGGGAAAGGGAAGCCTTGTGAAATCCTCCAGCTGGTTCAGAAGAAATGGTTCTCATTCTGATTTTCCCAAGAACACTTTCATAGGTTGCCTAATTTTTGAAGCCTTGGTAAATTGTAATACAAGATCAAGTTGTGTGAAGTTGTGTGATCTGTTCCTCATTGATATAATTCACAGGCAGTGAGAGAGACTGGTTTTTAACCAATTATTTTCCATAATCATCCAAACTTCTAACAGTTTTAATAACATCCCCTCTGCTGTCTGTGGACCCTCCATGGGCAGACCTGAAGACACTATGTGATTTCAGCAGGAACTGGGGCTGTCAGAGGAATTTCACTATTTGGTGTGACAGGCTTAGCTTTGGCCACAGTGATTTACTTTACCCCTCATGACTGCTGAACAAAGAGAATGTTATTTTGTTTATTCTGATGAGATTTGAGATGGTAAAGGTGATCTGAACAGTCATCAACAATTTGGCTTTTAAGACTACAATATAAAGTCATCGTGGGTGTTTGTTATGTTCACTAATGTAATGTTAGTCTGAATATTCTGTCAAGGGAATTTTGAAATACACTTTTTGGAAGATGGTGTGTAAGAGCCTTTCAAATACTTCCTTGGAAGATTATCCTATAACCAGAATAAGAGCTAAGAAATGCTAAACAAAAAAGCGTTCAGCCCAGCTTTAACCAGGAGGCTGCCCTTCATATTGTTTTCTTGGATTAAAAACTTCAAACAATAATGAAAACTGAAGCATGAATGTTAAAGTTGCCTCCTAAAGTTCTGGTTCAAGTTCAGGCAGATTGATATTTATTATTTAATTTCAATCACCATGTTTTCAGATATTTTGATCTACTGATAACCTATTCAACTAAGCTAACTGCCAGCAAAACATGAAAGTAAAACATTATTCTTAGATACACTGTGCCAAATGTTTTACCAGAGTAACGGAAAGAGATCTGGAAATTTTGCTTCAAGTGCTGCACAGGAGATGGTACTGCAGCTCAGCCATGCCTGAATAGGTGACAATGGGCATCTTGGTAAAACCTGAAGTTTAATCTCTATGTGGCAGGACAGAATAGTTTTGTTTACTTACCACAGAATCATAGTGGAAATTATTCAGATGCTTTATAGCTTCTCTAGTGTTGGCTTGATAATGTAAGCAATCTGAGAGGACTGGAGAGAAAAAACAAAGTGCTTAACAGAGAGTGCTAAGGGGAAAAAACCATCAGAAACATAGTCTGAGTACCAAGATAATAATGATCCTATCAATGGGCTGTGAGCAGATTCTGAAATCCAAAGATCTTAAAGACAGATGGACCATCAAATAAAGTCAGTTTTTAACTGTAACTGCAAGTGAGCTATGTGGATTGGGAGCAGTGAAATCTATTTTATTGATAATATGCCTATAAATAGGGTTAGAAAATTCTTGCACCAACATCTCTACCTGAGTTTGTCATGTGGGCATCATTTAAAACCAGTGAGGAGAAATAAGCCTCTCTAGAGTACAATTCATCTCAGCAATGTTGGACTTTACAATGGGGAGTTGAACAGCTGTCTTCCTAGAAAAACTCACTTACCTGTTTTAGATTAGACAACCAGAATATATCTAAATATCAGATTTCTGGAGTTGGATGGGTTACCTTTAATGTCAGATTTTTTAAGGTGTTAGCCATATATCTGCATCTTTACGAAAAAGAAATTATGCTTCTAAGCTTAAATATTTCCAGGCTATTATGCAAGGGCAATGTCATTAACCTGTCCTCTAAATGTGGTCCTGGGATCTTATTTGAGAGTGTTAGGAATGATTTCATGGATGTAAAATTGAAAGCAGAGCCCAGTCTTCTGACTTTGTGCAAGTATTGCCACATGCCTGTTTCCCTGGAAGCCTTAACAGCAACCCTGGCAATTTCTAATGCACTTGACTGAAAACAATTGAAATTGCAAGTGAACTGCAATTGCTACGAAAGCTTGAGTTACCACTGTACCATGTAATTTCTGATGGCAATTTCCTTAGCATTTAGTGAGGTTTTGAAAAGTACTTTCGTTGCAATTAATAGAAATAATGGTGTATCTGTAATTTCCTTTGGCCTAAAACCAAACTCTGATTGACATATATTCTAATAACATTGTCATGAATGCTAGCTGCAACTTTTTTTTTTCCTTTTTAAATGAAGTAAATGGGATTAAATGTCTTTATTAGTACAAGACATGAAGCATGCAATTACTTGGCTAGCAAGTAAATAGTAACTGGCAAACTGTGTAGACAATCTGGAGCTCAGATATTTGGACCTTGCTGGTGGTCCCAGAGTCTGCAGTGAAGACTCAATGGCATAGGGACAGAACTATTCTTGCAGTTGAGTAGGTGGTTCTCTGCAGTTGAGAGCTAAGACAAATAACTAGCAAAGGCAGGAAAATATTTACTGCCACTACCCACTACACATACTGCCACCATACATAATGTACCAGCATTGTGACTGAAAATAACCTTCCTGGCTCAAAGACTATCAAACTATCACATACTCCACCAATAATACAAGATGTTTGTAAATGAAACAGCATGGAAATGCCAGCATTTATAACATCCTAACCACATCTGTGTCACTAAATTCATTGTAGGAGTCAAAGCATATGTTCATCTTATCTAAATTCAGGCACCTATAATGCTTTAATTAATATTTTGGTCTTGCTAAGCAGCTCATGCAGTCAGTGGAAAAATATGGGCCTTTCCAGAAGGCAAGGCTGATCTGCAATAAGCTAAATTACTCTTTGGAGGGTCATACTTCTCTCCATTAACTATTAGGAAATTCAGTTACTGGATATGTACCTTGTGTACCCCCAAGCTCTTACCTGGGTTGGAATGACTCTGAATCCACATGACTAAAAATATTATTGAGGAGAGTGTGAAGTAAATGATATATACAGTATCTGGAGGACTGAATTTCTTATTTTTTGTTCTTGGGGTTGCTCTGATATTCAGTCCAATATTAGTGCTGGGTATGGCAAACTTCAGCCAGTTATACATGCCATGTTTAACCTGGAGCACTTGATTTGTCCTAGTAACTGAATACTTGAGTTTTATCATTAAGCAACTACTTTTCTCTTCTGGGAAGTCACATGTGAAACCATGCATAGTTTCTAATTTATAGAAACAACCTAGTCCAATCAATATTCAACTCATCTTCATTGTCTTCTCTTTTGATGCAAAAGAAACCTCACTGCATGTAACAAGTCAGACAATAATGTTTATCCATTGCAGTTGTTTCACCTTTTAGTACGAGGTTCAGTCTATCTCAACTAGACATGTACTGGCCTCTGGAGACCTATAACTCATCTAAATTCCAAACAAAAAGTTAAAGATTAGTGTATTCAATTGATCAAGAAATGTTTTTGGATCCTATATCTCATACCCTGAAAGGCATGTATAATCTTCCTGGGAAACAAGAATCACAACCTTAGAGGCTTTCCTCCAAGAAAATGAACTGACTTCTAGGCAAGGGAGAAATGCATCTTTGCTCATTTGTCTGAACAAGCCCTGTCCCTCTTCCTTGAAATACCCTTTTTAACTGGGTTGCACCTGCCTCAAAATTGACTTCACTGAACTCTTCTGATGAATGGTTAATGATAAATAAGGATGTCTGAATCCAAATAAAGTAAGTTCAGAGCTGAATTTTAAGTGTATATGTCTCACTTTATACATATATTAAAAGCTAATAACATTCTGAAATTATAGGGTAGTTTTGATGAAGACCACTGTTCCAAATCCCATACACTGCAACATCTGAGTAGCTATTACAGTTACTGATATTTAAGGACTTTGTGGTCTTCATTTTAAAGTACAAGTATGTATTTATGTGTTTACACCCTTGAGCTAAACCATCAAAGACATCTTTGTAAGGTACAATTTTTAGTAAAAATAAATTAAAATTGTTCTGAATGCTACTGAAATAACAAACTGGGGCAATCCATCTGGAATTCATTTTACTTCATATTACAGGCTTTGTGTCACTGCTGTCCAATTTGACACCGAAAAGCACAAAAAATAACATTGACATAAGGATATAGTTATGTTTATAGCACAGAAGTAGTTTGTTTTTTTTTTTCCCCTTATTTTCAGAGTAGTATCCTTAGAATTGGCACCCTCAACTGGCTTTCAGAAAAAACTATCTGTGGCGGTCATGTTAAAATGCAGCAGCAAAAGCCTATGGAATGAAAAGCTGTCAGTCCAGCTACTGTTCTTAGTCAAGTACTTCTGTTGTACCCGCTGGGGTAGGCTGCAAGGCTGGAACGGGAGACAGGCTTTTCCAGACATGCTTTGAGGAAACAGATACAGTACAAGTCTGCTGACTGCATCAGTGCTATTTTCTTAGGGTCCATTAAGTCATGCCAATTAAAATCAATAGGGGGGTTTTCTTTTAAAAAGCAGAATAAAATCTGCTTTTTTTTTCTTTTTTATTTCCTTATACCACATTCCGTATCTTATGTAATATATATTTTTAAAATATCTAGAAATTTTGGTCTCCACAATGACTGCAGTTGTCAGAACTTTAGGTATCTGAAAGAGATAATAGAAAGGAGAAGGCAATTAGATCACTCTTCTGTAAGGGCAGAACATGAGACGATCTGAGTATGAGCCAAAGCTAAATAAAAATTTGCTTTCAATAAGGGAAATAATATAAGATTTGAAGATAAATATTATTACTAACAATAGATTTATAAAAGGGAAGTGTCTTTATTTGATTTAGAAATAAATCTATAAGGGTTTTCACAACCTCAAGTCAGAAAACACAATCTTCTTCAACCCCAGCTATAGGCTGATCCAGCTATCTAAAAGTATGGGTCCTAGTTCATTCAAGAGAGAAAATAGGTATCTCATTTAATTCCAAATATGTCTGTGTATATATACGGGTGCTAATGTATGAAGTGATTTACTCCTCACATATGTTTACATCTTTCATTTGGAACCTAAAAGGCTACTTTACACCAGATGCCTACATTATGTTTTGCTAAATTTAGGTGGAGTATTCCTTCAATTTAAGGGAAGAAAACAGTCCTTAAAACAGAATTAAATTGAAAGCAAGATGATACTGAAGACAGTTTCATCAAATATAAATGCAATTACTCGTACTAATATATTGTTATTTAACATATGATTCATTCCTTCAGACATGAAATGTAGTAGAGCAAATGTGTTTAGACTTCAGTAAAACATTTAATATAGTGCTATAAGATGGTATTTGTCAGCCAAAGGGTTAGGGATGGACAGGTATTAACACACATCTTATAAAATTAAGAAAAAAAAAGGAGAGTAGCTGGACTTAAAGAGGGCTTTTTTCAGAATTCTACAAGGGTTATTCATGGAATGCATCCTCTTTAATAGACTCATTTATAGGCTTGGCAGAAACCCAAGCAATTTGCTAAAGAAATTAGCAGATAATGAACAAAATAGATGACCTTAAGAAAGAAGTGTTAGACTGAAATAAACTAAATGAAATTTTAATAGTATTGAATGTTTGGATATGAACATAAAGGTCCATAACAAATGACTCTGTTAAAAGCTGCAGCCAATATTTTTGGGACACAGAAGGAGGGAGAAAATGGAAGCCTAAGAGCTGATCCCAGAGAGATTATTAGCTAAGTATTGGGACTAGCAATGAAAAGAAAAAGGGGATCCTAAAATCTATTAAGCAAAGTATTTCCAATGGAATGGGAAATACTGCATGAGGCATAGGTGAGACAGTCATAAAATCATAGATTCAGCAGTTCTGTGAGTTGGGAAATGCTATTGGAAAGGCATGGGGAAGAGGCAAACATATGCCAGCCCAGTGAGGATGCTGAGCAACACTGCCCCATCAAGCCTTAAAACAAGTTTCATTGTCACCTACCAGGACCAGGGACTGGGGCTCCCAAGTGAGAAGGTGGAAATTTTATATAGTTCTGTAAAACTCCTCCAGCTTCCTACTTCTGATGCCAGAACCCAGAGCAAAGTTCTGTGAACACATGGTGTCCCTGCTGCGGCTCAGGAGACAGAGTGACTGACTTTTACTCTGGAAAAAAAGCTGAAGCAGCATGATCTGAAAGAAGATTCAGGTTAGTGCTGCAGATGGCTCACAGAGCTCAGTACGAGTGTGTGGTGGGGTGTCCTTTCCTTTCCTTCCACACAGATGATCTCCCACTCATCACAGCTCATGCCATAGGAAAATCCTATTTTGAGTTTGTAGTAGCAAGACAGTAGTAAGTAGCTGCAAAACTGTAAATTTAGAAATATGACCTCATCTAATAATCAGAAGCGGTAAAAGAAAGTGAACTTTGGTGGACAAATAAATCCCTTTTATATAAATGCTTCCAGGGACAAGGCAAAAGGTGAAGTGATATATCCTATTACAACAGTGTTGTCCCTAAATTGACTGTTTCAGAGTTTCCCATGTGACATTAGCTGGTCTTATAAAAGACATTTATGCTGATAGAACATATTTCCATCCAACAATGGTTAGGTATAAACAGCAGGGAGTCCTATTATATGCTTATCTAGTCTGTGAGTTGCTGTGCACTAATGAGCAGCAGATGAGATAGATTCTTTGTAGTCATTGTTTTCCTTTCCTCCCTCCCCATTTTTCTTTTTTTTTTTTTTTTAATGGCTTTTTGTTTTTGTTGTTGCTGTTCTCTATGGGTTTGAATTTAGTGTCCTTGGCTTCTAGAGAGAATTCTCCTGTATATTTTACTTGATTTTAAGTGTAATAAGTTTTGAGTGTCTTAACATACACTGTCCTAAATATCTACAATTTCTCTTCTACTTCATGGAATTGCTTGAATGCATTCTCAAGGGCAAATATTAGTGTAAAGGAAAATATCTAGCAACCTTAGATCTGTATTTTGTTTCCTTTATGCTTCAAACACAGCAAAAATTTTTAATACAATGAAGGATAAGTGAAGATAAGAAAAAGTGAACATCAGACCTCTACAGAATAATACCTCATTTACATCCTTAATATTGTGTTATTGTAATTAATTTCATTCATATATTTTTCCTGGAAGAATGATCTTCAAACATGTTACAAGAAATGAGAGAAACACAATTGAAGGTTTCTAGATTATTTATAGATCTCCCTGAAAGTAATAACCAGTTTTCAGCCTTCTGAGAAACTTATAGGCAATGGAACTGTTGAAACATTTTGAGATAATTTTAGTTGTTTAATTATGCTTATTTTATAAATTTCTAATCCAAAAATGTTGAACAATGAAAAAAATTTTAAAAAATAAATTCAGCATTTAAAAATATCATAAATGGTACATTAATGTGCTTTGTCACTACAAATATATATATTTACTTCTACATAGATTAAAAGTGTTTGATAAAGAAAAAATAAGACAAAATTAAATGTATTACAACACAGCTGAGGAAGATATTATAGTCTCAGATATTATGAGCAAGTGAATATGATGATAAATATGCAATATTATTTAAAATAATATTCACATTATAAAGTGGAAGCACATTAAAAGCATTATGTTCTTTCAGCAATCTAGGGAACTGATTGTTTTACTTACACAACTGAATATACTGATTGAATTAGCTATGAGCTTTTAATGCTATTCACATACTTATTCACAAATGATAGTCCATTTTCACTCTTCTTGATGTGTATTATATATCAGAAGACTCTGTGTGGGGCAACACATGAACTATGTCACCTGGTCAGTACTAGAATTATTCATAGTTCCAGAGGCATCAGATTTTAGCCAGGGTCAGCAGAAAATTGCCAGTCAATATTAGCAAATTATATAATTTAGAATTAATCTTGCATTCTCTTTTCAGTATCAGAAAAATATTTTGAAATAATTATCTAAATGGACTTGAGGCAGCGGAAAACATATCTGTAATCCTATTGTGGTGCTAATTAACTCCTTTGTGTTACTTTGATGTGGTTTTGTAGTTTAGATTGTTTTATTTCGGATTGTGCAATTCAGCATGTCTACATTATAGAGTGGAAAATGTAGCACTATGCCTACAGCAAAATGTGAGTGAGGAAATATTGGCAAGGGAAGGTTGATCCGGTAGTGCACTCAAGCTTATATTATTCATCTCTTAAATGAGAAAAGCTGGCTTTTGCAAACAAGATGGTGATTTATCACATAGTTGAAGTGAGAAGCCAAAGGTTAGTAGAAGGATATGAAAATGAAACTCTTTCATGCTTTAGTTGAGTAAGGAGCTGGCAGAGTTATACTATTATGGTTTATAATATAGATTATATTAACATATATACATTAAAAAATGGAAAGAATGAAATGCTAAATAATGTATTTATAATCACAGCAATCATTTGTGGATTATTCCTTAAGGAGACATAGTAGACAGCTCCCTGCCTCTGCTGAGTAGTGTAGCTGAAGTTCTACTCTAAGCAGGATTCCCCACATCAGGGGTACATAACACTTACAGTTCTGGATATGGAGACTCTAATGATAGAAGGAAAAAAGCATTGAAGCAAAATTCTGACTACAACCCTTAGATTTTGTTTTTGGCACTAGAACAAGTGAACAAGTTGCAGTTGCTAAGTTACTTATAAAAAATAACATACTGCTCATGCAACTTCCCTGTTTTCTTTAGGGAGCAGAGTTTGTGCCTAAGCACAATATCATATGATTTATCAATATATATCTACTGTAGAACATGTGTTTATCTGACAAGGAGGCCATGCTGGGAAAAAGTGACCTGTCACTGTCTTTAATGTGATTGCAATTTCCATAATTTGAAGCAATTATTTCATATATCATCACTGTGAAATAGACTGGTGTGTTAGATCCTAGAACCTTTCCCATGGTACAGATTTCCTGGGGGCTGGATATATCCCTATAATGACATTTGGATTATTTCAAATGAAAGAAATGTCTTTGTGTTCCATACTCAAATGCTTCTTAAACAAGATTATTATTATTGAGCTATGTTGTAAACCTAAGTATGTCAAAGCACTTTCTTAACTAGATTTTAATTAACAGATTACAGATATGCTTTACTTAAGCTGTTGTTGATGGTAACTGAAGTTACCACTGCTCATTAGCATTACTGAGGTGACATGCTCATTAGTGCCCCTTGGCTATGAGGCAGCACGTGAATATTTCCCTACTGTTTTGTCTAAGTCAAAAGCAAAGAACTGGGCCTTTATTGTACACATGTGAGATGTCTGGTACAACAGAAATTCTTCTCCGTTCTCCCAACTCTGGTCTAATATATCAGTTAAATAATAATTAATACATTCTGGAACAGAATAGACAGGCAATAAAACAAAAAAATTACCCAAATGAAAACAAACCAGCAGGGTAGGTTTAGAAAAGGGTGCATATAATTTTAAAAGGTAAATCCAGAGTACAAACACCACTGAAATATTGACCTGTGATTATTCCTAGTATTTAAATTTTTGATGTTCTTCTTGGCAACTTTGAAAAATAGTACTCTTCCAAATAATATTTGGGCATGGTTCAGGAAACAATACAAGGACCATTCTACATAGGGGGGTTGGATGACATTATATTGCTTGGAGATGAAGACAGTGGAACATTTTAGCTTTGTGGATGTATGCCATGTGGCCTCTGAGACACAAAATGGTTTTATTTAGTAATACTTCTGCAGCCAAGGAAACCATATTCTTTCACACTAGCAGGGCCTATTAGAGCATCACTACTTTTCAAAAGAAGAGGTGGTTGCAGTTTCACACCTTCCAGGTTGTGTTGTAGTTGCATCAGATGCAGCTCTTTGGTGTTGATGTTATTTGCTATCCTATTTGGGGATAAAAGTGGCTGAATGCAATTTAGATAATGCTGACAAGTATGAAATATAATTCATTAGTTTTATTCATAAATCTGCTAATACACAGTTGTTGACGTTTTTAGTAGAATTTTGTAATTCAGTCTCTAAAATCTATCTCTTGGTTTATTCATTTACATTTCATAATTGAATGGAATGCAGAATAGAGAAGACACTATTCAGAGTGAAATTCCTCCATAACTTTTTGTTAAATATCATGAAATTTGTTGCCAAGACAATCAAAGTCATCCTCGAGACCAGACACTGAATTTTTTTATGCTATAGTTTCCTGCAGTCAACATCACGCAAGAGAAATAACACCGCCTTGAGGTTTTTCATCACGTGAAAACATTTGTCAAGCTGACAGTTTGGCTACTTCACAAAAATACATAAAGTTCATCAGCAGTGCATGAAAAAGTCATAAAACAAAGCTCTTTTTATTCCATTTTGAGATATATGATTAACGGAATATAGCCTAGTTTGATTAATCTATGCATTCATAGTATCTCCCACTTGACATTTGTAGATAGTTGCTCCTTTTACAAGAGTTTTTCTTACATTTATATACAAAAGGGGATCAATCATTCTTCCAGTTAGCCACCTTTTTTGTCACTTACCCACCAAAAAGACTTGGCTTTCCAGACAGTGTTTCCACTAAAAACTCTTGCCATAATATTTGGTTTCTCCACTACACTCTCAGTTTTCATCTCTCTTGGCAAAAGTATTTTTCATTCTACAGCTTATATGGAGTGTGATGTTAGCAAGGTATTTGAACAGAAAAAGACATTGCTGGTCTATTTTCCATTTCACATGTAATGAAAACAATTTGAGTTTGAGTTGACACACAAGCACTAGCAGTGTTCGTGCAAAGGAAACAATAAATAATGACAAACTTCAGCAGTGATGGAATCATTCACATGTATTTGACAAACACCCTCAGTGTCCAGCAAGAGAGTATATGGCTTGAGTATATCCCAGAAAATGTAAAGAGTGAAAATAAATCACTTAAAATACAGTGAGTATCCACTTAACCAGAAGACAAATGGTCATCTTTGAACCATTATTTCACTTCATTTCAATGGAAAGGAGGGATGCTCCAGTCCTTTGATCATCTTCATGGATTCCTCCAGACTTGCTCCAATAGGCCCATGTCTTTCTTGTGATGGAGGCCCCACAGCTGGATGCAGCACTGCAGGTGGGGTCTCATGAGAGTGCAGTAGAGGGGCTGAATCACCCCCTTAAACCTGCTGCCTACACTGCTTTGGATGCAGCACAGGATTGGCTTTCTGGGCTGTGAGAGCATGGCAAGCTTCGCATGCTCCAAATTCCCCAAGTCCTTCTCCCCACGGCTGCTCTCAAACCATTCTCCACCCAGCCTGTCCTTGTGCTTGGTACTGCCCTGACCCATGGTGCAACACTTTGCATTTGGGTGTGTTGAACTTGATGAGGTTTGCACAGTCCCACCTCTCAGGCCTGTCAAGGTCCCTCTGGGTGACATCTGTTCCCTCCAGTGTGTTGACCACATCACTCAGACTGGTGTTGGCAAACTTGCTGAGGGTGCACTCAATCCCACTGGCCATGTTGCTGGTAAATGTGTTAAACCCTGCCAGTCCCAGTGCCAACCCCTGAGGAACAACACTCATCACTGGTCTCTACCTGGACATTGGGACACTGAATCTGCTGTGTGGTGTACAGTGAAAGAAGAAGGCCTAAGACTTTTTCAAAATATGTTATAGAAATTTAATGACAAAATTAATACAGCTCACCAAATAGTTCTGAGGAAGAGAGGAGATCTTTACAGAAAGAGTAAGAAAATTAACTTAGTTTTAAGTTTCATGAGAAAAGACATTAAACCCTTCTGTGTTGTGGGGGAGCAACAAAGTATTTGTAACTATAAGGAGAGCTCATTAAAAATCTGCCCCCAAATCTGTCTCTTAAAACATGTCGTGTCTGTAAGTGAGGGTGCTCGTTAGTAATAGCAATTATTGCTCACAGCACTAATAATTGATGCTTTCCCAGTAGTCAGTGCATGTTCTTCTGGAGACATAAAAAGTTTTAGTCTCAGTCTTCTTCTTGCCTTTTTCCCCTTGCTTTTTCAAAGGCAACTTCCCTCTATCTGCCTTCAAGCTCAGAGGCTCATATCTTTTGAACTTGTAGGTGAATAAAATACCTGGCAAGTAACCTGCCAACTGTAGGATCAGTTTCCATTTTCAAGAGAGACTTTTAAATAAGCTGGAATACTTTTCAGAGTTTGTTAGCTCACGAAGTCTAAATGTCAGATTCTTCTGTGCTGAGCAGAGTGTAGGCCTGTGTAATTATCGAGCACAGCAACCCTATTGTTGCTTTATAATTAATTGATTTTCAAGGCAATGCTGCTTCTTTTAATTTAAACATATTTCTCCTATTTAATTTTTTCATAAATAAAGATTACCAAATATATCTCTTGGTTTTTTAAATCCTCTTTCCTCAAGTAAGCCAGCACAGAACTGGAGATTCTTAGTAGTCCTGAAAGTAAAACCTGCCACTCTCCCAAATACAGGTTGAAGTGCCATAATGTGAAGAACAGTTTTAAATTGCTGGGTTTTTCCTACTCTGAAATGCAGCTGAGTAGCCACTGTCCACACCTGTAGCAATTATATCATTCCCTGAGCACACAGAAACAAGCAAACCCCAATAAGCTCTTATTGACAGTAACAGCAAGGAGACCTTACCGAGACTATGGCAGTGCATATTTTAACACCATTATTGCATTTTTAATTGAAATTGGTCCCCCCTTAACATGCTACACTTAACCTCTAGATACAATGTGCTGTACAAGAGTTTTGAGACAGTCACACATTAAAGGTGTGTAGTTAGGCATAAAGCCAAAGCAAAGTGCTCCTCGTTCCTCTGGAGAAGAATATCCACCAAGGAATGCAAATAATTATATTTGGCAGGTATCCTTATCAGCAAGTGATTCAGCCTTCAACAATCTCCAATTCTGCAAAAGGAAGAAGATTACTTTATAATGCTAATAAATGATCAGTATTCTATTTCTATTGATTTTTATTCACGTGCAAATAAATAAGCACTCTAGCACCACCATGTTTCCTTCTTTATAACATATTATTACAGCATTAAACTGATACAAATGCTAGACCTTGACATAGATTTCCTATTAGCTGATTTGTGCTGAAAACCATGTGATGTGTATAGATGAGTTTGTTCACCTATTTACCATTTTAAAAAGTAATATATATGACAAAAACTTAAATACCACTTTTTACACTTTCTATCAATGGTAGAAGGAACCACTAAATGTATTTTCTTTCAACCAGCTTCCAGGTGTATGCAGCCTCATATGGGAGTTGCTTCTGTCAGAAGCAAACTTTGCTCATAACTAATCATAATTTTAGAAGGTCTGTTGCTTATGTCGAAATTAATTCACAAAAAGAACAAAATCTAATGTACAGTGTAATTAAGCACTGGCAAACCTAGATATTCAAGGTCTAGGAAATGGAAAAATTAAGATATCCTTCAGGTGTCTTAACAGATTGCAACTAGGCTCCAGTTTTCAAAAAAAGAGATATAAATAACCAGTTAAAAACATGTTTAAATGCAATCTTTGTTTATTTAAAGAACTTTTGCATTATAACTATTCCACTAGCCCCTTCTAAAATTTAAAATGTAGATACCCTGTGTCTGGCTGGTGTCTGAAGAACAGCTGCAAAATAAAAGAGATATTCTGATTTGAAAAGAAACCAAAAGTATTGACACATCGATATAAACTATTTTTCTAATCTATATGTATTAGAAAAGTGTTGAAATAATATGGAATAAAACATTAAAGTTCTATTATACCCCGAGTCACAATGTAGTGCCATGCCTTAATATAAATATTTGTTAATTCTCTGACTAAAAGTACTTCAAAGTGAAAAGTACTTTTGAATATTCCTTCCCTCCTTTGCATCTTTCTTGTGTGGAATACTAAGTTAATACTAAATCAGAGGTATTTAACAGGAATGGGGATAAAGATATGTAAAAAACAATTGGATAAAAACAAAAGAATTTCACAGTACATGATGGTGCTAGTCAGCCAATCCTTCTATGGAACCACTATTGTGAGATACTGTTCACAATCGACAGCACAAAGAAAAATCCCATTCAACTAGAACAGAAGAGCTTTCCAATTAGTAAGACATAAAGCAGGCATTGTCGTGCTCTCAGTTCTGTATGTCATTTCTAATAAAGATTGGATAATAGAAATGCGTGCTAAAATGAACCTTTTTTTTTAATAAGAAGGCTCTATATAGCAGGAAAATAATATGAACTTTTTTGGTCTAGCTGTTTCTCAATCAAAGGGCATATCAGTTACTGTATATTACTGCAACATTCCAAGCATTAAATTAAATTATAGACAATAGAATCAAATACAGTTTACATCTGTGGGGCATTAAAAAATGAGGCACGTTCAGCAGTTTATTTATTCCCAGTAGAAATACTCCTGTTGAAACAGTGCTTTGAAAACATTCTTTCCTACCAGGCTTGGCTGTTTCAAATGTGTTCCTCAGGCAATACACATATTTAGTTTTTAAATGTGACATGTAGAAATCAACCTTGATTTTCTTGGATGGCTGGACTTTCTTTAGCTGTGCAACGGTTTAGGTAACCTTATCACTCCCAAGCTCTAACCCTGCTACTGGACCTGTACAAACAGCCTGAAGCACACTTATTCCACAGGGCTGCAAATAAGCACCAAAGGTCCACCTGTGTTAATATGTTTTGAAGTCTTCTGTCACTTATTACACAAGATTAATGTGTAAGGGGAGGCCAAATACTGTGGAGACTGAACATGCGATCTTTAGTCTAAATATGAGGATCTGTACCATCTGAGCTGAAAATTATACCGTTAGTGGAATACCATTACAGCTCACTGCAGTCATAAAAGAAGGGGCTGCAAACATTACTGGTAGGTTTGGATGCACATTTTAAAATCTAGCTTAAAATTGTTTTCTAAATCAAAAATATTTTGGATTTAAATATTAGGCATCATTTCTTCTTCTTCCTAACACTAGAAAAATGCTTCTGTAATTTAGATCAGCAGACTGTATAAATAAATCAGAAACATCTATAGGGTGCATCAAGGACAAAAGTCTACACAGGTATAAGTAAGTGAAATGTCATTGGGCAATTTGCAGTGCTACCTTTTGCACAAGTGTTCATTTTAACTTCTTTGGCTGCTGTGGTCTTTTGCCTGGAGACACCAGGGCACATTTGAAATTGAATCATTACGTATGTTGAGTCCATCCATTGCATGATTTGCTACACTATTCTCTAAACACATACCAGTCTATTCCTTTTTTTTTTTTTTCCAAAAAAGACTCATTGGTCAAGAAAAATTGCCTGTATCTCCATAGAGTGTGTAGCTTGATGTGAAATTTAGTGTGTTGAGTTCTGTGACTAAAAGCCCAAACTGGGTTGTGTTGAAAGACAAATGAAGATGATTAAGCAAAAATAAATCAGAATTTCCTAGAACTCCTGTGTAATAGAATTTCTGACTGTTTATAGTAATATTCTGCAGACTTGCCCTACTTGTTTTTTTCATTTAAAGCTCTCTGACAAAAGAATGTAAGAGAGAGGTAAATATTTAACATGAATGGATTCCTTAGATGTCTTTAGTAGAACTGACTTGAAGCTGAGGATGGCATTTCAAGACATGCAATTTGTGTTAAGGTGCTGATGCTTATATTTTTTGTACAAATGCAAGAACAGGGGAGGGTGAGTCAGTGGAAGCCACAACTGCCTTGACAACATCAAGCCATCTATGCAAACACCATAGCTTCCAGTTTTCAGCACAGACAGCATCCGTACTGCTGCTTTACTAGAGCAGCACATGTAAATCCTTATCAGTAAACCACCAACAGATACAGTGGAAATAAATCCTTCTAAAGGACCTGTCTTCTGATCTTTATAACCCTTCTAAACAGAGCAAGAAAGAAAGCAGTGCAAATTCTACTGACCATCTGACCTATGAATTGCCAAAATGTTAAATTATCATAGGGAAGAAAAAGTAATTGTTTCCAATAGCATTTTTAAAGCTATTCAGGTAATGATGATAGACATAGAAAAAAGAACTGATAACAACAGAAAAAATAGTTACTGTCAAATGACATTAATAGCAGCACCAGGCTAGACTTGAATAGGAATAGGTAGGTATAAATAAGCTGTTTCTTTCTGAGGAGATGGATGTAAATATTCTTTTTTTTATCTTACTTTTGCATAGAAATATTTTAATTGGAAATGTGACACATCCAACTAATGATCTGGTGTCAGCATCTTGTGCTTGTAGAAAACTTTGTTCTTTAGTGTACATTATATTATGGAAAATGAAGATGGGGAAATAACCTGGAAGACAGCTAATCTTTCCCCACTAGTGTGTGGCTATTAACTAGAACAGATTGCCAGATGTTTCCTCCTATCTTTTTTAATTGGTTCATCTACTAGCAGTTCCACTGCTTGCCTTTGCAGATAATTCTAAAACTAATAGATCTTTTACATTATTTGTATCCTTATTGCTAAACTACCCACCACAATGCCTTGTCTTGTCCTTGCAGTATTTGCTGTTAACTTTTCTCTTTCTTTTTTTCAAAAACAAATATATATAATTGTGCTATGGTTAAACAATTTTATCTTCCATTGCTTTAAAGAGTGGAAAATGGGTAGAGAATGTTTGGTACTTATCATACACTCAATTTGAACAAGTGAATGGGATTGCAAAAGATGCAGTGAAAACCATTTTTTGGGTTCCTTGTGATACACGTATAACACACATCATGGCATGTGTGGTCTCTCAGGGGCTGCCATCCCCTGGTACATAACAGCTGTTTATATTGAGAAATACATCCTTCTGCAAGAGAGCCTGTTGAAATCAGAAACTGTATATAGATATTCATGTGAGTAAAGCTGGCAGAAACAAACCAGATATATTGCATTCTCACTTACATGTACCAGCATTTTCTAATGCTTTGCCTCCTTTCTTTTCTTTGTAAAGAAAAGTGTCTCACTGCCTTCAGATATTTTATAATATCCTACAAGGGTCCGAATAGGACCCAATTCTTTAATTCTTAAAGAGACAAAATTCCCTTGAACTTTAGTTAAGCTTATATAAAAAGTGGCAGAAATACTTAAGTGTAACATTTTCCTCTAAAGTATTTATGAAATATAATATAAACAATTAAATAGCTCTCAGTTAAATAATATATGTTTTGGACCTATTCATTCCTAATTGTACTTACTTCTGACAGTTTGATAAATATATTATTCTGTGACAAGCTATTTCATACAGTTCATTATGTTCTTCTTACATATTTTTCCTAGTATCAAGCATAGAGAATTGTATCCTGATGTATAAATTCTAGTGCAATATGCAGCACGTATTACAAATTTAATTTGTCCTCAGATAGTCCCATGACTGTAAATAATGTGCAGAATATAAATCTCTCTTTCTATTCTATTCTAAGAAAAAACATTGCTGTCAGATTAAGTACATTGTACTTGGGATTTATAATTCCAATATAATAGCTTCAAATTTTTCATATATATATTGACAATCATTTTGGATGTAACCAGCATATCTCAAAACTTGGTATTTAGAAATTGTCTTGTAATTTTGTAAAAGGATTCTGAATGTTGTCTTCCATATGACTTTTCCTCTACATTTTCCCATCTCTACACACTACTATGAAAAATCCATAGCAGATTTTTCAGTTCTTTTGCTTTTGGAGATAGCTAAATTTTATTAAAGATATACCTTTTTAGAGGAGACATAATAATAGGTACTTTAAAGGTATGCAGAAGTTCTTTGCTAGCTGTAAAGATTCTGGTTTTGGCTTTTGATTTTGGTGTTTTTTCCTCTATGAAGCATTATGAAATCATGGAAATTTGATTTTTTTTTCATTGATTAATATTTTGGCAAAAAAAAGGGATATTTACATGTTTTAAATTAAGACTTCCATTTTGTTTTAAGAACATGTCATTTTGAAATGTTAGTTGACTTACTATAAAAAGAGAGGACTGCATTAATCAAAATAAAATATGTAAAATTATCAAAATAATTCCATCCATGGGAAAATAACTAGATTTTTTTGATGTTTGAAAATGCTCTGTATTTGAAGCTTTTATTCCAGTTTGGGATGGAAACATTTTCCATAATCTTTACAAAGTCTTTCAGTGTCTGAAAAATATTCTCTCCCAGTTCCAATATCTTTTGTGTGTTCTGCTCCCAAAATTTCCGAGGGCAAATTCTCAGGACAGTAGCCTGTGGGTCACCCATTGTGCTTTCTCTCAAAAGATGAAGTGTCCAGCAGTTTTATGCAGACTTGCTGAGTCATCATTACAAATCATGCAAATCAGAGCTAAATTCAAACCCTAGAGAATTTTGTGAACACTGAAATTATTATTTTCTCATTTACCCCATTTTCATGATGGAAATTCTTTAATTTTGGTTTCTTTTTTTTTTTTTTTTTTTTTTTTGTTTGTTTTTGTTTAGTTTTGTTAGATTGGAAATTCCTGGAGAAAACACTTGTTTTCTCAGGGCTGTGTATTTTTCCAGTGCTGAGCAGTACATAATCTAGTAATGAGTGGTGTTCCTCAAGGATCTGTACTGCAACTAATACTATTTGATATCTTTAAAAGCAACATAGACTGGTGGATTGAGTCCATCCTCAGGAATTTTGTGGATGTCACCAAGCTGGTGGAAGCAGTGACAGTGCCTGGCTCTGGCAGGGGTCTATGGGAGATGATCTTCAAAGGTTCTTTCCAATCCAAAACTCTATGTGTCTATGATTGGATCCCTAGATCTCTATGGACTTCTGCACAACTCTTTAGTATACAAAAATGAATCACATATATCAGTCCTTCATTTTCATGATATCTCTATAATTCTAAACATCAGTAGCCCTCATGAGAAATAAAGAACATTAATGAAATTATCTGATGTTCTACCTTCTGTAAAGACAGCAATGAGTAGAAAAGACAGATTGATCCCAAAACATCTGAAATTAAGCCCCAGTGTTAAACCAAGCATCAAGATGAAGGTGAATTTCTAAATTACAGTGAAGAAAGAACTAATGAAGGAACACCCATAAGTGTATGGTGTTTTCACATCGTGTGAAAAATGGTTCAGGATAGAGTCATACTTGAGACAACATTGGTTCCATTTTGAAGTGGGAGAGGTTTATGTGGGATATTTTATGACTACCATCAGGTCAATTGAGGATATAGAGATGCTACTTGTAATTTCAGGAGATTGTTTCTCTGTTCTAATGTTGAATTCTCTTCAATGTAACAGGAGCTTTTGTTATCATTGGGTATTTTTCTAAAAGCATCTGAAAGGCTTAGGAGCACAAACGACAGCTGAAATTCAGTACAGTCTATTATGTGACTCTGTTGGATAATCAAATGTGACATGAGAAAAGAAAATGTTTATATCAAAGTACAATAAACTTCTAAACAAGCACTATCATTTTTCTCTGTCTTGAAAAATCTGACAGAAACAAATAAATAGTGTGGGGAAAAAAAGGAAAGGAAGGATAGGTGGACATATCCATGAAGGTTTGAGGATAATATGCAACAGTCCATATTATAATTCATAATAGTTACGTGACCATTAATAGCTGCCTATTATTGACTTCTATTCTCCAGTAACACTATTTAAGATCAACTGTGTTGAGTTCTAAACAGAAGAATGTTTTGACTGTTAATATTTGCAAAGCATTACTGATTCTGAAAGGTTTCAAATATGTCCTAAGTTATTCAAATAAAGCTTTTTTCTGTCTCTTTCTTCCAAGGCATTTACTTAACCAGCATTTTACAGATAATTAAGTGTACTGGGGGAGAAACAGAAGAGACAAGAAAGACAGCTATTTCTGTGTGTCGCCCGTCATTGCAGCGATTAAAATTTCAAGCACTGATAAAATACAACCTTGGTTTATTTATAGAATGCATTTTAGAGTGGAATTCATCTACAGTTTATTATTTATCTAAAACTTAGCTTACATTCTTAAAATTTGGATTATAGAAATTATTACTTTCAGATTATATTTGTTTGGATGCTTTTATAAAGGAATTTTCAAATGCCAATTAGGAATACCTCTTTCTTTTGTTCTGATAAAAAGCCAGACAGCTGGATAAATACCTTAAACTAAACACCTGACTGAACAAAACAAAAGCTGAATATGACATATCCCACCCTGTAATATAAGAGCTTGAATTCTTTCATAAAGCTCTGTGTCATTTAAAAAAAAAGATTAAAAAATAAAGGCAACAAGACCTTTGATGTATTCAGCTTTTGTTAATATTTAAAAGTATTTGAGATGTATGTGGAAAAGCAGGGTCAAATCATGGACATATTAGTGCCAGTTAACTCACCTGAGGTATGTCTCCCAAAGACACTGATATAACAGCTGAATATGTCTCCTTTCTATGAATTAAATCTTTCCAGAGACGATATTCTGGTCAATTAAAAAGAACAAACTTTGGACTAACAAACTGCTCGGTTCTATGTAAGTCTATTCACTGCTGTTTATAGACTTTGTATGCTCAGTGAAAATTGAGTTTATTTCAGTGCATGAGGTGTAGCAAATCTTTCTAAACTCACCTATGGACTATTATCTCAAACTCTGCATAAGCTGTGAGTAATTTATTTCACAGGAAAAAAAAAATACTTTGAAAATTTCGTTTCATCTTTTTAGTTATTTCCATTTCAATTTTCCCTCTGACTTTTGCTTTTCTTACAATGCCTCCTTTCTCCTCCATTCTGTTTTTCTCCTGTTGATGACTCCAGATAGCCTTACATACACTGTCAATCACATGCCATCCTGCCCAAGAGCATATGCTGCTGAAAATCACATGAGATAGCTCCTTTTTATCCATCTTTTACAGGGGAAATTCAATTTAACAGTCATTTTGAATAGCATAAACCCCTGACTCTTGGCATCTTCATTTTAAATGAAAGCACCAGATTCTCTTTCTGTCAAAACACTGGGTCTCTCCATAGGATGAATTCTACTCTTCCCAGACTGGTGTGGTAATAAGCATGTAGTAACTGGTACACCTTAATAAATCAGGTCCTCAAGAGACTGGACTGTCTGTGTTTCATCAGCAGAGGTCTGTGATTATTTGAACCATATGTACCTTCTAAAACTCAAGTTTTATAAATCAATTATTTCACTTGTTAACACTATTAAGATATTAAACATAATGTAAAACATCTTCAGTGTGTATAATTTTAAAAGGACATTTCTTTCTATGCTTACTTCCTTAGAGATACTTTGGATGAAGTGCATGAAGTTCACAAAGACTATTTCATGGATGCTTGTGTCATCCATTGGCTGGAATAATTTCACAGTAAAAAAATTCCAATTTATATTTCTGCTGAAATGTTTTATTAGAAAAGCACATTTCTGATGCTTTCTATCATGCAATCTAACTTTTGGAAAGAAATTTGTAACATTGATGAAGATATTTATTATCCACAACATTATCATTTATTATCACCTCCTAAAATGCTTTACTAAAAATAAAGGATCATTAGGATTTGAAGTTACTAGAGAATTTTAGGCAGCCACATTATGCAAGTCACTGAGACCTGGGAGTTCATAACAGACAGAGTATTATGTCATTTTGCATAAGCAGTTGTTTGATATTTTCATTACAACCATGTTTCAGAACTGTGCTGGCAGATAGCACTTTGGGGATGCATGTACCTTTTCTAAGAAAAATCCCACTGGTAAGGTAAACAAATTTTTTGATAACAGAGTCCCTGGTATAATGAGTATGTCAATTTACCATAGCAAATTTGTTTGAATGAGTGCCAAAATTTGCCATCTACTACTGAAATGAATTAAAAGAATAAATTCTTCACCACTCTGCAAGCAATATCCTGCTAACTGGAAATAGATATGGTAAAAATATAGTAATATTTATTAAAAATATTTGAAATTTTTATTATCATTGAAAATTAATATTATCATTAAAAGCATAATGAATGGTAGACATCATTTATATAGTAGTTTAACACTGAAATGATGAAAATTTAATCTCATTCTTAGTTGATTCTCTGTCTGTTGTTTCCCAGGATCAGATAAAATACAGAAAGATAAGTGTTTTTCCTGTACTATTTAATCCATATTGGTGTGATAACCTAACTCAAAAAGGCTCAAAATGGCAGATGAGCTCTGGATTAGGCCTTATATCACTAACCATAGTAGCTTACTGCTATAATGGAAACCAGTAAGATCCAGAAATTGGTAGGGTCAAATGTGTTAGTGTCAGAAAACAAATATCACTTCAACATACACAACAGTTTAGTGGGTTCTGTAACTGCTTTCATTTGACTTACAAAGAGATTTTCTTCTAAAACAGTCTGTAAATCATCCGTAGTTTCTAGGTAAGTATGATTAAAACCCAAAAAGATCAAAGTTTTATTACATGGAATTTCATTTCTTTTCAAGCATTAGTAACATTAAACTGAATATCAGTTATTTTTTATATATGTAAAAAAATTTACCAGCATGTAAATCTAGAAATGGACCTTAAAATTGCTGTAAACCCAGCTTGTATGAAGATGATGTGCGATTACTCTTAAATTGATGTACACCATAGAGGTTTCCAGCAAGAACTAGAAATATTATGAAATGCTGTGTAAAAATACATGTTTTTACTATTATATAGTATACTAATACAATAAACCATGGCCTTTTTTAATGCCTATATTTCTGTTGTTTAGTAACTAAAACCAAACCAGCTACAGTGCTACTAACTGAATATGTTATTTTGCTATCAGGGAAGAAAAACTAAATATTTGTTAAATATGACAGAATATACACATATCACAGTATATATGTGACATATAATAGTTTGAGATGGAAATATCAAGGATTAGGACTTGAACTATCATGATTAGCTGTGTTAAGGGCTTTCAAGCTACACAGAATATTTTCTGCCATTACCTGAGTAGAATTAGAAGAAACAAAAATATTTCCTAAGATTTATTACATGTTCCAGTTTTAAGTTTTTCATATATTCTTGAGGGGAAAAAAGCCACAAGAGTGTTTTGTCTTGCATACAGATTTAAACTGTGCTTGTCTCCCCAAACTGGACCTTTTAATTTCAGAAACTTTTGCCTCTGTAATTTGGACAGACTGACAAGGAAAGATCTTTGAAGTTTTTACTTTAATTCAAACTTCATCACTAGATCCAGAACATTTAGGGGAAAAGAGAACCAAATAAGCAAAATTATTCATGGGCTTTGCTGCACCAGCTCCCTTCATGAAGCCAATTACATTCTCCAAATAAAGCTCTACAGCCAAACTCACCTGCTGTTAAGAGCAGAGGTTGAATCATATGAAAGTAGTTATGGACTAATGGGTTTTTGCTTGTTGTTACTAGACTTTGCCTTCTGTCTCCTACCCTGCCAAGTTTCTGAGGCATCTGTGTGGCAGCCACAGAGATAAAACCTGAAGCAGTGAAAGCTCATACTTCAGTCTCCCTCACAGGCTTTTAAACCTATCTCCTACTAATTCATGTTCCCCAAATAAAACACTAAAGTATCTTAAGAACGGTGTTTTCAAATTACAGTGGTATCTTTTGGCATTACTACTGCTCTAGATTTTTAGTTTACTATTTGCTGTTAATTCTGTTATAGTTCTTGGCTCAGATTTTGCTACCAATTCTCATGCAGCAGGATTTACTTTGGCCATCACTGTCTCCTTTGGCCAGCACTTGTCTCCTTTACTACTGCCCAACAAGTTTAGTTCCTTGCTGGTTCACCAGAGTTAATGCATTTTTCTATTATCTGACAATCACTATCACCACTTTATTTTTACAGAGCTGTATTTGACTGAGGACTGTAAGCACAGGAAAGCAAAAATTGCTAATCTCATTCAGCAGCATTGGGGTTTTTAGGAGAGTTTTAGTCTCTAATGGTTTTTTTCCCAGGGAAGAAATCTTGTGCCTCCTGCTACTAATTTTATACAGTCAGAGGTCTTAACCTTGTCAGAAAGATTCAACCACTTGTAAGTTTATATTTTGTCCTTGTGATGGATGACTCTTAAGAGTACCCTTGCATAGACATTTGCCTTAAAGTACCAGTGTTTTAAAACAGAAGATACTTATATTTCCTGGTCTTACAGTTGACCTGTAGTTCATAAGCTGTGTCACAGATATTTCAGGCTCTCCCCTATGTCTCTTTTTCATTTTTCCTTCTCTTTGCTTCTGTCCCTTTCTTGTCACATGTAAGCAGGTTTTGTTATCACTTGGCAGCAATACAGCAAAAAGCTAAATTAAATAAATTTACATAAGGTTGACTAAGTTCTTGTAAATCTTGTTCCGCTGTAGTATCTATATTCCAGGACTATGCTTCTAATTTGAAGCATCAGATGTCCTTCAGGTGCTCACATTACATAGACTTTTTATCAGTGGCCTTTTACATTATTGATGGGGGCAGAAGGCAACCCCAGTCATTAGCTCTTCCTGTAAGGCAGCACTGAAACATCCACCTTATGTGGACTCATTTGTCAGTGCCCTGCATCTGGAAAACATCTTTGCCAGAAGAATGATCTGCAACATGAAGTAGTGTGGGAGGTGAGACTATATTTCTGAAGAATTTAAAAGGGGAGCCAAAGATTTTTATGAGGGCAAAAAAGGGCAAAGGCTTGTGCAGTAGCGATGATGTAATGCTATGAAGAACGGAGTAGCGCAACAGCAGCTTTGTCACTCCCTAAGAAAAATAAGAAAGATTAAAAATTTGCATTGATATTTGTCTATATTCAAGGTCCAAATTGATATATTACTCAAAATGTGATTAAATTCTAAAACATGTTACAAATGAAATGTCACTATACTCTGGTTGCTGTGGAGCAGCATTGAGATTTTTGCATTTAATGTTCTAAGCATATTTAAGTTATCAATCACTTATAGTTAAAAAATATTGAAATAGAAGTCGGGTGACAATTTTTTTTCTCCCCAAACGAATAGAAGAATTTCTAATAGAAGAAATGGCTGCTCTAAAGTAATCTTAGAAGTAAGAATTATATACTGCTCATTAAAATATCTAAGAAAATGGGTATTAGGAATATAATTAACATTGTTAGACCAATGTATAACAGAATCCATTTTGTCAAACAGGATACAGTATGAATATGTTCACCAAAGTAGTTATGCAATAAGAGAAAGGGTGGTAAGCAAGATCCATCTGAATAGTTTCCAGAAAGCTCTGGCAGACAGATAGCAAACCATCAGGTTTGTTCTCAGCTTTTAAAACAGTAAGAAATAAGATTTGTTCTCTTACGAAATGTAGTTTAGCAGTCCAGACTTGCCTTAAAGCTTTCACAGGTAAAGTGAAGTGTCATATAGGAGTATGTAAATATTGAAGCAGTCTTTCCTTTGTTGAGTAAAATGCTGTTTGTACTGCAATGGTGTGGGTTTAGTTATGGTCTTGAGTCTTTAGATTAAAATGGCAAAGCAGTATAGCACAAAAGATAACATTTTCTCAAATTTATGGGTCAGTACTCCAGAAGATTTGTTTTTACCAAAAGATAACAGTAGGAAAACTCTTTTCTCTTTTTTTTCTGTGTGTTGAGCACTAGCAATATATTCCCTGTGAATAATTCATCCCCTGTGTCTCTGGCTTTTTACTTCTTTACACAAGATCTTTACAGAAAAAGGACTTTTTTTTCCTTTGTCACAGAAATCTTTAGAAACTCAGTAAAAGGAAGGGCTCTGCTCAACTGAAGCCCTTAGTCACTCCCACATGAGGAAGAAGCCAAGGATTTCTAGCTGGAACAGCTTGTAAAGTTTATCCACTAACTGTTTAATATAAAATGCATAGACTATCTTGAGCAGCAGAGCCAGAACTTCTTTCCCAGAAAAGCAGTTTAACTACGAAATTAGAGTACAACTTCTTGTTCACTCTTTCTGAGTCTTAAATATTTTGTTGCACAGCTTCAACAGGGAATGGAGAAAACGTCCATCCTTCCCTACCAATCCAGTAGCTAATAACTTGTGATTAGACCTCTTTATGGTAGAGGAAGATCTGAGTTTCAAGCCATTTAGAAAAGGAAATTGAAGTCATGTCTGCTATTCCTTAGCTGACCCATTTAGCCATTAGACTATTTTAAAAATGTTAGGCAGCACTGTTTTTTCTTTTGTTGAAGAAAATTGCACTTGCACCTGATCTTGTAAGTGTGCTAAGATGTGTCCAGCATAAATGTGGACATTAAATCCTAGTATTAGGTAGAGGAACAACCTCTCTTTGGGTTATGCTCAAGTATAGACATGGTCTGGAAATTAATTTTTTTAATTAAAGGGTATCAGAATGGCCAGCAGCACAACTCTTGACACCTCAAGTAATCCGTATTTACAAGGTGACCCTTGTGAGCATAAGTTTCTTCAAAGTAACTGAAATTAGATTTTGGGGAAAGTTGCTTAAAAGTTTGAATTGAAGGGCCTCACTCCCAATTGTGTTGTGATTTCAATGACCGAGTGCAACTCAGCACTCCAAGTGCAGTGATCCATGTGTCCAGCCCTGGGGTCCCCCCACATAAGAAGGATGTGGACCTGTTGGAGCAGAGGAGGCCACAAAGATGATCAGAGGACTGGAGCACTTCTAGAATGAAGACAGGCTGAGAGAGCTGGGATTACTTAGCCTGGAGAAGAAAAGGCTTTAGGAAGAACTTACAGCAGCCTTCATTGTCTAAAGGGGCTACAAGAGAGCTGGAAAGAAACTTTGTAGAAGGGCATGTGGTGATAGAACAAGGGGTAATGGCTCTAAACTGCAAGAGCTTAGGCTGAAATTAGATACTAAACATTTTTTACTGTGAGGGTGTGGAGACACCGGCACGAGTTGTCCGGAGAAGATGTGGGTGTCCCTGCCTGGAAGTGTTCAACGCCAGGCTGGACAGAGCTTGGAATAACCTGGTCTAGTGGAAGATGACCCTGCCCATGGCAGGGGGGTTGGAACCAGATGATCTTTAAGGTCCTTTCCAACTCAAGCCATTCCATGATTCTACAAACTACAAACAATGCCCTTGTGTGAGTGTGAAGGCTGTTCTGTGTCTGGAGGCAGCAGGAGCAGCAGCTTCTCTTCTGGAAGCAGTACAGCTGCATTCCTGCAGTGCTACATTGAAGCCAACCAGCTTTGCTGAAGGGGCACAGCACTACATGAATGTTGTTCTACTGCTTCAGAACCTGTGTCATTTACATCAAACCACACCACGGTGAGATTCACTTACCTAGAAATGACAGGCTTCTAGAACCATTTTAGACTCCCAGATATACCACTCATTCTCCAGGCATTCAGGAGGTGTTGCATTCTATTTGCTTGCACTGTCCTAATATCTCACATATCCTACAATGTATGGAAATCCTACTACCTTTCAAAGGATCTACATAATACTGCTACATTGGTGTTTCAGTACAAAATCACTCTCCAAACCCAACTGCTTGTTGTTTTCCAGCCCTTTCAGATATCAGGTTTACTTCTATTCTCATCTCTACCCCCACAGCAAAACCGTGTCAGTGTAGGTTGCTGGATGTAGTGTTAGAAACATCTCTTTTTACAAGTTTGATCTTGAAAGATGTTTAATATTCTCAACTTCTATTTAAGACAATAATATTCACAGGTGTGCTTTGCAGGACTGAGTCTTATATGAGCAGTTACCAGTTTATGTGATCAGGTAGAGGACATCAGTATGAGAACACATGAGTCATATCTCTGATCCATGTAAAGAAATATTGTCTCATTTATGAGCAATTTGCCTTCAGGACAACATGAAAATAAATCAAGGGAAGCTACCACAGTAATCTTTTGTGGCTTGTATATAACTAGAATTTAAAATGCAATTCTTTTCACTTCAAGACTGATTAAAAAATAAAATATATTGAATGTTTTATATTCTTGCAAATAAGAAGTGGCTTTATTTAGGACCAAAAGTGTATTTCTAGCTCAGCTTTCATTTCATTTCTAATCTGTTCAGAAACAAGCGATATTCTTCCAAAACAGCAATCTGCTCATTTGCTTGGAGAGAGCAAGATTTGAAAGTGCCGTTTCCACATTGCTGTGCAGCTGTGTTCTGGGTGTATCTCTGTCAAAAAATGTGTATCTATCCACTGGTTAGTATGCAATGCTTAGACAAAAAACTCTTGTTCTGTTCATCATGATGTTCCTCTCTCTGAGTTTTTCCATTTGTTAAGTGAAGCCAGTCAAACACAGGTACAACTATTTAATACATTCTGTTTGAAGATCACTCAAGAAAGGCATCATATGTGAGACTGAATTTTTGCTATGACTCCTTTGATGTAAATTTTATCACCTAAGGAAACAGCTTTCAGAAACTAGTTACTTTCAGCCTCTGTTGACCTGAACTAATCCTACCTAGTAAATGGAGCAAAACATATTTATCCTATTACTGATTTTCATTAATCATCACACACACAATATACTTAATAATTTAAAATTAATAGAAATTGTGTCAATTTTTAAAATTAAATTAATATCCTTTTGGAATGTTAAATTTCTTGCTTACAGAACATCAGCTGTGGTCTCTGTGTTGCTGTCAAGGTGCAGCATGGACAAATGAACATAACTGCTGGTGTAGCATGTGAGCAGGACCCTCCAAACTGCATGGGGGCTCATTTGTCTTCTCCAGCTCTGGGACAATCCCACTTCTTCCAGCATCAGCTGCTGGGCCACATCCAAACAATTGAAAAAGTTATGTGAGGATAAGCATATTTAGCTATTTTTAACAAAAGTGATTTCTTCAAAATAAAACAATTTGCCACAGTACAGACATAAGAACATAGTTGCTTTCCCCCAGTTCAACCGCTGTCATTTTGGAGGGAGTCTGAGGGTACTCTCTGTAATGGATCCTTTTGAGGCTTCTCAACAGCAAAATGGTTTTCAACCTCTCTGACCTGCTGCAAGCCAGGCTGTGCTCTGCACCACAGAGCAGAAAATCCCCATGCTTGCCTCTTCTTTCCTGAGGCCTGAATCCAAGTTTCTGCAGCACTACCCAGAATGAACTTACTTTTCTCTGTGGGACTGACTTTAGCTTGGATCATGTACAGTTAAGCTTCAGATTCCCATATCAGGTCAGTGCATTTCTTGACAAAATCAGTGTCAGAAAACTATTCTTATGCATTTCACAGATTTCATACTGTTTTCACTGAATTTAGAGGCAGTATTTTCAGTAAACTGAGTGAAGAAAGTGCTGGGATTAAAACCCACAATGCCATCATCCTAAAAATACAAACCCAGGTAAATATTGTGTGTACACTGAAAATCTGTAGTTTGACATGTTTCAAAGACAAGGACATAATTTCCAGCTCTTTTTTTTTCAATTTCCATTAATTCATTCATTTTTTTGCCCATCTGCAGCTATTGTTCTAAGTACTTTTTCCTTTTCAGAAAATAACCAGGAGCAAAATAATTTGCATCCCTCCCCATCTCATATTTTGAGCATAAAGATTATGATGTAAAAATTCAGAGACAAACCTCCTGGAGAACTGGTTAAATTTGAAAATTGCTCTCAGGTGTTTTGTGTCTCTTTCTTACTCAAAGATTATATGATTAGCATTTTAATGTCCCACAACTTCTCGTCCAGTTCCCTAGGAGGATATGAAAATGAAGCCATGAAAGCTAAGCTGTTTGGTATTTATTATGACCACTCTGATTGTATTTCAGAGCTCTGGGATTTAAACAGGACGTCAGTCTTTCGTAGCCCGTTTGGATATCTTGGACTTCATATAATGCTGCTGGATGAGTATCAAGAGCGACTGTTCGTGGGAGGAAGAGACCTCTTGTATTCCCTCAGTTTGGATCGAATCAGTGACAACTACCGAGAGGTGGAGTAAAAAGTTATATATATATTTTTATATATATTAGACACTTCATGTCATAACATGTAGCACAGGATATCAGAACTTGCATGAATGAAGTAATGGAGTTTTTGTAGGTGTTTTGTGCATGAACTTTAAAGCCATGTTTATATTAAGAAAAATACACTAATTACCATTTTTTCCCCCCTCTTCATCCATAAAGGCTCACTCTGGGTGAAGAGACTTGGAGGTCGTATAGCTATTTCTCACTGAATTTCAGCATAGTCACAGATGTTTAGAGCATCTCACACTCGTAGACATCTGATTTCTGCATCTCCACTATATTATTGAGGACTAAAATCTCTCTGGTATTTTGGGGAAGTTTCAGAAGAGAAAATATTAAGGAAAAAAATCAGCATGTAAACTATAAGAACCTTACAACAGCAGCATAAACCTTGCAGCTATTTTTCCTAGTCTTCTTAGAAACTGAATTTTGCATTGGTTTGAGCCAGATGTGCTATTAAGTAATGACTGAAAGTGCCATGTGAAGGCTGAGCCATGGTATCAGAGAGAAAGGTGGGTTAAGTCATAATCCTACCAGAGAACTCAGTACATTTTAGAAACCATACATGATTGGCAAACTGACAACTGGAGAGGCTGGAGTTTGAGCTGATGTGAGCCTTGGATTCCTTACTCACTTCTGCACTTGGAAGCTAGAACTGGAAACATACAGTTGTAAGGGAAGCTGACAGGAGCATTGTTCCTGCCTCAACCATTTTGACTGCAGATAAATGATCTCTTGAAATATTTCAGTGTTTTCATTATCTACTTTTTAAAATTTTTCCAATGGGTTTTGATATGTTTTCATTTTTTTGCAAATTAATAAATGGAATGAAAAGCAAGTAAAATAAAATAAAGTCCTTTTGGAGAAATATTGTTGTTGATGCCCATACTTCACTGACCACTGATGTCTCAAAATCTTTTCTTTCTTCCGCCTTGCTAAAAGTGAATATCATTATTCTCATGTCAACACCCTGGCCACCTTTACCATAAGCCTTCTTTCTTATCTCCAAGCACAATTAGCATGTTCCACTACTATGAACAGATAAAATATACTTTATTCTTTTTATAAACATTTGGGTATGTCGGTTCTAGATAAGAGGACATGAATGTACTCAGAGAGGGTATTTGAGAATTTATCTATATTAAAAAAAAATCAAAACAAAACAGAATTTGACTCCTCAGGGAGCAAATTTACATACTGAGATTTGTTCCTCAACAGTCAGATATGAGTTAACTCCTTTTCACTTTGATACAAATTATTAATATCCTGTGACAAGATATCAGAGCTCAGGGAAATGAAAACATTTAGATAGCATTTGTTTCTATAAAATAAGCTTTTTCCCGCCTCTCTTCTTCCCCATTTGGCAGTAAATCTGTGAGGAAAGGGTTACTTTGATACAAATTACTTTTGTATTTCACTTTTCACTTTGATACAAATTATTAATATCCTGTGACAAGATATTAGAGCTCAGGGAAATGAAAACATTTAGATAGCATTTGTTTCTATAAAATAAGCTTTTTCCCACCTCTCTTCTTCCCCATTTGGCAGTAAATCTGTGAGGAAAGATGGCAGGATAGAGCACTTCATGCTTCTGTCCAACTACTATCATCCCATCTGGACACACTCAAAGTTCATTGCTCCCTTTCTTGTTTTTAAGTGGAATATCAGCCATTTACTCTGAAACTATATTCTCTGTCTGGAGACCTGTATAGAGAGTATGGCAAACTGGTGAAAACTCTTCTTGCGTTTTTTTTTTTATGCAAAAGATGAGAAACTGGAATAAATGAAGCTTCTCCTGGTATGTTTAGAAACACGATCTCACTGGGACCTAGCTCCCTTGAATACAAATGTCATGAGCTTTCTCTCTTTTTCTCGGTGTTCACTAGCGCAGATCTCATTCAGGGATAGTTAAGGAAAGTGTGATCATCCTACAGCACTTCCAGCAAAAGTGTGGAATGAGACATTTCTGTTACAGGAAAGCTTAATTGCTGAGATACATTAGAGAAAGTTCCTGGAGTTGAGAGACTAGTTGATTAATTATTACCAAAGTTCTTAATTAAGCTATCTTTAACTGTGTGTTGGTTAGTCTTTGACCTTTGCTTTTAGACTGAAGAGTTTAGCTTAATTAATCTAAACTAGAAGTTGCAGTCCAGTGAAAGCATATGAGTTCAGGCAAATTCCTGGGTTTTATTATCGCTCTGGTAACCAGGATGACTCACTAGCTGCAAAAGAGAGGTTTTGTGAAATTTTGGGCAGATTCATATTGATCTTCATCCTCTGTGTCCCAGAAAACAGTTTATGTCTTTTAATTCAGTCATCCCTTTCTCAACAATTTGGAATATTAGTATGCCTTCTAAAATCCAAACTGAAATCCATTTCCAGTTGGAGACTTTATGCCTTTTTCTGTAAAATGACCAGATAATTCAGTCCTAGCCAGCATATTAGAAGTTATCCCAAAGAAAAACAACTAAATGCTCAGTGGACATAAAATGCTTTTGCATAGAGACCTGTTGACTGCCAAAGTAATCCAACATTTCCAAAACACTTACCTTGTGATGCATATGAGGTATGCCTCCTATAAATCTGTATTTAATAGACTACGTATTTTCTTCTGGTTCAATTCTTTTCAGCTTTTAAATACAATGCAACACTATGAAGGGTAGATTATAGCTTTTTCATGTAAGCTAATGGCTGTTTATATATATCTCTACCATATTATTTAAAGCACATTTTATCCTAACCAATTTTCATATAGAATAAAAAAAGACCTAAAAAAAAGGGGGAGAAAACCTTCAGGGAAGAATACTACTGCTTTCATTCTTGCATTGGTGGGGAAATCCAGACATCTGGGTTGAGCTCTCAACTGTGGCACAAACCTTCCACGTCATCTTGGACAGCGACCGACTCTCACTTCTCTGTGTGTCAAATTATGTTTCTTTTGCCTACATTGCTCTTTGTATCTCTCATTTAACACATGCAGAATGGATTATACTCTTTCTTAGAGTATTTAACACATACTGCTATAAGTTTTTGAAAAGGTTACTTAAATGTCATTTCTATGTGAAGACTGCCCTAACACTAAGAGCAGCAAGACTGAGGGAGAATATGAAATGTGGATATCAGTGTTTACAGGGAATTAGAGCCATATAAGCACTTAAAACCTTGTGTAAAGCCAAAGTTTTGTAGGCACATTCCACTTAACCTTTGCTTCCCCTAAGACCTCATTCCCTTTGACACCATCTTTGGAATAAAACCTTCCACATATTTGAAATTTGATCCAAAGCCTGTAGTGATCTAACAGAGTGATAGAGAACTTTTTTTGGTATCTGGTGCCAAATTTGTTTTTAAAAACATTGCAGTTCATTGTAATTGGTGACAGTAAGGATCTTTGTTAACAGCAAACTTGAATCAGTGCCAGTGACTCATCACCACTGGTCCCCCTGCATAGAGAAGGGGGACCTTCGGTCCTACTTTTCATCCTGTGTTGGAGTGAAAATAAACTGCTCTTCCTATTTGCCCACAAATTCCTTGCAGATAGCTCTGCTTCAAAGCCCTTATGAAGGTCTGAGTCTGAAAAGAAAGCTTCCCACTTCTGTAAATGGGCTTGTGCAGGCAGATTGCAATTTTGCTGTTTCTCACCTAGTGTGAGACGGCTCCAGATTTGGTTTTATATCTCTGCTGTAATAAACTGTAGAGACCTCATCATATATCTTGCCTCTTGTAAAGCTCTACTTCCACTCCAGAGCTGGCTGAACACAAGTCTGCAACAGCAGGGCTTACTTATGTCTTCTCTGAATACTGTGTAGGAATGTGCACAAATGTAAACTGAAATAAGAAGCACAGAATTTAGTGAGTTTGGTTATCCATTGGAGTAACATTCCAAGAGGGAAGGTGGCTATGTATTTGTTGATAAATATATATAATATCCAGTCATCAGCAGATATTTTTAAAGAATTTGTGCTTCAGCCAAACACAAGTTATCGGTTAATTAAGCATTATTTATTGATTTAAACTGGGGACAGGGTGGCTGAATTGCTTAATTGCTCTGTCATACACTAGAGTTCAGACTAGATCACACAGTAGCCTATTTTGGCCTGAAGTGCTACAAAGCTCATATGATTTCTTTAAATTAATTTTCAGTAGAGATACCATCCTGTTTTTTAAGGTTAGTGGCTGAATAAAGAGGATGTCTGGAGAAACTAATTATCATTCCAGATCCAATTAAAGTTTCCCCCATATCTGTACTACCTTGCAACTCCATTTTTCCCCATGACGAGTATATTTAAAAATATCTTTTACCTGTCTTTTAAATACAGTGCTAAAGTTACATCATCCAGGTCTCAAGGATGAGAATACTATTATGCAAGATGAGAAAACATCAGTAAACAAGCAATTTAAAAATTTAATTACAGTAACCTGAAGGGGTAAAAATTTTGAAAAAGTATGTATAAGCCAATAGATATGTCAAGCCTTCAGCCCAGTGAAATGTATGCTATTACAGCTTAAATACCCAGGAAGATTTCCCAAAAATTCTTATTGATAGCTTGCCAAACCATTGTAATCCTGGCAGAGAATCAATTAAAAATTAAGTCTGGTAACTGTCACATGTCTAAAGCATAAACATCAGGAAAAGTAATACATGGCAGGTTCAAGACTATCATTGCAGCTGATTAATATTTGGATTTTCAAGCAGTGCAAACACATCCTATGTCATGCTAATTTGGAATTTGCTATGATAGCAAAATCTGACATGCAGAGATTTTTTTTAGTCTCAATTATAAAATACTCTTGAAGAGATTAAAATCTTAATGCTTATTTATGTTAAAACTCAGAAGCCTCACAAGAGTTTTGAGTCTCAAAAAGTAATTTGTGGATAGAAAACCTTCTTCAGGAGATATATATCTATTACTGGAGTTATAATTCAGACCCATGTACTTCAGGCAACTAACATGGACTTGCCTTAGAAGTAGGTAATTTGCTATGAGCATCTAAGGTAGATTCCTATGCTGCAGCACAGCCTCTGAATCTGCCCTTCTACTCTCTTTTGAGAGCCCAGCTGGAGTACTATGTCCAGCTTTGGGTTCCCCTGTGTAAGAAAGATGGGAACCTGATGGAGCAGGTCCAGAAGAGGGCCACAAAAGTAGTCAGAGGGTTGGAACAGCTCTCCTATGAAGACAGGCTGGGAAAATTGGGGTTCAGCCTGCAGAAGAGAAAGCTCTAGGGAAACCTTATGCTGGCATTTCAATTTGTAAAGGGGCCTTATAAGAAAGACAGAGAGTTTTATCAGGACATGTTGTGACAGGAAAAGAGACAGAGGTTTTAAAATGAGAGTGTAGATTTAGGGTAAATACTAGGAAGACCTTCTTAACTATGAGAGCGGTGAGACCCTGGAACAGGTTGCCCATAGAAGCTGTGAATGCTCCATCCATGGAACTGGTCAAGGTCAGGCTGGATGGGGCTTTGAGAAACATTAGCTAGTGAAAGATGACCCTGACTATTGGTTAGTTACCAATAGCTGCTGGTTACCAATAGCTGCTGGTTACACTAGTTGGTCTTTAAGGGTCCCTTCCTACCCAAACCATTCTGCAACTCTATGATTTATTCTATTATTCTGTGCCAAGAACCAAATTCACGTAGCTCTACTGCAGCTGCTTTCTGACATCCCAGAAATAGCAGGAGCACTGGGTTACCTCTTTGGCTTTTTTCTCTTAATTCTGTATATGTATTTAATTCAGTATATCTTAAGTGGAAAATGTATATACAAAGTATTTTCAATAGCACTGGGACTAAGTCTCCAAATACAAAAATAATCAGCTACATGTGGTGTATTTAATATCAGGTTACAGAGTGAAGTGTTTTATTCCCTCTGTGGTTTCTCTGTTCCTAACAACCACCTACACCTGGTGTGGGCAATAGCTCTCATTTTAACCTACTAGTTAGAACATGTCCTGGGGAAGTGAAAGCTGTAGCTTCACACTTTTAGCCTCGAGAGATCCTGGAGATCTCATAACTTCGAGGTTTTTGGGTTAAGGACAAGCTTAACCCAAGATTCATTCAATTCCTGACCATTGACTAAAATAAGTTACTGTGAACCCTGAGTTATGCAGTGAATGAAGCAGGAATGGTCTGACCAGGATGGCTAGATGACTGCCCTTATGGGAGTTCAGCAGAGTTCAGGTACCTTTCCAGACTGTACAGCAGCAATGCAGAGACTAGATGAGAGTTTTGATCATTCATAGATGATTATAAAACCATCTGACTGAAAACAGATGTTCTGATTAACCTGGATTTAAATGGTGTGAGTCCAACACACTACCAGGGTACTACTGACTCATGCTCAGCTTGCCACTGACCAGGACCCCCCGGTCCCTGTCTGCAACTGTTCTCCAGCCTCTCATGCCCTGATCTATACACACTGTCCCAGAATCCAGCACTTGCCCTTGTTAAACTTGATACAGCTGGTGATTGTCCAGCCCCCTGATTTATCCTGGTCTCTCTGCAGGGCCTCTCTGCCCTCCAGAGAGTCAGCAGCTCCTCCCAGCTTAGTGTCATTGGCAAATTTACTCAGTATTCCTTTGAGATCCACGTCCAAGTCGTTAATGAAGACACTGAAGAGAACTGAGCCTTTTTCTTAAAAGCCCTAGGCATCTAGGAGTCATAATTTATCCCCACTTTTCTTGCAATTAACTTTTCTAATAATTTATCCACAGATTTTCTGAGACTTGAATTATTTCAAGAAAACTAAGATAGTTCAATTAACCAAAAAAAAAAAAAAAGGAAGAAAAAAGCCTAGCAGATAAACTTAATTTTAAAATGTTTTCCAGACAAAAAAAAAAAAAAAAAAATTGTGATTGGATTATTTACAAAAATGCCTTGATGATGACATCAGTTTTTTGATATTTACTTGGTTTCAGCCAAGCCTGATATCACTGTCATGAACATGTTTTTGTTTTCACTTTTAAATGTCCTAAGAAATTAAGTAATCATTCCAGTGTGCTCAGTCATTGTTTAATATTGTTTTCATCCAAACAAATCACACATCTGGAATGAAACATAAACGTTGTATAGTAGGTAGCTGAAAAAAACCTCACTTGTGTAATTTGGCTTCATGTCTAGGAACTGACTGTGAAGAGCTGATCCTACTCCCATGAGGGTGGTTGCTGACCCTTATTAGCTTCACTGCAAATCATTTGCTTTCCTAAGTGTTACTTAAAGCAGGAAATCACTAGTTAAAAATTAATAACTATGTTGAAAATCCCTGACAATTTAGCATAGATGTTTCTACTGAATTTATATAAAATATTCCTTACATTATCTTCCTTTAAATTCTGTTGATTACTAATCAGTTTGATGAGCTACCCTAATCAAGACAGTTCTGTTCAAACAAAGGAGAGACTGAAGGTCTTTTCTCCTGGGGAGAAAGGCTCAGGGGGAACTCCTCACAGTGTTGCAGTACTTGAGTATTTAAATGGCATCTCAAAGAGGACAGAGGCTCTCCCCTCACAAGCAGCCAGGGACATGGTGAAGTTTCTGTCTCTGGAGGCTCTAAAGATGTGTAGGACAGAGTGATAATCTCATCTAGGCTCCCATTCCCACCTAGGGCTGGACCAGATGGTCTTCTGAGGTACCTTCCAACCTGGACTGTTCTATGATTTTGTACTTCTGTTCTGAGAATCTCTCACATGAGAAATAGTGGAAAAACTGAAGACTGCCAATTAAATTATTTTCTTGGTTTTTTTCCTCAGATCCATTGGCCTAGTACACCTCTGCAGACAGAAGAATGCATAATTAAAGGAAGAGATGCTGTAAGTATCACTAATTACAGAGCAAATATAAGTTAATTATACCAGTCGCTGGTACAAAACAAGGATTCAGGCATCCTTAACTTGAGAGAGATTAAAGCACAGATCTAAATTTAAGTGTTGCAGGTTAAAAACATGTGACTGCTGTGAACACACTAAATTATTAATTTAATTGCTCTTTAAACCAGTTTGTAAACAGGCAATGAATACTTTTGATCATCTGAACTTTCTTTTCATTCTTTTTCTGGTGCTGTCAAAGAACATACCTTAATAATTCACCTTTTCCATTTCTATTTCCTCTTCTTTTTGTCCACATGGATTATCTTGTCCATTTTCACATTCTCTAGAATACATTCAGAAAAGCAGTTGCATTATTAGTAATTATAAAATACATTGTCATATATACTGTCCTATAGCTTTTGTGTTACATTAATAAAAACACTCTGTTTTAATGAACCTCAGAACTGTTCTGTTCTTGTGATTCAGTGCCCTGACTGTAATCAGTTCCTGGGAAAAGACCTGAAAGCTCACTGACACACAGCAGCTGATATCATTGGCAGCACAGGATGAAAGTTCTTCTGGATGGGAGGTCTCTTTAGTTTTGCAGTGCACCAAGCTCATTATCTGCACCTCATAAACACACAGCAAGTACAACACCTAATAAATCCCACAGCTGAGAGCTCACACTGAACCAAAGGATCTGAAAATTATGATAGTTTTACAGCAACAGTGACAGGAATGTAGGACATGGAAGGGCACATACAAGCTTTTCCCACAAACCCAGCAAAGAGCAGCCTTGATGATAACCACAGTATATTCCAAATAAGATAAGGAAGTTATAAAGATTTCTTCTGAAGTAAAAACTTGAGAACTGTCCACATTAAGGGACTGGAAGCAGATTGGAAAGTAGTAGTAATAATAATAATAATAATAGTAATGACAATAAAACCCCACCTCTTTAAACTCACCTGGCTTAGAACTGATCCTTTCTGAAGATTCTTAAGAGTTCATTGCAGTTTTTCGGGTTAATTTTGTATGCTTGATAATTTTAGATGGCTTTGTTTGAAAATGGCAGTGGCTAAACTTTATGGTCATATTAAATGAACCCCAAACCTAAATTATTTGGCCTTTATTTAATAGTACCTTTCAGCATAAGCTGTTATTAGTTAAAGATGTACAAACTTTCCTTCACCACTACATATTTTCTGATACTCTGACAATATTTTTTTGGTTAAATTAATACAGAAATAGGTACTGTTGTTTCAAAGCAAAGATAGCCCCCTCAGACTCATCTTTCCCTAAAACTCAAAACCTTTTTGCAATCCAGTTTGTTACTATAAGTCCTGAAATTTGCATTGTATGAATGTGATCATTTAAAGAACTTCATGTGTTTCCCACATTTCTCTGCATCATGAAGGTTTGGTGTAACTACTATTTTTATAGAAAAACCAGAACTTTTAAATAATCACAAGATTCCAGAAGCGGACTATTTAAAAAAAAATACATTAAAATTTTAAAAGCTGGAGATATTGCAATACTAAACAATATTCTGATCCTCACATGAGACTTAATTATGGATGGACTATGTGGATGAGTAACACTAATTAATATCAGGGAAACCTTAGTAATTTTCATCAGTATGCTCAGTATCAGTAAGATAAATTGCTCAGCCTGAAAGGAATCTAAATTAGAATCAAAAACTATCCTTCTAATTTTCTTTTCACCTTCATTCTTTGAAGCCATAAACCAATATTGACTTAATAGCACAATGCCTTAAAATCAGCCCTTTGTCAATTTTAGGTTCTTAATGCTACTTTTCACACTACAAACTCACTGAAAAATATTGCTCTATTTCAAACTTTGTTTGCTTATTTCTATGCTATTTCTTTTTTTATTTTCCTTTGCAAAAGATCTGTTATTCAAGGCATAATTATTAAGTAGAACTGATAATATTGTAATAAGCTTCTCAGCATTGAAATACTTCAGGTGTACCCTGCTGCCTCTTTCTAGATAACAGAAGAGACTACTTTTATGAGCTTGTATAACCTTAAAAGTTATCAGTTCATGTTGTAGCAGTAAAACTGCAAGTATTGTAGTCATAAACAGTTTCAGAGCTTGTAACAGTCTTCATAGGACAGTTAAAAAAGGCTTGTCTTAACAACACATGCATACTCTTAAAATAAGGCTATGCTTTTCTGATTCGAGTGAAGCCAAGGAAAAAAAATCCTTCAGCTGTCATCCTGTGTGCCAGGAATCCCACCTGCTAGCCTGTGGTGTGAGAGCTTTCAATTACTCTGAATTACTTTATCAGAATTGGAAATCGTTCAGATAAAGAAATCAGATTCTGTAGAGATGACTAACTCCTCCACACTGAGAAGTTTCGGATGAATAAAATTCCACAGATCTGTTAATGTATCTATGGAGCATCCTAAAGACAACCCTTATATTTAATTAATTGATATAGTGTAAAGAAGTCTTATTTCAAAGTCCCCTTGGATGATGTATCTCCTCCCTGCTCTGTGTACAGTACATTATTAGTAGGGTTAGCAGCAATGCCTTGTTGCCTGACACTTCCCAGAACAGCACCTTTTGTCATCTGTTTATAAATGATCAAGTCTAGCCATTTGGAATTAGTTTTTTTCTATATTTGGTATTTTCCTCATCCTAGGGTTTTTTTGCAGAATTTTTCAGGCATTCCTACAAAGGCATGCAGGAGGAAAAAAAGTGCAGATTTTTCCCATTTAAAAAAATCTTAAATTCCTAAAATGATTTTGGCACAAAGATCAAGAGCTGAAGGCATATGCGGATAAAAAAGGAAATAAAGGAGTAAAGAACAGACCACCACTGAGAGGAAACAGAGGGAGTAAGTCAGGAAGGTCAGGAAGGTCATTCTTGGAGGAGAGGGAGAATCAGGAAGAGCACCACTGCCCATCTATTCAAAACCTGCATGGCATCATAAAATTCCTATGGAATATCACTTTGCTACCACCAGTCAGCAAATATTTGGGAAATGAACATACAAATAGGACACCTCTGTCACTGAATGCTGATGCATGCATCACATCCTACTAATTTCAACCCATTCCTCTCTCAATTTGCCTGACTTAATATTTTTATTTGCTTAAAAAAAAAAAAAAAAAAGGAAAAAAAAAAAAAAGAAAAAAATTAGTTACAAATCAAGAAATTCCAAAAGTAAGATATTAAAAAATTGATTTTTCCTTTGTGTATACATAATATTTAATTACACAACAGGTTACCTCCTGTTGTTTAAATACATTTCTTACTTCTATGAATTAGCATGATTATCTTAAGGATGAACAGTTAAGGAGAATCAGGTAGCAAAGGAGATTTCTTTCCTTTTTTGTCTGCTGGAGCATTTGGAAGACTTGCACTGAATGATTTAAGGATTTGAAGAAAGAAGAAAGATGGTTTCTTAGTTTTGAACATAATGTAGATTTGCAAGTGTTGAATTCTGCCCATGGATCCTCTGCAGACTCCTCCTCTTTGACCTTAAGTTTTTGCAGCTGGTTAATAAGACCCAGGATTGTTCTCACACAAACATGGCAGTCCAATAATAAGAGTAGTCAACAGTGAAGAATAGGAAATTTTCCAAAAAGGAAATTCCTCCACTTTGTTTTACATGCTTCTTTTAGGATTGTATTAATTGCCTTCTGGAGATGTCTGGCCTACTTCACTGACTATTGAAAAAGCCTGTGAGAATTGCCTAAATTACATGTCTAAACTCTAGAACAGCTAAAGTTAGCTCAGATTAATTCCATTTTTCATGTCTTAAACCTGACATAACTCCTAAAGCTCAGTATTCTAAGTTACAGAAATGTTGAGCAATGAATTGAAATGTACAGTAATTTTGCTCCACACATAGAAACCATTGCAAAATATAAAATACTCTCTAAAACCAAATTGCAGGAGTCCCAAAATCAATGGATACTTTTATCTCACTGTCTCCATTTCTAGTTTAGCACAGTAATAATGACACCATATCTCAAAGGGATGCTTGAAAATGTTTTAATTGTAATATTTATGAAGCTGCAAATACACTAATGAGTCCCAAAGTGTTGCCCTGGGGGAAATTAATATTTCTTCAAAGGAGTTTAAATAGTGGGAACAGACAAAGTATGTGTCTATACAATATAAAAAATATTGACTAGCTATTAATTATACAAGAAATTAATGGTGCAGTAAGAAAAAGGATATTTTTCTTGAGATAAAGTTTATTTAACTTGAGAGAGAACCCATTTGCTGACTATTCACATCTTATGCTCTGAATCTTACATCTAGTTTATCTAATAATACTTACTAAAAGATCTATTCAGATTTGCAGAATATCTCCATGATTAAAGAAGCACAAATGTGTGTTTTTATAACTAAGCAACTCCTAATTGGTTAAGTATCTAAAATAAAATATGATCAATTAGGGCTCTAAACTTCCTTTTTTAATGTAAAAATTCCCACCCATGAAACTGATGGCACAGAGTTAGTAATATGAAGTGAAATAGAATAGCACAGAGTTAGTAATATGAAGTGAAATAGAATAGAAAGATTCAATATAAGAACATCACCTAAGGGCACATAAGATACAAAAACTACCAAATAATTGAAAGCTAATATTTCCCTATGTTTATTTTTTATGTAAACTAGGATGAATGTGCAAATTATATCCGTGTCCTTCACCGATACAACAGGACTCATCTTCTGGCTTGTGGGACAGGAGCTTTTGATCCACTCTGTACTTTTATAAGAGCTGGACATCCATCAGAGGTAAGAAATTTGGTTTACAGTAGTGATTCTTTCAGTCTAGACTCCAGCAAAGCTTCTGTGGTTAAAAAAAAATATTTAAGTTCAGTTGCTCACAGTTCTCATATGAACCAAACAATAGATATTTTTCCTGAAGAAATGTAATGCTGGTCTAAAATTTAGTATGTGGTTAGAAAAAACTCACTAATATTTGAAAGTATATTCTGGAGAATTATGCAAAGAATCCAAAGACTTTTTCATCTGAGGCTTTTTGGTGTGCTTTTTACTAGATAAGCTGATATAGTAATTCTTAATAAAAATATTATTTTTTGGGGGAGGTTTTAGCTAAATCTGTAGGGGCTTTTTTTTTTTTTTTTTTTAATTAAATAATACATCATATATCAAAGTATGTGTTAGTTTGATGGGAGATGGAATCTCTTAACAAATCTTTGGTAAATTCGGCTTCTTTGTATTGGTCTTGTTCAGCAAGTGTATGTATGCTCCTTAATGGTGCTTATAGCTGAGTGAAACAGTACTGCAGAGACCAATAAATGGAACATATAATCAATATTGTGAATATATTTCTTATGCAAAAATAAAAATTGTCTAGACTTTTCAGAAATTGGGAACCTTTCTGTCTCAGCTATATCAGAACAGGTTAAATGACTCAGCAGAAGTACCAACCTCTTATTTTAAATTAGCATGTAAGACTCTTTGGGCATTAAACCTAGGCTGCTGAAGGCACATGTGATGACAGCTTTAGCAATTGGACCAGGGATTCTTGGAAATGCACTTTTTGAGGTAGGACTTCATAGATGGAGGTGATGTATAGGCCAAAGATATGATTGCTTTTTACTGGCAGGTGTCAGCAAGGGTTGCTGGTCAATGGTCTCATTTAGTTGGTTCACATGATGTCTCCTGGTAGAGCCGAGCACTTCTCATGGAGCTGATGCTAAAGCACCATCCAAGAGGATTCTTGCCTTCTCCTATGGCCTGGAGCTCTTGGCTTGAATAAATATTAATGTCAGATATGAAGTATTTAAAGTGTACTCATATAAATCAACTAAGGGATTTGCTTCAGCCAAATGTTTTTGATTAATCTTTTCTGAGTAACAAGGCATTGTTTTGAAACTAGAAACAAACATCACCAGAAGCAGCCTCCAAGGATCCAATCCATGCTGTGCACCTCCAGCTGCTGTCAAAATAAGCATCTCAAAGTTAGGACTCCAGCACAGCACTTAGATTCAGAGTTGTATGCATCACAGAAACACACTCTCTTCTGAAATTAAGGAAGGAACTAGATAATAATCAGCTGGTTAATAAGACCCAGGATTGTTCTCACACAAATATGGCAGTCCAGTAAAAAGAGTAGTCAACATTGAAGAAGAGGAAATTTTCCAAAAAGGAATTTCCTCCTTAAAATAAGGCAAATTTGCATGTCTTCTTTGCTCCTCTCACAAACCTCCTGTTAGGCTTCCTGGTACAGTTTGAAGGAAGCAATAGCTGCTTATTTAGGAACACTATTTTAGAAAGCATAAACAACAGACTAATAAAAATAGAAACCAACCAAACAAAAAATGAGAAGCAAGACATTTGTAAGACTGTGTGGCCCATTATCATCCCCTTATCTATCACTGTCCTTCCTCCCCTTATTTTTGTTTATTATTCTCCCTTGTCACACTGAGGTTCTAAAATCTTACCCACACTGAAATCATGGGAAAATTTCCTCTTTTTTTGGCTGTGTAGACCAACAGGAAATTTATTTGCTACACTAATAAGTGGCTATACTATTTCCTGTTATCTGAAAAGCTGACCATCAGGATTAAAAAACATAGGTGCCCTTTATACAGCTGGTTAAAAATAACACATGGTATGTGGTTGAGTGGGCAAATTGTAATCTTGCTTTCTTTGAGTGATAAAGACATGGTGTAACTGCAGGAAGTGAAAGGACAAGATCCTTCAGAAAACTGCAGTTCAGTCTCTGCTGATTTATCTGGTCAGAGCATCCTCTTCCAAAAACATCCAATTACTGTCCCCTATTTCTTCCACCTCATCTCTCTGGCCTTTTTCTCACTGTCTGACTGTCGTGGAATAGACAGTAGCAAATGAAACAGGATTTAAAATATATATATACTTTAATATAAATATATATATATAATAAAATATACACCTCTTTATACCTCAGCATGTCTAAGTAGAACAAGGTGTGTTTAAGGCTCATATACATTTGAAAAATGGCACTTCCCAGACATGTTGAGGTATAAAGTATGGGATGCAGGAAAGGTGGGAGCCCTTATGACAAACTTCTGTGTATCCAGATACATAACTAACACAGCCTATGAAGGCAGATGCACACTTCCATATGGAATTATGAATCAGCAGTATCAGCATTGAAAAATACTTGCTCTGTGGTCAGGGACCTTAACTAGAAGTTTCAGTAGTGCTCCTTGAGCTGATGGCAAAGGGAGGATGTGACCCTGTCAGTAAAAACTGCAGAGTTCTTAACTGATACAATTCTAACTGTATATAAATGTAAACTACAGATAATTTTAGAGAGGCATTAAGCACATGACAGAATAGCAGAACTGTTTCTTCTGCAGCATTGTCACTTCCCATTTATGAGCAGGCCAAAGAGAATCAACCTGTTGGAACTAAATATCCAGCTAAGGCTCCCGATCTTGGTGATCACTAGTCCCATGTTGCAGGGACATTTATTTTGTAGTTGGCTTGCAACTAAAGTTTACATAAAGTCATCAATTTCTGAATAGCCATTTGAACAGGGAAAATATCCTAAAGCCATGATCCCAAGCATACTATATGGCATCCTGATTTAGCATGGGTTTGTGAGGTGCAGTACAGTTTATGAAAAGGAACATTCTGCCTCCTGTATAAAATCTTACATGCTTACACAACCACAAATTCATCTTTTCATATCAAAACCAGTTTTGAGCTGTGTATTGCAGAACACTGAGCTCTTTTCAACAAACTGTGAAGCCAAAAGATTTCCAAATATAGGCAGAATTTGATTGCATATTGGCAGATCATTTTATCTTTGAACTGCCTTAAAACCAGAACCTCTACTGTTCTCTCTAAAAACACAGCAATAATGTCCATTCCCCAACCAGCCTGTGTAGAAAGTATTAATCTTGCTATGTAGTGATTGAAATGTGCTTTGAAATCTTTTGCAAGCACATTGTGCTATGATACATTACAGCTTTTTTTTTGTGCTTTCCATGGTTTATAGAAATTTAATTATACCATGCATTTTGTCTTAATATGCTGATCACATAAACCAACAAGAAATAAATATTGGTTTCATTTAATTCTACATCAAACTTGTGTTGTACCACCAGAGTATAACCAAATATATTTTTCTAAATCAAATTACTTATAAATTCTATTATACACTATATATCCATTTGAGAGATTAAATATATAATGGTTTACTGCAGTCTATTCCAATATTGGTTTAATTGATTTCACTTTGGAATTCCAGGCTGTTCACTTTAGTAAAGCTGTTGTCAGTTACTATCTTTCTAAAAATATGTAAGTATAGTCACTGACAGCAGCTTTTTATATTTTTCTCTGTTTTTAATTACTTTGACTCTGATCAATGTTGCTTTTCCAAATTTAAACATTTCAGAAAAATATCCAATGTTTTTCTGCCATTTGGAAATAAATTACAAATTAGGAAAAATAGGAGTGCTGACTTTTCAGACAGAACAACTACTGGTGTTTGCAACAGAACATATTACAAAGTCATGTCCAAGAAAACATAAGCAAGTTAAATGCCAGACAGTGAGTTCATTATTTCTGCCTTCATGAAATGATTCCAAATGTCAAAAAATCAGTGCAGGTAAGAAAAGACTGGGTTCTTCCTTTTTTTTTTTTTTTTTTTTTTTTTTTTTGTATTTTATCAAGAAATGAAGGGGAATTCATTAAAATAAGCACTATTTTTCATGAAGAAAGCGGGAGTCAGAGACCCTGCACCCCAAATTTCTCATGAGGAATTGCATATGCATCCTTCCCATGTACTCTGTGAGAGAAAATCTGAGAGAAGAGAGAGAGAAGAAGAGATGAAGTGCTGGAAAAAAATCTTATTTTGCTTTGATTCTCACCAAACTGACATTTGACTCTCTTACTGACTTTGATGCCAACAAGGCAGGGTGGGGCAGAGAAGGGGGGAAGCATCTGCATTAAGTAACTTCCTTTTGCTTTTATATAAACTTCTCCATTTTGGCAGCAGGTGAAAAGTGCTGAAAGAAGTGCTTTCTGTCTCAGTCTATGTTTCTCCACATCTAACTTCTAGTAAAAGAGTGCTCCAGTACTGTTCCATATAGCTCAAAACACCCTGGCTGAGTTTTAATGAACCTTCAACAAATCAAATGGTCTATCTGCAATCAGGTAATGATTTTATCTTTATGAGTTACCTATTCAGTGGAGCAACAGGTTGTAGGGCTGCTCTGGAGGCCTTCCAGTGATCCAAATTGCCTCATTCACTAACTCACAAAGCGCCTTTAACAAGTCCACATGGGAGTTTCACCAAGTACAGCAAAAAATTGCTCTGTCTCCCTTGGACCTGCAAAATGAGAAGAAATTCCAAAAGAAAACAACGTGCAGAAACAATATCCCAAGTTTATGCAAGCTATGTGGTGACAAGATAGAGATGATTCCTGGAGACGAAGGCATCTCTGCTTGACAAAACCTGTTGAGAGAATTAAATTTATGGGAAAGAACAATGCATGAAGAATTTTTCCTCCAGAACATGCTGTAAATTTTTAATATGTACATGGAGCTGGCAGAGTGCCATTTTCAGTGCCTCATTTAACTCAATAAATGGCCTACAGCTGTATTTCTCCACTTCAGAAGGCTGATGGACTAAGCCACCCTTTCCTCAAAATGCAGTGGTGGTTTTTGGGAGTCTCCCCTAGGTGTTCCTCATCTGATGAATTCTTTATTGTGCTATTTGCTCCTCAGTTAGCCAAGGGAGACTCTGCTTATCAGGGAATACCAGCTCTAAATTATACGTCTTTAGTCCTGTTAGAAAGGACTTGCCTTTAGTGAGCAGCAGGTGTGTTTGTTTGCTTGGAAGACAGTTTAGTCAAGTCGGAACATTTTCTTTCTAATCTACATTGCCTTTAATATTTTGTTGTGTGGGGAAGGACACTTCTATATGTCCTGTGATTCAATGCAAAACCAAGAAAAGGTTCAATTGTGCAATAAGCTTTCTGTTTATTCCTCTGCACCAACCAAATGTAGGCAACATGAGCTCCTCAGCTCTTGCTTTAACAAACTAAAGTGAATTCCCATGCAAGTCATGGGAGAATGTGCCAGCCATATCTCAGATTAACTTTGACATGACATGATTGTTCTGCTCTTGACCAACATTTGGTAATGTCATCATTCTTCCAGCTTTGTTGAGAAGCAAAATTGTAGACATATTTACATCTATTATTTTACAATAATAAAGTTGGTTCTGACATATTTTTGTAATCAAAACAAGCAATGAACTGCCAAGTTGCTCCCTCTCCATGCTTGTTCCTATTACTTCATCTCCACACACTGTTTTCAGAGGATTAAGTAGGAGAAACATCTGGTTTCACTGACCAAATCGAAGTGGGTGTTGGTCAGTTCTTCATTAGATAGAATGTGTGACAAATTCTTTCCCTGAAAATATTTGCTTAGAGACACAGTGTCCTTCTGCATGGGTGAAAAGCCACAATTTGGAGCACCATCCACTAAACAGATATGAAGTTCTGCCAAGCAGAATGTCATAAAATCTTTTACTAGAGGGGTTCATTTACATCCTCTGGTCTGAATGGCCACATCACTGACTGCCAAACTGTACCAAAACATCCAAACACCCCAGATTGCATTTAGATTAAAGCATTTCATGTTCTGGAAGTTGAATATGCATGCACATTTCAAGAGAGGTTAAAATAGTACCTAACTCAGACAGAAAATTAATTTGGTGAAGATAGCATGTATGCTCACAGCAAACAACAAAGGTGCTGTGCTGCAAAAGAGAAAGTGAGATAACACCACTATTTCTCTGTCCTAAATATTAGCTGTTCTAATATTTAATTACTTTTAGTGTTAGGAAATAGCCACTCATTCAAGGTTAAATTTTTCTAACTTCAGCTTCCGCCTTTTAACCTTGATATGCCTTTGATAGCAAAGTTGAAAAGTCTCCCATTATCTTTTCCACATCTTTTCCATGCGTAAGTACCCACGCACAAAGATCAAGCCGCCTCTTCACTCTTTTTGATAAGCTGAATAAATATAGCTCCTTAAACCTCCTATCACCAGGATTCTTCAATCTTATTTGTGTCCTTCCTGTGAACTCTCTGCAGTATTTTCAAATCTTCTGCAAGTCCAGACACCAGAATCACATGCTACCACAGTGTGTGTACAGGCAAGGTCACTGCCCTACCTCTGTTTGAGATTCCTCTTTCATGGACTCAAGTGCTGAGTTCTTGGCGTGGCATCTCAATGAGAAATCTCTTTTCAGTGATTTGCACTTGACCCAAAGTTCTTAGCTCAAGCACAAAGTTATCCCAGTTTACACACTTAGTTGAGGCACCTAATTATCAGTCTCATATAACAAGGTAAATGGAGAGATTCCTAGTGTTGCCTGTCAGTGTCAGCTTTAACAAGGCATCTGGGATATCCAAGATCCTAAATGAGGCACCTCAGTCTGATACGTGAAAGCAGTCTGAAAAAGGATCTGAACGTCCATCAGAATGGGTGTTCTGATGTACTTCAGATATAAACTCTGTTCCCTATTCCAAGATACAACACTTTGGATATGGCTGTATTAAAATCTACTTAGTAAGCTTCTGACCTTTAACTCAGTATTCCAAGCATTTCATCACCTGAGCTCTCATTAACCTTTTCTCTTCATTATTTTGTCCTCCTCAGTCCTTTTGTAAATAGTCCTTTTAATAGGAAAAAAATCATATGATTGTTTAAATCACTGCTAAATTAAAAATATATCTTAGTAGCAAACATAAAATTTATGGAAAGTGTCAGTAAAGGAGGATTCATCAATGATACCTCATAAGAACTGTACTTTTATTTATGTCAACTGTTTGTATTTCTTAATTCTACAATGCACATTGTTTATCAAATAGCTATGTACTAAGTGAAATGCTCTGGAGAAAGTCAAGTATTCTGCAACAGCACTGTTGCTCTTATCAGTCACTCTTACATGTTGCAACAGACAACATGTTTTCTTGACAGGGCTCTTCATCCATAAAATGAGGTGAATGACACTCATTACTTTTGAATATTGTCTAAATACGGCCATACGTGAAGTGTAAGTTCGATTTGGGAGATTGGTAGAGTATGTGATCTGCCATATGAAATGAATTTTCCATTGTATTAGACCTGGCCTTTGGAAGATTAAACACAGATGGTCCAGGGAGAATGAATCCATGAAGAGGAATAATAGTGTTATCCCATAGAGAAAGAAATCCTCCACCTGTGTGGTAATTTGATGGAGGTAACTGAAATATTCCAGGTCTCATTATAATGATTTTTAGATTCTACCACATTTATTTATGAAAGAAAGTATTTTTCTAAGTGACGGCACCTGGTGAAGTCTGTATCATTGTTTGAAGAATGGAGTTACGGATCAATATGGAGTTAATCATAATTAAAACCAGGAAAAAAAAAAAGTTTAGTTAACATTTTTGCAGGTTGATAAGATGCACCCCTAATACTGTATAATCCTTCTATGATATATGACTGATTTTTTTTCTTATTTGACAGATATCTATATAGAAAAATTATATTAGATTAAAAAGTAAAAAGAAGTATTGCTAGCGGTTCATCAGTGTCATCGGGAGGCAATGCATCCACTCCCCTGCCTGTTCTTTAAGAGTGGCCAACTTCAACATCCCCTGCTGAAACTCTGCAAAAGGGCTGTTGGCTGTCTGAGGCTCCCCACCATGGAGACAGACAGAGCAGGCTATCTGAGTCCTTCCGAAACCCATTCCCAGTTGAAGGTAGCTGCTGTCCTTTCCATGCCCAACGCATCGCTTCCTCCTTTCATCACCAAAGCCTAGATAGAAGCTCATCCTTAGAGCTGCATACTTCCTTTTTTTGCTTTTTCATGACCTTTGTCCCCAGTTTTTATGATAGCAATCATTAGATTAGATCATTAGAGAGGAATTTATTTGGTATTCGCTCTGATGTGACCCTCACAATCTCAGCACAAGTTTCGCCTGTCAAAATCATTGAAAAGGAAAAGCCTTGGTTAGTGAGGCTCTGTGTAAAGACTGTGCACTTCTCCACAGTGAAATCCCTTCACTTTTGTATAGTGTTTCTGGACTATCTTTACCTTCTCTTGCACTTGGTTGTAAGACTGTATCACCATATATAACTACTCATATATTTTAATGCATTTTAATTATAGGGAGCCTTTATGTCCCTGGACTTTTCATACATATTAACTAACATATCAGTGCAATATAATCAAATTTTCTAATGGTTCTATTCTTTGCCATAAGACTAGTGAGTTTATGTGACCAGTTTGAGCTCACACAAAGGTGTCCCTTCTAAAATTCTGACCAATGCAATCACTGCTACTGAAATACTGTGTGCTGCTAGGGATAAATGCCTGTGATTTCTATGTGCAGTGTGGTGGGATCTTTTTTTATCTTTTGCCAGATTTTTTCACATTCATTAAGTCAGGAAAATATATTATTTCTGTCACTTTAGGCCAGATATTTTGACACAAGTCACAAATTGCTAATCCTTTTGCAAACTCAGACAGCAGTCTGACACAGCTCCAGATTTTAAATACGTTTTCAGATTGGAGCCCAATGTGTCTTAATCATTTAACTGTGGAATAAAATGCACAGACCTGAAAAATGCCTCTGAATTTTTAGGGAGGATTTAATGTCTATGATATTTATGCACTCTCATCCCATAGGGCGATTGATCTTTTCAGTATGTCACTGGATAGTAAAGAGGATTGAAAACAGATCCTCAGAAGAAATACTACCTCCCAAATAATCTTAATTATGTCAAATAGCAGAGGCCTGACTATTTCGGACAGTTTTTGAGGACTCCATTCCAAATATTGCATTCCCATTTGGCTTGGAAAATAAAGTTCAGTGAATGCTGAAGGTATAATTTTAAAAGCTAGTAATCCTCTGACAACAAGAAGAGATTTTTTGCCAGTGCTTAGATCCTTTTGAAAATTAATGTTTGGATTATTTCAAGAAGATACAACATGAAAAGTTTTTTCCCTGTTGGGATATCCTTGTCATGCCCACCTATATACCTGCATGCCTGTTTTATGGTGACTGAAATAGGGCAGTGTGTTGCAATAGAAATTTATTAGTATAATTGTAAGTATTTGGAGCACAGGTTCCTTTATATAAATTCAATTATATTCTGCTGGATTTAGATTTTTAATTTTCAATGAATTAGTTGGCTTTGTAGTAATTACACACCTAGCTAATGTTTGGGACTATATTTATCAGAAAATGCTAATGCACACTCTTAGCACCTGAATTTAGTCTGCTTGAATACAAAGGGCTAAATCATATGAGACACCTTTTCAGGCCTCACCCAGTAAGATATTTTCTGCTGTTACACAAGGACAAACTGTTTTGTGGTAGATCTCTTTTACTATGTGCCTCCTTGATGAGGCAAGTGTACAGATTACGGCAGGTCATGGAGTTGAAGGTTCATTTTGGAGACTTATATTTGAATTATATTTTCTGCTGATTTACAGAGATGTTCTGTGATTTTTCAGCTTTTTTTTTTTTTTTAATGGGGAAGTCAAGGTTCGTCCTTCCTTAAAGAAGCATCTGCACAGTGTATTCCATGTGCCTTTCTATGCTGAAATAAAAATGTAAGGATAAGTATAAACGAAAGAGAAAAGAAGAGAAAAATTCTATTTTGAGAATATACAGAACAAAAGAATATATGCAAGAAAGTGAATTTATATGTGAATTTATAATAAAAACATTATAGTGTGAAAGACAATAGAAATCAAGATGAGGTTTATTCTGTACATTGTACTTCACTTTTTGTCATGGTCACAAAATTTCTATGCATTCACTCAGTATTCAATCTCTCACATGAGAAAAAATACAGTTACAGCTGTGAAATGCTTTACAAATCCTATATTAGATTAATTTTGTAATAAGTTCCTCACATTGGGCTGTGTGACTGAACATGGCTGTACAAAATGATATTTTAAAGATACATTGTTAAGGTAAAACCAGATTTAAATTTTTTTGAATAAATGGGAAAGTACATATGGGCAACAAACGTATGCCTTGTTTGGAAAAACACACCTGATATATTCAGTATTTTTTAGTTTTATTTTCTACAAAATACAGTCTGTTACTGTCTTGGAGATTTCATGATTTACATTAATTTCCATAGTTCTAAAGACTGTTGATAAAGCTGCAAAAGTGTCTCGCTGTGCACCTAACTTTGTGACGGTTTCAAATCATAGCTTTTCACGTTACTTTATTGCTTTGTCACTTGGGTTCTAAGATAGTGTTAGGGAAAAAAAAAAAGCAAAAGCATCATACATGGAACCAGTGAAATCAAGAATAATACACCTTGTTTTGGGACAAATGTCTCAGTGTCATTCTCATAAAGAGAAAGGGCAAAATTGCAAGAGATTTCAATGTAAGTGAGAGGATATAACCCTGCAAGTGAAAATTAACCTCAGATATTGCACATAGGCACAAGAAAAACTTCTGAACACTGTCCTCTGAGCAGGGATGTGCACATGCCATTGGCAGCCCTCTCCCTCCCATACCCCCTCCGTTTGCAGCCGTCTCTCTTGCTCTGGTGGCCCTTGGTCAAAGCCCTCTTGACAAGGTCACTCAGTAAGCCAGTCCATCGGGATGTCCTTTCCCTGCAGACTCAGTGTCTCTCATTGTGTCCCAGCCCTTCTTAACCTTCTTCCACCTCAGAGAGGACACTATGGTAAAATACAGTGAATCTTTGATTTCACACCCCCATTTTTGATGGTTTAAGAATTACGTGAATATAAAAAAGAGTGCAACATATATGACACTAGCACCATGTGGCTTTACTAAGAGTTTTAAAAGAACATTTCTCATAGCTTTGCACAAGCAGTGCATCTCTATTTTATGCTTTCCCATTCAATTCACATTGCATATGAACCTTCTTTTTTCTAGTTCTCTTCAAAAAAGTATAAAATACATGACCCCTAGAAATGGAATGCAACGAACAGATCTTGCATGTAATATCATTCTTACTCTAAGGTTGAAGAACTATGAGATCATTAAAGCTGAGAACGGATTTTGTCCAGGGCTTTAAGAGCAGTAGTGACTACTATAGCCAGTGTTTAAAAATATAGCTACAAAAATCTGCACAGCCTTTCCCCACTGTACTCTAAATATGATTTACTATCTGGCAAGGTAACATGGACTTGTTAGAACAAAATAGCAAAATACAAATCAAAACATACCACACACCAGAAAAAAAACCCAAACAAAAAAGCACAAAAAACCCCTACCAACCACAGAAATGCACAGGTCTCCTGGAGAGCAGACTATGCCAGTACTGTTGTAACACATGCATACACAATTAAGAGTGTAATTAAAGGTTATGAAATGTTTTCAATCTCCTTTTAAAAATGCCAGTATGTTTTACTTTTTTGTTACATGGAAAATAATAAAATTTAAGTGAAAAAACCAAAACACCACAAATCCTTACAGAAAACCAGATTATTTTTCTCTCATAAAAATAATATCCTAGGAAAACACAACTCAAGCCTCTGTATTTTTAAGTCCCTGGTTTAGTGAAAAGATACAGCCATTGTATTAATGTTCACAATAGGCTTAGGTACTTTGCTGAACAGGAATAGAAGTAAGCATATGTTTTAAATTAATCACATGCATAAGTGTTGTCTTGACCCAGAGCAAAGCAGCAGTTGGCATTAGTGAAAGCAATTTTCTGCAACAAGTTAAATTCAGACTTTAAATTTTAATGCCTCTGATTGACCTTTTCTTTCACTATTTTTATAGCCTACATTATTCTTCATTGTCTAAAATTGTCAATTCATATCAAGTTAATGCCAAAATGTTTGATGCTTTGAAAGTATCTTCTAGTTTTTTAAAAGAAAATTATTATTTTAATAATAGTTGAAAGTGTATTATGTTTCCTGAGTCATTGGTGTCATAAATCAAACCCAGAACCCCACTTCTTTTACCAAGTTACATGTAGAAACATGTAATTCCATTCCCAGCCCTCCATATGTGCTTTTGCATAGTTTTTACCTAACCACTGAAAAATGACCATAAAATAAATTATGATGTTGAATTGATGTGCTGTATAATCTGTGAGGAAACTGTCAGTTTTACTCTGACATTTCTCAAGGGATTCCAATGTCACAAACTGCAAGGAGGGTTAGAATTATGGAATTAGCCTTCAAAGCTGATTATTAATGTGTAACGCTTATTTCATTTAAACTGGCATCCCATGGAAGCTGACACATCTAACACCTGAACTTCAGTTACTCGCCCCAGTGATAGGAATAACTTATTGCAACCATGGAATATTTGGCATGCTGTCCTAAAAGCTGAAGGTAGAAAATCTCTCTTGGAGGAGTCATTGCTTACATTTTCAGCCACTTTTCAGACAGTTACATGTGTCTGCAAGCATTTATGAGATATACATCCTGCTTTATATCAAAACTAGTGACCTCCTCTCAAAAATTCCACAAAATTGCACTGAAATCCAATTTTTTATCTACCCCCAGTGATAACACTAGATTACATATTTAACCTACAATCCTTATTCATAAATTCCAGATAATGAATGAATACTATGCATATTGTTTAGCATTTTTATTCTAGTCACATAGTTAGCTGTTTTAAACACATTCATGTCATGAGTGTTAAAAGAGATGGGTTTGTCTTTACCATTGATTTAATTCTGGTTCTCAGGGAAATGGTTAACTACATTAGTAGCTTTTTCATTGTGCTGGTATAATTTTGTGTAATGAAAAGTTCTTCCACATCATCCACAAGATTCCAGTACTGGCCACATCTCCCTGGTCTGAGTACCAGTGGCGTTTTACCAGGGGAGGACCAAAACATGAAGCATAAGTTATGAAGACCTGGTGGGATCATGTCTCCTCCAAGAGTAGAAAAACTTTCAGTTTCCATTGCCTATGTAGGATGAAATGGAGCCACAAACTATAAACCAGGAAGTACGGATAACATAACTTCTTCAAGTATGGTTTCAAAACAATATTGTTCCCAAAATGATCACTTTACCTGAGTATGTTTTTTTCTGTTATCAGTTTTAATTTATTACTTCTTCCTTGTATAAGCACATGCATTTTTATTTTACTGTGGGGAAAAGTAAATAGAAAGCATGAAGACCAGAATAATCTGTCAATTTTTAACTCTTGGTTTGTCTCTCCACTTACTTCTAAATCTTTATTGAACCAATTCACTGACAAATATATTAGTTGAGAATCCCAAAAGAGAAAGTTTTTCATAAGTAACTTTATTTTTAATACCCAATTAGAGAAAACATAACATTAGATGATTCTTAGAAAGATTTCTTGTACATCAAATTTTATGCCATTATGACTCCCAAGTACTTTTTCATTATTTCAGAAAGTTTTTCTTTCCCTTCCTGAGCTCACCTTACTCTTTTTTTATCCACTGTTGAGTCAAAATGTTACAGTATTTAGTTTTGAAAAATACATGGTATGTAATGTTTGAAAAGTATAGAATGGGACTGAGATTTCCACACACAGGGAAATATTTCTTCATTGTTTGACATTTACCCAACAGCAGAGGGGAAATAGTTACTACTGATGTGCAATAGTTGCTGATACAGCATAAATTAATATTCCTGCACCATCAGTCTCTACCCAGGACAGTTATTTTCTGCTACATCAGCTTTAACAACTAAATGGCACTAACATACCAGGGTTAGGCCAACAAAGGAGCTTCTGGAGAGGTGATATTATGAATGCTTTGTTACCTCATGAGTTTTAGGTCCATTAGCTAAATTTTTTATGGTTTTTTCCTTAATTTACCTTATTTTATTTTATTTTATTTTATCTTATCACTTTTTAATGACTTTTTATGATTTTTTCACTGCAAGTACACATGACACAGATGTCCTGTTTTTCCAGAACTACATTTTGAGTTGCATCCCATTTTTTACAGAAGCTCTCTAACTATTGGGATTCTCTCTTTTTGACCAGAAGTTGCAGCAAAATGACATGTATGATTTAGACAGATGGGAATGGAATACAGGTACATCAGCTTGTCTGATCTGGGGATTAAGATGTGAATAATGCTTTAAAGTCGAGGGCCTTGTGACAAATTCAAGGTTAACTGTTTTAAATTAAATGCACAGAAAGATTCAATTATTCATCAATTAGTTGGAACTAAGAGCTCTACTACTTTCCACTTTCCTTATATATATTTTTTTTTTCTGTCCTTTTAAGCTATTATTTTATTATTATTATTGTCTTTCCAGTTTTTCACCTTCTGCTTCTTTGCTCCTTTTTATGTTGTTTCTTTTTTCAGGACAGCGTAATTGTCTTGAAGTCACCTGAAGAGAAAATTCATTTAGCTTTTAGGGCAATTGTACTTGCTTGAGAAGATTTGTAGGTTGTAGATTATAGAGCTTTTTTCTGTGCCAGTACCAAGTTATTCTAATAAATTCCTGAAAAGTCCAGTCTAATGAAACCTGATTTTTACGACTAAGAAGTCTGTTGGACCTTTTTGATAATGTGTTATGTAAGGGAGAGACTGAGGCAAGTACTTCTAAAAACTCTGGGAGATCTGGCTTCCTGTTGCATGTAATTTTATGCCTCACAAAATATTTGTCTCATATATTAGCAATGAGATTTAGTTTAATGAACAAGTAGGTTACAGTTATCCAATCCACATTTCAGTGGACTTTAGAGTAAAACTTTACACAGAGCTTAAACTACTAAATTATCAAAATATTTGCTAGTCTTGATGGCTGTGTGGCATATTTCTTATCAAGCTTTCATCGCTTTCTCTGTATTTGCCCTTTTTTCTCCCCATCTCTGCGTTCTGTGGCATGCTGTTAATATCTAAATTAAAAATATTGTGCTCTCACTTGATATTTTAATCAGACATTAATGGGCTTTTCTGTGAAAGCTGAGACAAACCTACCATTACAAATGAAAATTTAAATTGTAAATTCTTTCTCAGTCTTTACAGCCTTATACAGACAAATTAAACCAAGTTGCCAATATTTTTTTATACTGATATTCTGTTAAATCCACTGAAGAAATCACATCTGCTCTGAAAACCATAACTGGGGATTCATTCCTAAACATACTTCTATGAAGAAGATATATAAACATCTCAAAGCTATGAAGAGAAGATAACACAGTATGATATATTTAACAACTACTGGGAAAAAAAAAATTGTTTAAAGGGGGAAAACACATTCCATGGTGAGATATCTATTTAATGTTTAGATAATCTGGAGAAGAGATAGAGGAATCCTCCCTCCCTACTCCCACAGAAATGAAATAAATGCAATTTTAGTGCATATCTTTCTGATTCTTTTTGGGCAGTGAACACACAAAGGTGATTTGTAGAAACCCAGAGAATTTTTGCCAGTACATCAGTGAGCAACCATAATTGTGTTTTCTCCCTAATGAAGTCAATCCTCCACAAAGGTATAACAAAGTTAAAGCTTGTCTCTGAGGACTGTTTCTTTGCCTGTAGGGTTTATGGTGTTTTCTGTCATTTTTTTTTTAAGGATCATCTGTTTCAACTGGAATCGCACAAATTTGAGAGAGGACGAGGCAGGTGCCCTTTTGACCCCAGTTCTTCCTTCACCTCCATCTTAATTGGTAATGATCTTTATGTGACAAGCTTCACAGTCCTGTCAATCTGTCATTCTGAGTCTCTTTCTTCAGCACACCAAAGTGTTGTCAGCCTTCCATTGCAACCTTCCACATGTCAGACTTAATCCTCATGGTGCTGCCCACATTAATATTACATTCCAGGCAGCATTAACTACAGCAAGGGTGTCTCACTGAAGTGAAATGTTGAATGACATGTGCCATCCTGAAGGTAATAGATTGTTGTGTAATTATGGAAATAATAATTTCCTGCTTTCCTTAAAAGCAAAGAAGCCTGTGTGGTTTAGTCATTTGCAACACTTTTGTTTTCATCTACTGAGATGAATCTGAGCAACAAGCACCCTGTAAAAATGTGAATTTAAGTGTATTTATATCAAGCTTTATTGTTCATATAAATTACCATTTTTAATTTTTTTTTTTTTTAATGCGGTCTTCTAACAAAACTATCGCAAACTGGTGATTCTATGTTAGAAAAGTTGATTTTATACTCAAAGGATATAAAAGTAGAATTCAGTCAGTCCTGCAGTGCCAGGAAGCTGTACTGAGAGTGCACTTCTGTGCCTTGCTGGGAAGTGTATCACTATAGGACTGGGATCTTCGAAGCTGTGATATAGCAAACCATATGGGTTTTCCTCAAATATGTTTGCTTAAAACATTTTGTGAGATGAAGCAAAGACAGTCTTGGCACTATTGACTAAGTGTACATTGACTAAAAATAGCCTGGAACAGCAGGTAAAGGGTAAAAGCTAGATGGAGTTAGGGAGTAGCAATGATTTCTGGGTTTAGAAAACATAAACAAAACCCAAGCATTCAAAAGGACTATCCATTAAAAGAAAGAGCTAGAGAAAAGAGGCTAAAGATTAAATAATTTTGATATTTTTCAGGGATTAAAAAAGAGGATTTTAGGGCCCTTTTGATGTTTACATTTGTCTCTGCATCTTCAAATCTGGGAGAGAAATTCTCTGATGATTAACTACAATGGTACGGCTCATCCATGGTGGTGATGAACTATTGCTCATGAGTGACAGATGTATTTTTACATGCTATGTTTATTTGTTCCTTTACATTAAGAAATTAATTACAAGAAGAATCTTCAGCAGTAATGTAAAATGTAAATGTAAATGTAAAATATTTCCCATTGCAGCAATTCATCAAAATATTCTTCATTGTCATTAAAAAAAGAAAGTAAATTAGAGCTTTAATTCTTAAGAGTTAGTGGGTTAAGAAGTCATAGAAGGATCAGAAAAACACACTATATTTTGCCTGACCTTCCAAAGTCCATGAAGCACAGATTGTCACGCTTTTATTCAACCCTTATTTCTAAATTGTTTCTACACTTTTTGACAAATTCCAGTCTCAGCTTAGCCTGGGAACAAAGACTCATGGAATTGCTGTAGGCCTGAAACCTCATGGTCTAATCTTGAAGTCCTTCTCAATCTTTCCTCAGATAGAACTAAGTAAATAAATTAACCTGATCATGTTCCTACTGTGAGATCAATGTGAATTTTATTTGCTTAAATGGAAGCCAGATTGTCCCACTGAGCTTTAAGAGTTTGCCTGAATTATGGGAGGTCCTATGGATCCTCATATTTTTATCTGAAGGAGAAAACAATTAAATAAGCCCTTCCCTGATAAAGGGAGATTAGATTCTTGGAGGTCCACTGACAAACACTTATAAAATCATTCTGACAAAGCTAAAAATTCTGTAATGTAGCAAAATTAACAGGAGAAAATAATTTTTTTATCAGATCACTGATACACCAAAAGACAGACTAACTTTCAGCCCTTCATCAAAACCAGCAAAGTATTTGGAGGCCATTTTTCTAGCCATCCATTAGGAAATTCTATAATTTCAAGTTATCGTGCAGTGATATTTTAAAAGCATAACAAAATTCTTCAAAGATTTTAATATTTTATTTATTATTTCGTATTTGTAACTAATGGATGGAGTTGAAACACTTCCAGCACTTAGGAAGAATATCATCAGCAAATTTGAATTTCCATGTATTCTTTTTTATTCTACCAATTTCTACTAACCAGAGACACAGAGGTCACAGAATAAAATGCTGCACCTTAGACTCCAAGATGTATGTCCTTTATCTCTGCAGGTAGCCAGTTGAAAAGGTTAGAAGACCTAGATGCAATCACAGTGAATAATAATCTTTTAACTGACATTTGAGAATGAGACAGACTTGTAATGCCAAATGCACTGAGAAGGAAGGGATGCTCCTTCATTCAGACAAGCACTGAATTCAGCTCATGATGGCCATTACCCTGTGACAGGAGATGATAACTACACCATGCACCCTCCAGGACTGGTCTTCCAGTCCTTCCTCCAGTGCTTGGAAGTTTAATTCTTCTTCATGCACTTCAGTTTTCTTAGAAAGTGAAATCTGCTCCTGGTATGAAGTCAGCATGATCTTGGAGGCTGCGCCCCAGAGTTGTCTCCACTCTGTGGCACAGGTTCAGCCAATGTGCATGTCCTTGAAAAGGTTTAATGCAAACCTGTTAGCAAAGCACACCCCAGCACCTTCTCCCTCCTAAGGAAACCATTCAAAACCTGCTCCCACCTCTGCCCCTCACATTAACACAGTGCCTACACGAGCATCACCATTGACTAACAGAGAGGGTTAGGTGAACAAGAAAACTTTACATACCTCTCATAAAGCTTTAAAAGCTTTTAAAATCTTGATCTTGAAAGATCATTTGCACCATAACTAATTAGGACCAGCTTTAGCTGGATTAATTTAGGAAGAAAGATAATCTCTTGTTCTGCATCTCTTTATGTATTTCAACACAAGAGTTAAAATACCCACTTCAAGAAAACAACAGTTCGTGACTTGGCTTGAAAATGAAGTATCTGTGCTGTTGTAAGCATTATTGTAGGTTATCTGACCCACTGGTGAAGTAGCTTTTGATGAATTCCTCAATATATGAACAATCAATTAATTTACTGCCAGCATCAGGAAACAGAATGGAAGTTGGATGGAAGACAGGCTGAATAAAATGTTTATGTTGAGCTCAATGGTATATAAAACTTTTGGACTTTTATTCCTAATGAACTCCTCCATCTGCTTTCAATAGCCAAAACTATTTTGGATACCAGATTTTGCACACTGATTAACTTAGACCACACTAGCTCTTGAAAGATGAGAAATTAGTTTATGTCCATATATTCTTACCTGCAATATAGCAGAAGTGGTGAAAAACTGAAACTACATCTGAATAGGTGAATATCCAGGGAATCCATTCAAAAATATTTTCTGCTTTTATGGTTTTAAAAGTTAGGTATTTGTGTATTTTCTTTTACTCTAGACAAAAATACATTTTCTCTCAAAACAAAAGACAAAATGCTTGAGTGACAGACAGAAAATACAAATATACGGAGGTATTAGTTTACAGTTAAACAATAGGTTTGGCACTTTTTAATTTGCTGTTTTCATACTGCCAAAAGTATCATTTACTAAAATGTGAATTAGTCTTTTGATTTTAGTTGTCATGTGAGTAATAACTGACTGACAGTCAAAGAAATGCATGAAAGGTGCAGCTTATGTTCTACTCATTGTGTTCTAATCCTTTATTCATAACATAAATTTTCCAATTTACCCCAAAAAAAGACTACTAATGAATAATAGCTTGTGTTTGAATTACCTTCCAGTTTGAAGCAGGTACACAAAACATGCCACCTTTAAGGTGGTAGCAGCCTATTTATAGAAATCTTTTGTATGAGTAATTTAATTTAAATGCTTCAATCTCTTTTGCTTTGGGGTTGTCACCTAGGAATTTTGAAGGGTTTAGAAGAAAAAGTTTGTATTTTAATTTGTGAATATTTGGCTTTGAATAAAGGACAAAGGTAAAGGAATTTTTAAATGGTCACAGTTGAATTTTGATGTATTTGTTTGCTTGAAAAGAATGCTAGCTGAAAGTATGTGTGTATCGCTTGAGCTAAAACTGGTCTTTGAGGTCCATGGGAGTTTTTTGTTTGCTTAAATAAAGAAAGAAGAAACTTTTTATTCTTTTTAGAACATGATTAACCAGGCTGTTAACCTGATTAACCAAACTTAAATTTTAGCAATTTAACGTGAAGCTGAGGTTAGACTGGAAGAGAGGAGGAGCAGTGAAGGTCTCTGAAGTTACTCAGCTGATTTTCACTGAGTAGAGGTTAATCAGTGTGATGTGCAGCAGTATAAAACCCTGCAGCCAAGACAGGAGTGAATCAATATGTGACAGTAGCTTTTCAAGGGAGGAAAAAAGTAGAAATATTTCCAGAATTCTTCAAGCCTCAACCTTAGGTTATCTCTAAATCTGGAATTGGTCAGCACCTGTAAAAACCTAGCAGTGTTCAAAATTTGTAACTTGCATTTAAACAGAAGACTATTGGAAAGGACAAGAGAAGATCCTCGTAGAGTCACAAGTGCAAAGTATATCAGAATCATGTTGAATGTTTTCGTGCTGAGATATTTGACACTCACACTTGTTAGTACTGTCCCTTCGCTGTTCTTAGGTGAAGTGACCTGTCTGTTCACACAGGATACTTATATTTAGTTTACTAAAGGTTCAGGGTAAAAATCAGATTTAATTTATGTATCTGTAAAATATTTTTCATGGAACAATATCCATCCAGGGCTGGAACTTCCATTTTCTCCCCTCAGGATCTCAGAGGTACAATTAGTGATAACTTCTTCAGTATACGGTAGAATGCCATACCAGCAGGTTAGTTATTTAAACCACCATTTTATACCTATGTCAAACAAAAGGAATAGACTCCATATCCAAATTTCTGAACATCTGGACTTACAGATGTCAGTCCTGATCATTGGTAATATGTGATGAATCATTTACCCTGCACTGATGCATTTTCCAAGATTCATTATAGTGTTGAAAAGATAAAATATCCCATTTTGCATTACACATCACCAAAACTAAAAAGAATACCAGCCAATCTGATGTATTTTTCCAACAGAATTCCCAAAGGGGAATATATGACTAACATAACTCATTAATTAGGGTTGTGAAGATTGTTTGGAACATTGTAAAGACACTGGCAAATTCTACAGTTTAAGCTGCTCTGTGCTGTTTAAAAAATAAAGTTCTCTATTAGTTTTGGGCAACCTTAACTTCTACAGATGCTATAATTTAAATTTAATTTTTACTTCACTTATTAATATTTTACTCTAAATCACAACCAGGTATTTCCAGGGCAATATCCATTCTGTATATGATGAAGCCTAAGGCAAAACTGTGCTCAGCTCCAGCTCAGCTGAGGTGTTGAACCAGTCCCAGCTGCCAAACTATTAACTTTTCAGAATAATCATTCATAATTATGCCAACCATTCAATTCATATGTCTCTCTTAAAAGAAACAAAATTCACACTTTGAGGGACACCTACAGACAAAATTCTTGCTTTCTGCTATAATCTTTTTTGAATGCCAGCAAACGTTATTTGGATGTATCAGTCATGTTTATTTTGATTAAGCAGCAGGAAGATGTGTCACTGAAGCCTCCACTCAGATTAGCCTTTAACTGGAAATAATTTATCTCCCTCTCCCTGTGCAGTTTAATTCCTTCTGTGCTCTTTTCTAGCATAAGGATGCCACCTAGTGACAACAGCTGCCTGCTTCTCAAATTGAGCCTAAGTCCACAATGATATGAAATAAATTATTGTTAATACTTGATCAGTTAAGGGAATAGTGTCCATACAAAATGGAAAGGTAGAATTATTGATGGAATTTTACCAAGGTAAAATCTATCCAATATCACAATTTTAGATGGGTCAGAGATAGGCTGGATTTTTGAACATATTAAATTGTACCAATATACATACTGACTTTTCAACAGTGTCTGTTAATCAGTGTATTATTTCTAATTTTTCTGATGCTTGTTTAATTTGTGAATACCATCTAAATCCTTTGAAAATGAGACCCATTTTATGTTTCCATAAATTTTTCAAGAAATATTCATCACCAGTTGTGGAGAATGGATGAAATCTCAGGTTCTGTCCCTATGCTGGTAAATACTTCAATGCTATGAAAACAAGTTATTGATGGACCAGAGAAAAAAAGTCCCTTTTTTTCTGTCCACTGAACACGGAATCCCCTCAGCCAGAAATTTATTCCCAAACTGCAGTTATTCCGGGTGAAGTGAAACAATTCCAGTAGGCTGACTGGAAAACCCCCTCAGCCTAATAAAACTTGTGCTTGTTTAAAGGAATAATTTCTAAGGTAGCAGGTACTGCTTCTTGTCTCTCCAGCTGGGGAGATAACTGCACCCAGCCCTCCAGTGTTTTCAGTACGACTGTCTTTTCAGCCATGTTTTCCACAAAGCTAAATTTCATAATTATGCTCAGGAAAGGCTCCTGTGTTTGAGTTCCAGTCTGTGGATTCAGTTATGGTTTAGCTTTGAGCTGTAACCACATAGTGTAGCCCAAATCAGTAGATCGGTGCAGCTAACAGCATTCTTATCCTTAGCACTGCATTGTCTGAAAACTGTTGCTGCATTTTCATATGATTTTCTTGCTCCTGTTATATCTAGCTCCTCACAAACCCACCATGTCCCTTCCACTTCTAGAATCAGGAAATTTGGTGCTTCTCATTAGCAAAACCAGGGCACATCTGGAACTTCTCAGCAGCCAATCACTGGTCAGGGTCTTAGCACTGGTGAAGATTTGGGTACCATCACATTGTCCCCAGAGCCAGGCACTAACTGGACCACAGTGAGATCTTTGAACTGAGGTGCCCAATGTGTCAGATGTTATTGTGGCAGATGTTAATGTAACACCTTCATGTTCCGTGTGTGACTCTATCTTATCAAGACAGTTTTGAAAATGAGACCACTATGCATGAAATTTAAAATTCTTGTCCTCACGCTGCTCCAGTAGCAAATTCTGGGCTGCTGGTAGGAACGACATCCAAGTGCACTTCAGACTGTATTAAACTACTGACTCACCTTCTCCCTGTGAGCAAATACTAAGGACACGTATTTACAGTGAGGTTCCTATCACGTGCAATGAAATCAATTATAGAGTATTACCAAATTGTTTCATTTTGGGTTTTTTTTAATGTCTGGTCTGCAGGTGGTGAACTTTTTACTGGTCTCTACAGCGACTACTGGGGAAGAGATGCTGCTCTGTTTCGCTCCATGAACCGCATGGCCCATCTTCGCACTGAGCCTGACAATGAGCGCCTGCTGAAAGGTATGAGAAGGACAAGGAGCTAAAACCAGAGGTGTTTCAGATGACTGGACAATTTCTGGTTTGCATGGGATTGGAGATTGCTATGCAAATATTAGTGTTGAGTTTTAGCCTAATTCAAATTAAAGTATATAAAACACAGAGAATGGGACTGGAAAATAATCTTTTGCAAAAATACAAAGGAATATTAATTTGTCAATTGGAGGTATAAAAATACTTCAACATTAATGTATTCCACACGTTCTATAGATACTCACCAAATAAAAAAACGTTTTTTACTATTTCTATCAACTCTGTTGTGCTTTGGTAGCTCTCTGACTCACAGACCCCTTACCTCTTGTTTTATTTTTTGGTTTCTATCAGCTGATTTTAAGGCTTGAAAAAATAAGACAGTATTTTAATAACTGGACTCAATTAATTTTTGGTTTTTTTTAAAGAACCAAAATTCGTTGGCTCATACATGATTCCTGACAATGAAGACCACGATGATAACAAAGTATATTTCTTCTTTACTGAAAAAGCTTTAGAAGCTGAGACAAGCACTCACGCCATATATACCAGAGTGGGACGTGTATGTGCGGTAAGATCCTTTCTCTGATTGTGCAGATAAGAAACTAGAACAAATGATGAATTGTCCAGCAAATTATTTTCACAGACAGACTGAAGTTTTACGGGAAGGACCAGAAAAATCATGAGGAAAGGCTTTGCTTCCCTCTACTGCTCTGTTCAGTTATCCATTTCCCACTCACGCCATCCTCCTGGTGTGTTGATCTCATCTCTTTTTGGCTCCCTGGCCCCACACAGAGGAATGAGATCTCAGGCAGTTGCTGGCAAGGAGCACTGTTAACATATGATCTCCCAGCTGCCCATATTGGTGCTCTCTAAACACTGATGAATTTTGGGTGCATTCCTTTTCTAGTAATCAATTACTGTAAGGCTGACAAGAGGAACTCTACCATTCCCACTGGGACTTCATCTGCTTGATTAAAGGAAGGAAAGAGAAAGTTCTTTCTCAAGATCTGATTTTGTTTAAAAAAAAGTTTGTATTCCCCCTGTATACCTCCCCCTCCCCCCCCCCCCCCCCCCCCCATGTAGGGGATACCTTCCTAAAACTATTGGGCAAAGAGCAAGATGCAAGTTAATTATTTTCTGTCACCTGGATGTGTGGTATTCATCACATATGCTCACCAGCATACTGCTCCTTAAACTTTCTTGGGTATTCATGTATAACTTAAAAACATCTGATGTATGCAAACTCCCAATATGCAGCCTCAGACATTAATGTTCACAAAGCCACTTGGCTTTCTGGATTCCAGCCTGCATCAAGATCCAAACTGAAATTCTTTGGCTTATGTTCTGAATATATGCCTGAATAGATTATTTTAATAGTTCCCTCTACTCTGCAATATATCCACCTGGAAGTCTTATCTCTAGCCATGGGTTAAACCAAAATCCCACTGACCTTTCTCTTCCACTTCTCCAAAATGTATCTGGCCATTAACTTCACAGCTGTATGTCAGAATTCAGATTTGATTTAGTGAATACAAAAAAAATCTAGCTGGTGATTCAAGGACTGGCTTTTTTCCCCCAGCTTTTACATTTTCATCTGAGCTGTAACAGGTTTTGCAACACAGAGGCATCTACTCCTCATAATTCTACTTTTCTGAGGAAAACAGATCTGTTTGTGAGACAAGTTTTGCAAGCCTATTGCAGAGCCTTCAACAGCCAGTTACACGGGTCTTGAATATAAGGCCACAGATTGTGAATGTTACCTAAAGGTTACAAAACCTGATTGCTAAGTAGTACTAAATGTTCCCTTTTCTTGAAAGTCACAACTGTTGCAAGAGCAAGAAAAAGGTGAGACAACCATAGCGAGGCAGGTGTTGTCTAAAGTTGTTGAGAATTTGTTAGAAAACCATGTAAATAATTACCTCAGACTTGCCCCATCTGCACCAGCTCTATAGATAGATTCAGGGCTTCAGTTTCCAAATGCATTGAATTAAAGCTGCACTGAGCTCTTAAAGCAAAGCTAAAGTTCAGTAACATACTCAGTATATCTAGTTTGCAAAAATGACCAATAAAAAAAAGCTTTACAACAGCTGTATAGCTAAAACTATCCAGGGATATGGCACAGAATTAAAAAATTCTTATGAAACCACAGATCTTAATGAGACCTGGACTTGATCAGCACAATCCTACTTGAAAACTGACTCCAGAGAAATAATACTAGTAATAGACATATGGTTTGAAAATGGATGCTTTTGACATTAGAGGATACAATGAGCAGCTAATTCATCAGAGAAGTTTGTGCTTCCAGACTTACTCATTCAAATTACCATGGGCATTTGTTTCTCTCTAAACAGAATGACATGGGAGGCCAGCGAATGCTCGTCAATAAATGGACCACTTTCCTCAAAACCAGGCTAGTTTGTTCTGTGCCTGGGAGAAATGGAATTGATACACATTTTGATGAATTAGGTAAATATCCTAGATGGTAACAAACTTGAAACCATGAAAAAAACATATAACTTAATGATAATACATTTTACAGCCAAATATTGCACTTGTATTCATTATCAGGGAATGGTGGTTAGCATTGTTTCCAATGTATATGAAGTTGGAATATATATGGAGTTCACTATCATCAATTACTCCTTTATGCATTGCATTGCTTTTAAAGATTGTTTTAAAATCTGCATAAAATTAAATAGAATAAATGAGTCAAATGTGATTATGCTTTTAACAACCAATGAATTTTCTTTTGGGGGGGCTGAGAAAAGTAGTTTTTTAACAATAACATGGCATTTAAATTTTACAGAGGATGTGTTTTTGCTGCAAACTCGTGATAACAAAAATCCAGTGATATTTGGCCTCTTCAACACTACAAGGTAAACAACTAGAAGAAATAATAGCAGCCATAGAGGAATGTTTGAACAGTCTATTAAAAAGATAGAAGCTGGATGATACCTATCCCTTAGCAAATATATAGTAAACAGTTGAATCTCAGCTCTCTATTCACAGTGGGCTTCCTTGCTAATGTAAAAACTTCTCCATAACACTCAGGGGCCTGAAGTGTCATTCTGTGATTCAGCATATCTGGATCACAAATTAATTAAATGTTTCTCAGCTTGACAATTTCCTGTGTCAAAGTATATGCATTCCTGCATGCTTATAAGAACAGCATCTCAGAGCCACCTGTCTTCCTTCAAGAGCTCCACTGTAATTCAAGGTTAAGTAGATAGCAACTTAAATTCCTACTGACTTCTTAGTGAAGCCTAAAGTACCAGATGTGTTGTTGCTGGTGGCCTCCTTTTCCTTTTCCACTGCAGCCTGGTTCAAGTGCAAGCACACAGTACTCTCAGCTTAGTTTAGGATGTAACTGCTAGAAAAGAGCACCTGTGCTTTTGCCATTTTCTCCTGATTTATTATTTTTATTAGTAACAGAAGGCAGATCTGCTCCTCTAGGATTGCAGACACCTGACATTTCCTACTGGCTCTCAATGCCAGCAGAGAAAGGTGGGCACCTAATTAAAATTATCTGGATCAACTTCTGCAGTCTTCAGAAATAATTTCTTTGTAGAGAACATTGATCCTTCTTTAAAAAAAATTAAAAAAACCAAATTCTTTTATGGAACAAAATAAAAAAATATTAGAATAAAGTGTAAAAATAAAATAGAAACTTTTATCTGGATTGTTCTACATAAAGTGATCTGTTCTAACTAATAATACCAACTAACATTCCCACTCAATAGAAAAAGGACTCATTTTAGGATTGTTCACTTTAGTCAGCATTGGTTGGTTCCCATCTTTCCAAGCAAAAACAGTAGGAAAAATTTTGGAGAAGGAAAATGATTAACTGTTTAAGTCACTAATCAAAGACATACAGGATCTGAGTTCAGACTGTTGTGCTTCCTCTGTGTTTCTAAACAAGTAATTTAGAGTTTGTGTACACCATCATCAGATTTTGGCATAACAACACAGAGCTTCCTTGGAGAAATTTTATGAATATAAACACATTAAAGACTTTTAAAGATCATTGGATGCAGTATTTAGAAGAAAAGCATATAGGAAAGAATAAGCTGTGTTTTCTCCCTGAATACTCTTGAAATGTGACTTGGTTTTAATTACATTATAATTCCAGTATTATATGGACAGAATGTGACATACTGCTTTAATAATGTCTTTAAATTTTACTTCATAGCAATATATTTAGAGGATATGCTATATGTGTTTACCACATGGCAAGTGTCCGAGCAGCTTTCAATGGACCATATGCTCATAAAGAAGGACCTGAATACCACTGGGCTCTCTATGAAAGAAAAGTACCTTATCCTAGACCTGGTTCAGTAAGTACAATCTATTTTCCACTGCTTTGCTATGTAAAAGATTTTGGAAAGAAAAAGCAGACTGCTGCTAATGTAAAATCTTCCCGACTTCACAGTGCAGGATATAGTCCTTTGACTATCTACATACTCCAGCTACTCCTGGAGAAGTGTGGAGTGGCTCAGCAATAGGTTTAATCAAGTACTAGAACCTTACATTTCCCAGAGGAAAATAGTGGGATCAAGTATATACAATTTTTCAAAATCCTGTTGGGACATGATTTTATCAACTTTGTGTAAGGGTTCTAAGGTCCCAAAATTAGGACCCCAGGCAAAAGGGATAGAAAGAGGTGGCTCTAGAAGGTGGGTCAGATGCTGTATTCAGAAACAGTAAGTGCATTACCTGTGAAGGAGCCTCACTTTCTTTCTTTTGTGTGGTGAAACTGGGACATTTAACAAGTGTAAAAGGAAGAAAAGGAAGAGAAAAAAACAAAACAACACAAAACAAAAGAGAATCCACTATTTTAATGTCAGGTGATTCTCATTCCTTTTTTCCACCTCATTTTCCAAAAGGATCAAATTTAAATACTTCTGTAATTTAGATCAATGCACAGGTAAGAAATGAGACATATTTTAATAAAAGTAACTAATCAGAATAAATGCATTTGTAGTCAAGGAGCGAATTCTCCATCATTCAAAGCCCTTTGCTCAAGATTGGTTCTTTCTGGAAGCAATGGTCTGGTACCCTCACAATTCACTGATTTCCTTTCAGACATCACAGAGTAAGATTTTACTACTCTTCAGTCAGGTTCCTGAGCTTATCAACATTCTTGTTCTGTACCCTTTACAAAGAATATAAAAATATTAAAACAACACTGTAAAAAACCAAACTCAGAAAAATCACTCACACTTTTTATTAATTTTCACACAAGTTTCTTTATAAAAAGAATTATTTTTCAATGATGATTAATGGAAGGAAAGAAGCAAGAAATATTTTGGAAATGCAATTAGATGGGAATTAGTGTAGTGAGCATTCAGCAACTATAGAGGTGCAGTAATGTAGAGAGTTGTTCCTGTCTGGTACTTAGATTTCTGGAGGAAATCACAAACTCATGATCTAAGTAACAAGTAATTAACTTCTACAAGGGATTCCTAATTCTTATGTTGTTTTCTCAAGGACATCACAAGTAATCTTCACCTCAAGCCGTTTTCCCATTTTAGTGTCTTTTTAGGTGTTTCTGCGGCTTCTGTGCCAGGGCTCTCACATCCCCACTCAAGGGGTGAGGAGAGCACCTGCTGGTGCAGGTTGAAGGTGCTCTTTGCATTGCAGGGCCTGTCACCATCTCACAGAACAGGCACAGCCAGGCCTTCCAGAAGGAGGCAGGCAATGCCAGGCTAACTCAGGGAAGTAAAACATCCAGGAATTCTTTTTTGCCCCGTATTTTTTGGGATTACAACTACCTACCCACCCATGGCAATTGTCATGTGCTGCAAAGCTGCTTTTGTTTACACTCATGAAGGTCTATCCCTTGTCATTGGGCAGATTTCTAACTCTGAGCAAAGACATTTCTAACAGCTGCTTGTCTAAATCCACCCCTCCCTCTCCCCGTCGAAGTTTCCACACTTCACCTCTTAATCTCCTCTCAGGCTAGGGGCTCACTCTCTTGATATTAAAGGTGGAATAAACAGTTGCTGGATGTTCCTTTCAGTGCTGTTTTCCCTTTGATAATTGAATCAGTATTCCCCTTTATACTAAAAACAATCATTTCCAGAAATAAGCATTGCACACAATTCATTTATCACCAGATCTCAGGAATGAGAGGCGTGTTATCTTATCTGCTCCATTCCAGTGAAGTTTTTCTCCTTGTAGTATGATTTCAAATTAATGTCCTTTCTCATTTAAAATTAATCATTTAAGATTAATATTTTTCTCTACTTCTCTTGGGGTTACAGACGTAAGTCAAAATGTAGAAGGAATTGTTCAAAAAAAGAGATTATCTAAGATTTAAACATTATGGATATGATTTGAACATCTTGGCCAATGAACTACTCCTGTAGCACTACTGACATCAATACCAAATACTTTTTTGTTTGTTTGACACCAATTGAAGTCATTAGTATTGAGTCAGGATAGAAAGACAGGTAAATAAATTATAGCATTTTGGGAAAAATGGTTGAATTCAAAGGAATTGTTAGTTTCATATTTGATATTTTGTATATCAAATGTATGGGTTTTGCACTTCTACCAAATAATGAGACAGTACCATGCATGGATTGCAGAATGGCTTTATATTTTGCAAAGGTGGTACAACCCAAGTTCTTTAAGTGGTATTCATTTTTTTCTGGGCAGTAGAACACCTCACATATGTTATTTGGACTAGCATTAAACACAGGCATGAATTCAGTATTAATGACTGCAGTTATTACATTGATATCTCCTAGCACTGAAGATTAAATGGTGTCTTTTTGGCAAGAAGGAGAGAGCACAGCACCAGCACTTCGGCAAGGTTGGCAATGATTTTTAGAGAGGCTGCCCTAAGTTCCACTTGCTTTCAATGCTTCTCTTCCTTGCCCACGTTTGGGTCAGACTAGAGTGTCACCTCCCCAAAAAAGCAAGGCATAGGAACTGAAAAAGGAGCAGAAGAGTGCAAGTAATTTCCCAATATCAGGGGAAAATTAGCTGAGGAAGCAGTTCTCTCCTGGGTGCTAATAGATTTAACCATGGTTTTCTTTATATGTTGCAGAGCTCATCAGAGGCTGAAGTAAATGGCTCTGCCAGCTAACAGAGCATTAACTGATTCATTTTTAGCTACTCATTTAGGGCAGAGTTTAGAGGTCTTTTCAATGTTTATGCAGTAGCATGAAGAAAAATTGTGTAGCGGGCTGCAGCCAAGTGTTAGGTTGCACACTCCAAAGAATGTGCAGCATGTTGGTAAACTAAATCCCACTACCTTTCCCATTACAGGAGTTACACTGACAAGAGGCCAAAAATAACCTAATGGGCATCTCTGAGAATCAGCACTCATTGATGTTAGGTACTGAATGAGTAAAGAATAAGTCTATAAGGAATGAGAGTAGAGCTTAAAGCTAAATAAACAGAAAGCCACTGTTAAGAGTCACACAGGTTCTGACAGACTCCACAATCCTCTGCCATAATCTCTGCTGGTTCTTTTAGTTCATTTAGGCTGTTTTGCTTCTGGAAATGACATCACCTACATCAAAAGTGGTGTTGATAGACTTCAGAGACAGCTGCCTCTACTGTTTCCTTTCTAGACTACTTGATTTTATTTAATTAAAATGAAAAGCCTGTGAATGATTATTTTTATTAAATCTCTCCAGGACCAGAACTTTGCAAAGGGAACCTGGCAATGCCTATACACGTGATATGCAGTGCAGTGCATGGGAAGCACAGGCTTAGCCTGTCTTCATGCTCCAGCTCTGTCTCTTTATTGCAAACAGCTGGTGAAATTTCATCACTAGGTTGATTAGACAATTACTTTCAAGTCAACACTGAACAAATACTTTCCTGTAGCTAAGCCCAAAAAGTGGAAACAAACATTGCCCCAGCTGACAAGTGCAGGAGTTTGTTATTGTCGATTACAGCTGACCACAAGTTTAAAATTACTGTTTTCAGTAAACATAAGGAGTATTTTATTTCGTTTTATTGATCGAAAAATCCAATTTAAATAGAGAAAGGCTGCTACTGTGGCTTTGCTTGAAATGCTTCTTAAAACCGCACTGTCTTATGAATATTTGCAGAAAGTAAATGGTTACTGAGATATTTCCAGCTTGATCATAACTGGTTTCAATTAGACATCATGAAGCAAATTGGAAATGTAGGATCTATGTTCAGTTGGGAAACACTATCTCACTCACAAAGCATCCTAAAATTAACTTCTCTCTTTAATGCATTAAATTATCTCTAATTGCATATTTGACTGAAGGAGTAAGCCTCTTTTAATCAGTCATTGACATAAAGTTTATTTGCTTTGCAAACTGGTAGATTGATCAATGCAAACATTGGTATTTGAAGCTAAACTGTGATATATAATACTGTCATCTAGAGTCAGGAATTAGAATCAAACATAATACTATTAGAATGCCTAAAATCAAGAATTACTGTTGCTGATGGCATAATTTTTGAGTGTGTTTAGTTTCTTATGGTAATATATTTTGCAATCAAAAAATAATAAGACTAGAGATTGATTTCAAGCATTAGTGTTCTGCTGATTTTGCATGGCTGTTTCTGTACTGGGATAGAAAACTCTTTTCTTCTCACTATGTCAATGGCCATTTCGATTACATCTTCAATATGAATTTGGGGAAGACATAAGCACTATGGCTTTTGTCAAAATCTAGAAGTGTTACTCTTTATTCTGCTCTTAGTATGCCAAAAGGGAGGAACTTCGTTCTAAACATGACAGTGTCAAGGCACTGTTCAGCATTTCCTTTCTTCTCATGATTAATAATCCACACATGCATAAAGTACAGAGTTCACTGTCCCAATTCTCACTGGGGTCTTCTGCGCTTGGTTTTCTGTAGACTTGTCTTTATGCCTAAAAACAAGACCCTCTTCTGACAATTTCTTGGGCAAACCTTCAGGATAATCTGTGTTCTATGTTTTTGCAGTGTGCCAGCAAGGTGAACGGTGGGCTGTACACTACCACTAAAGACTATCCTGATGAAGCTGTCCATTTTGCCAGGAGTCATCCACTGATGTATCAGCCCATCATGCCTGTTCATAAGAAACCAATACTAGTTAAAACAGATGGAAAGTACAATCTTAAACAAATAGCAGTGGACAGAGTGGAAGCTGAAGATGGGCAATATGATGTTTTGTTCATTGGCACAGGTAAATACAGAAAACAAGAAAGAATTTTTACATTTACAATTTAGTAAGTTGTTTTGTTGGTTTTTTTCTCCAGGATGAAGCAAATCAATACAACATTCCTTTTTAAAAATTTTTCCTTTCATGCCTGTGCCAGTCTTCACCTTACAGAGGATGTTAGTCATTCTAGACATGTGCTTCATTGTGATGCTAACATTATATAGGAAAGTAATTGCAGGGATACCTTTAAAGACTAGCAAGATAAACAACTATAGGATTCCATTTTAATTTCTTTTCTTTTCAAAAAAGAACATTAAAAAAAATTGCAGGACAACCAGCCTTATTTTTTAAACTTCAGAACACAGTGATGTAGCTGAGCTGAGACTTGGAGACCTGAGAAAAACAAAGGTGATATGATTTCTAAAAATATCAGTTCTAGTTATTGGCTTTATTCCACAGTTTCTCTTCCTCAGTTCTGAAGACAACAAGTCTAGCTGATACCATTAAAAAAAAACCTGCCAGCTTCCAGATTTGGGTTAAAACACAGCTCAAGCAAGGAAGGAGGAAATGCCCAATTTTAAAAAACCCAAAACTGTTAGAATTTCCTGCCAAGTTTTCTTGTCTTTCTTCTGTGCCATTTTATTAAAATATAGAGAGCTTGTTTAACAAGAATTTTTAAACATCTTCCTAACAAACACAATAAAGGCAAAATATAACATACAGCTGCACTAAGTCTAAGAAAGCAGAGAAAAAATAAATACCCTAATGGTATTTGAAAAATAAAAAACAAAATAATAAAACAAGAGGAAATGCTGGACCTAGACAAGACTTAAGTCACATCTAATCTGTCTGGGAAAAAAAACCAGGGATTCTTACATTCACATTTAATCAGTGTAACAACAGGAGTGGTATCACAAACCATTTTGACCATTTTGTCTAGGAAAGAAGTTGCAGTGAATTATTTTTACTAATGAAATTCCTCTGATAAGTACATTTCAGTGTTGAGAACATTCTAAAAAAGCATGTTCATAGAATAGCAAAGTCTTATTTATATTAGTTTTGTTTTCTAAGGTTTTGAATGGCCTCAGTATGATCTGGGTAAAGGACTTACTGTGGTCTGTAAAACCCTGTACAATGTGTCACTTATTTCTGTACAGCAGATTGTACAGTGTACATTCTTTATATTTTCTCCTTGAATTTCTGATTGAAACTGCATCAGATATTCTTGTACACAAGTCTTCTGTTCATCAAAGTTGAATCCAAAGGGGCTTAAGTGTGTGCTTTAGACCTGTGCAAGATTGGCCCCCAACAGCTGCCAAGTGTTCTCAAGCTGTCTGATCTCAGGTGATATGAAATTCCAGCAAAAGAATTTGGGTTTTAGAAACTCTGAAATGAAACCTGCAATCACTATTCCAGCAAAGCTCCCATCAGAAAACTCATGGCTTCTTTGGACAATATAATGTTAAGAAAGGGTTGATATATCTTTTTTAATCCCAGTCCAACACCTGTTGTGTAACATAAGTAAGCAGCATCTTAAAGTTGAGAAAGTTTCCTTAGGGTAGCAGTGCAGGTTAGAAAGGTTCATCAAAGGCAAAGCCTGAACATCAGAGCTTTTACATGTCTGTCAGCAGGATTTGAAGAGAGACTTATAAAAATCAGAGCTTGGAATACAAATTTTTTCCCTGTTCTACTACAAAATGGTTGCCTTTGATTACATATTCTCTTTGAAAAATGGTGTATGACCCCAGTTTAATGGTTCCTCTTTTTGTTTCAGCCTTTTGATCTTTTGCTGTACATTTTCCCCAGTGCTTCCCTGCTTAATATTTCCCGTGTAAATGAAAGATGACTGAAAGTAAGAGAAGAAAGGAAGTGATATTTGCCATTGTTGATGACAGATTTTCAGATTAAGGACAGCAAGGCTTTCCTATTAATTGCCCGCAAGGAAAAACCAAAGTGGTGGAAGACCAGATGTTATTTGTGTGTTTTAATTTCCTGCAAGAGTTGCAGTGACAGAGAGATTGATAAATCTAAATCCAATGTGCCTTGGTCTTTTTGAATGTGCATCTTATATTTTAGTTCATCTCCCTTTGACTAACACCTTCAGCTCAACAGCAGCTCAGTGTTTCCTTAGAGGAGGGTGAGAATTGTGCACTATGAACCTCTGAAGGTTTTTGTACTCTTGCCTGGGTGAATGGAGCTGCTGTCAGCAATTAAGGATATTAGTAGTTTCCTATCTAGTGTAAACACTTAGGTCCTATAATTAAAGCTACTTTACACTTGCTTGCTTCAATGCACTAGGCTTCCACCTACTCCCATTTCTTTTTCTGAAGTATGGTCACTCTCTGTGATCCTTTTGCTATTCACAAGAGGTTATGACCCAGTGTTTGAAAAATACAATTAATTATGTCTCTTACAAATGTCTAAGTTGACTCATTTGAGGGGGACAAATTGTCAAATATTACATTTTCTAAGAGTAAGAATCCTCATTAGTGAAAGCAATATGTAACTATCTTTTCATATTTATACATTTCAATCCCTTATCAATTTGAAGTAGTCATTTCAGGTATTTGAAGGCCATATAAATGTTTCAACCAATCATAACCTTTACTTTTGTTTTGTTTTAAATTTATATTCAGATAATGGTATTGTGCTGAAAGTCATAACAATTTACAATCAAGAGACAGAATCAATGGAAGAAGTGATTCTTGAAGAGCTGCAAGTATTCAAGGTGAACTGTGCTGTATACGAAGTATATACACAAGTCTTGAATTTTCTGCAGAATTAAAATATCTAAAAAAAGTCTGAGGATAGTGAAATATATAATACCTGTGTGCAAGAAATTTTCTAAATATCTAGCAATTTTATGACAGAAACCTTCATTTTCAAATGAAGTTTTTCTAATGGCCCAAGTACCAAAGCATGTTGAAGCAAATCACAACTACTGCCTTTCTATTTATGTACTTGGACATTGTAGTGCAACTTTTAATTAGAAACTTACTGAATTTTGTTTAATTCTCCCTCATATCCAGTTAAGTAATTAAAAGAGTATAACTGCACACATAAAAATGTGCAGTTATACACTTTTAATGCAATCTTGGAAACTTAAATGAGGTCCAAATATAAAAAGCCCAATCCTCAGAAAGAGTGAATCAGTTAATCTGTCTCTGCAGTGGGCAAACCTGGGCCCTAGTGAGGCAGAACGCCATTCTGCTAAAAATAACCAATGTCTAAAGCTCAGTGCTTGGCACGTGACAAAGCTAATATTATAAAATTCTCTTACTGAGCATTCTCATCATGCCACATCAAGCAGGATGCTAACCTGCTTCAAACCAATGGGAAAATCTAATGTCTAAAGTTAGACATTTAAACCTGGTACGTGAATTTAGGCAGTGTAACTATTGACTTGTTGCCTGGGGGGAAAATCACAGAATTTGCTCTTCTTGATTAAGCTACTTTTCAACTGAACTATGAGGGGCTATGTATTGCTCCAAGCAATCTGAGCAGAGGGTAGTGAGGACAAAGTAAAAGAAGGAATTCCTGCTATTTTTATCTTATCTTCAATGAATGTTTTGTTATAAAAAACACTCCACTTATCACTCTCAAGCAGGACAAAAGAGATTCAGTGGTGGCAAGAGCTAATGTCATGTTTGACAGGGAAATTGTAGTGTTCCTGTAGCTCTGATAATCCTGGATTAAGTGTTGGCTGGTTGTTTCTAAATAAACTGTTTTAAAACAATACTTCTGAAAGTCACAATTTCCTCATATCTTTCTTAAAGAAAGTCAAAGTATTTAGCAAAGCTGAATGCAATAAGTAAATATCAATCCTATTTTACCTGATTTATTTCCATAGCAAAAAGATACTCTTTTTTCTAACCAAGCAAGTATTTCCTGTTTTTTTAGATGCCAGTTCCTATTATTTCTATGGAAATCTCTTCAAAAAGGGTAAGTATTTTACAAGTTTGAAATGTGACAATTGTGACTCAAATGCAATAAAGCTGTAAACTTCACAGAGGTAGATGCATAGATACATAGGCAGATGTACATCATCTATAATGAGATCTGGTTGGATACATGTAATCCTTTGGTAACAAACTCTTGGTTATATGTTCTGTTTCTTTATAATGCATTTATGTTTTTCAGTTCTAATGTTAAATATCCTTAGTTCACAATATCATGCATATCAACGGAAGTAAAAACTAATCTGTTTCATAAATTACTGTCATACTAGGGATTAGCTTGGTGGATGGATATAGCAATTCACAGAAAAGTTCTTTTTTGATAAATGCAGGCAGACTTCAGCCCCGTGGGGATATCAGTGCAAAAAGAGCCTTGCTGGCTCTCCCACATATTCAGTTGCCCTATAAGGCTGTTTGGATCTGAGTCCTTTTTGAGTTTCTGCAAGTATCTTCTGATATCAACAGCCAATTTATTACTCTTGTGGTTAGATTCTTATCCTTATCATATCATCGTATCGTCTCAGCATGGAGCCATTATAAACATCTGAGGACAGTTATGTCTTAATGTTAAACATGTCCAGCAGTGATTTTAGACATCCAGTGCAATGTAGGTGCGCATAAACACAGTGAAACACACATAACAAAGAATGAAAACTGCAGTTTTAGGAGGTGTGAGAGTGCCTCAAAAGGTTATTTTAGTCTTGGTGTCTAATCAACTTGCATTCTTCTCATAGGTAATGCAGAAAGTCAAAGTTCTGTGATGCTAATTCAGAGGAGGATTTGGGTCTAAATATTTTGAATTATTTCCTACATCAATCTTTCCTCATGGACTGTGACAGCAGCTCTGGAGACTAGATTGTCTAACACTGCACCTAAGAGATTATCTGGAGAAAGGCTCTCTGTCATTTCAGATGTTTGCCTTACCTTTAACTCTCAATGAATTGTCATGGTTAAAGGGTTGTGTTGGAAGAGTAAAAAGGACATATCATAAAATTTGAAGTAGCATTCCTCCATTATATTCAGCTCCCAAGAGGGCTGCTAACTACTAATTCAAGGTATATCTGGAAAATCTGGAGAGAACTTTAAAAAAGACACCAAAGCAATCCAGCAGTTGAAGAGTAAAACTCCTTGTGAGAAGTAAAAGTAGCTTAATTTTTTTCAAAATATCAAAGAGAAGACAGAGAGAGAACAGGAGAGTCATATATAAATGTTTTACTGTGTGAAGTAAATGGCATGTATGAGGATTCTTAAACATCAGTGGCAAAGCAGTATCAGATTAAATATCCAAGACCAGCTTCTTGAATGTAGATAAATTTATTCTTGAATTAGGATACAGATTTTTGATACTGAGGACAATTAAATGTTGGAATAAGTGTTAAGGACAGAGTTGGTACCAAGTAATTTTGTCTTTAAAATCAGCAGGAATATAACTAGTTGAGTAGATGAGAAAAAAATTATGTACCTCAAGCATCTTCACTGATCTCTTTTGAACTTGGAGTTACTGAGCCTGTGGAGACCTCCTTGCTACCTATGTCTCCATATCCTTATAACACTGACCAGTCTTCACCAAGTCATGGTACATAAAATATCAGATTTCAGGGCTGAGCTAGTTATCTGCAGAGACTGGGAAAGAATGTTCTTTGATGTTTAGTTGGCTAGATATCAGATGCTTCTTTTCCCTCCTATGATTTACCAAGACTTAAAGAAGTCTTTACCCCTGCTAAAAGATAAAAGAGAAAATCTCATCTCGTATGTCTCATTGAAAGTGTTGTTCATGCCTTCTGGGACAATCACACTGCAGTGCTTGCAGACAAAGAATTCCCCTCAAACAAGTATCCTAGGTTTTTTCTTCATTCCAGTTGGCAGATTGAGTTCCTGCTACTATCGTCTGGTTTATCTCACCAGAAAAATTCTTCAAGCACTGCTGTTAACAGCCTCTCCTAATTTCTTCCCATGGCATCTCTGAAAGTTAAATTTCTGTGATCTAAAGAGATATGAGAGGTATAATAAGAAACAAGAATGGACTACCTGGATTAAAATCTTTATTTTGTGATAGACTAAATGAGATGTCAGTATTTTCCATCTTTAAGTAATTTTCAAATACCAGATTTTGAAATCTTGGTTGAAGAGTAGGAATTATGACTAAATTTGGCCATTAGGATGAGCACAGCTTAGGAATCTTTTTTCTGACTGGTAAAACTGTGGAAGTGAGCTGTGCATAAGCAGTTTCTATTGCAGTGCACAGTGAATACTTCTGTGTTCAGAAAATTACATTCATCAGCAACAAGACTTTTTTCTCAAATTCCTGTAAATTCAAGGTATTCTCTTCTGAAATTATTGTGCTAGCATCTGAAGAATAAGATTGTTTATCTGTCATTTGATTTGAAAAAGACATCTATGTGAACTTAAAAGATTCAGTCAATGTTAATGCTGAAAAAAACCCCACCCAAACTCTGCAAATAAACATTAAAGAAGTAGATAGTGATCAGTTAATTTGTAAGGAAAGACTGCACAACAACAGGAAAACAATTAAATATCTATCTATCTATCTATCTATCTATCTATCTATTTATCTCCTGTGCACTGAGGGATAATACAAATCATAGCACTACTGTGCATGTAAATACTGATCATGTTCTAAGTGGGCACATCAAGAGTTATATTTACTTAAAAAGTCCCATTTTAAAATTGAGTTTGCTTATAACCCTTGCCTATCTGAATTTCTTTTTTTAACGTCTTTTATGTCAAGCTGGGGACTTTTGCAGATCAGTTAAGTGACAGACAAGTGTAAAGAGGGAGGCATTGGAAAACATCTTGACGAAGAAAAGGAAATATAAACCCTTGCCTATTCAAACACAAAGCTGAAACTTCAGAAGCGAGGAAATGACAAAATAAACTTTCATTTTACCTTCTTTCTGTTTCCCTGTCCTTCAGTAGGAGAGCTTAATCTGTAATCAGATATTTTCCTACAGAGTAACTCTGCCTCCCTCAGGTCACAGGTTGGATGCGCAACCGGCAAGCAACGATTAATTAATAACTGCATTGGGAAGAGAAGTTTCAGTGGACATTCTAGCAATCCTATGTGGTGTATTTCTTGCAGCAACAGCTCTACGTGGGATCCGAGTCAGTCATAGCTCAAGTGAAGTTCCACCAGTGTGACATGTACGGCACAGCCTGCGCCGACTGCTGCCTCGCTCGGGATCCCTACTGCGCCTGGGATGGGATCGCCTGCTCGCGATACTTCCCCACAGGAGTGCAGGCAAAGAGGTGAGAGCTGGTGCTTTTTCTGATACGCTTTTTGCAAAACGTCTGCGTCTACAGTTTCTACTGCAACACAAAGTATTCTGCAACTTCGTATCTCCCCCTCAGACATAACCAAACAGTGAGATGTCAGCTGCTAATTTATCAGCATAACCTTAGGGGATTGCAAGGAACCAAATTCACAGGATGGCATAAAATGCTGTACCAGGAATATATTTATGACTAAAGCTAAGTCATTTTGTAATTATTTGTATTACACTGTAAACCTTAATTTCCTTAAGAATCTTTTCAAGTCTTTGAACATCAGAGACCTAGTTTGGTAGTATTACACAGCAAGGATATTAGACTGCAATAACATATACAACAGAATTTCTGAAAAAAAAGCAAAGAATCTTTGTTAATAGTAATATACCTTTACCAGCCAAAATCAAATCAGAATTTCTGCAAAAGCTAAGGTTTGGTTTAGGTTTTCTGCAGTGGATGGAAAGGCAAGTTACTCTAGAGGCCAGTTCAAATCAAAAACCTGATCTGGGTGCTTTAATTCTTCCTTTTGGAGACTCTTTCTTGGTACCACCCTTCACTGGGTGGTTCTTGACCTTTACATTTTCATTCAATGATTTCCCTGGGACCTGTTGTCCTCCCTTCCCTCTCAAATCCAGGTTCTGCAATTCAGCTACACAGATCAAGTATCTAGAACATGTGTGTTTTAATCCAGACCTTTTCATAAAATTAGTCACCTTTGCAACCTAGAGAGAGCAATTTCTTACCTGAGTCAGCAAAATTTTGCTAATGTGCAATTGAAAACCTTTCTGTGCCTTTTTTTTTTGCAATAACTGGTTCTAAAAATACATGCCTATTTATATTAGACCTAAAAGGACTACAAGAACAAATTTTATAAATTCCAGAGAGAGTTTTCAAAACTGGTGGAGGTGGTTCAGTCCCAACCAAGTCATATTATCCCAAATGTATTATTGTTTCCTAAAGAAAATCAGGAAGGTGGGGCTTTGTATTTTTTTATTTTATCCTGCACATCTTATCTTTCCATGAACCTGGATGCACTCAAACAAATGCAGGCGGACTATTATCAGGCATAACAGACATTTCCATAGAGTTTTACAAAAGATAATTAATACAGTCGTTACCTTTGGTAACATCATTTTTTGGATAAGGCACATTTAAAAATACAAATGAGAAACACAGTCTGTGACTCAGCATAATTAAGAATCTCTTGGATTTACTGCACTAAGGCACAGGTTAAACCAAGCAGGAAACCTGAACTGCTTTTGCAAGCAGGATTGCAAAATTTTCTTGTGCCTTTTGTGAATAGACCTGAAGGGAAGCAGTGGGCTCTGGTTGACTGCTCAGGGTGAGATGAGTCTGGTTAAAATTTTCAGGACCCAGATTAAGAAAGATGAGCAGCTATATAGTGGGCCAGGGAGATGAATGTCCTACAGTAGAAGTAGAAATTGGATTATCATAATGATAAAGCATATGGGTTACTCATCTAATGATGTAAAAGGCATTTGGAAAGGAAGGGGAGGTTAAAAATTTCCCAACAGCCTTTAACTTGCTAGCAGTATCACCATTTATGTTGTGCAGGCTACTTGCTGTCTAAGAAAAGATAAGAGAAACTCACTGAACTTTGTTGTACATGTTTCTCAACTAAGACAATTTCCAGAGTAGCAGCCTTTAAGTTCCCTGAAAACACATTTATCCAGGGTGGAGTGATATGGGCAGCACCCCAGGCACCTTCCTATGCCTTACCTCCCCAACATTCAGCAGGTCAGCCTCTAAAAGAAGAAAATACTGCTGTTATCTCCTTCCTTCTCTTAAGATAAGCACTGTAGCACTGGAGAAGGGATTTGCACTCAATTGAATGTTCTCAAAGTCTGCAAAACTTGTTTTACATATAGGAGTTTGGGGAACAGCCAGCAAGTGTTGAGAGGCATGAATGGCATTTGCCTTGTTCACTTTAGGTCACAGCTGAAGCTCAGAACATTTTAAATTTAAGACCTTACACTAACTGTGTGGTACATGGAGAGGCAGGGACAGGTACTAGGGACATGTGTATAGAAGTTGTTTTAGGTTGTTTTCTCGTCACGTACCAGGTGAAGAGTACTACGGGAAAAGTCAGATCCCAGTAGACAGCATGGAGTTTTCTGATACCAAGTGGCACTGAGCAGTTGATAACCCTGCCATGGCTTCCTTGGGCTCCAGACAGAATTAATGCCACATCCCAGAACATTCATTTCTTAGTCTGGCCTTGTCTCAGGGCTCCAGATTTCTGCTAGAGCTGTACATGGTGATATAAGTAATGTGAGTGTAAGGGGCATTGAAGAACACTTGTTTCTCCTGTTCCTGATATCCCTCCCTTCACTGAAGTCATGGAGTTGTGCCTTACATTGCAACACACTTGAGCTGGCCTTAATACCACTTCTGTCTGCTCAAATGTGGCCCTCATGCTGTAAGTTCAGGTGGACTTTTGATTTGTAAGACCAGTACTGCTAGTGAGTAAGGGCACTGCTCAAAGCTCTCTTTTTAGTTCCAGTCCTACTGGTAAAGAGTTGAATTGGGGCAGGGATGTACAACGTGTCCTCCCCACTTTGATCCAAATGCTGTCTGCTTTAGATCCTGATGCCTCCGGGGTATAACAAGTGTTTAGAGAAACATTAAAGAGAAATCTGTAAACTAAGGCATGTAACGGATTTAGAGAGAAGTGAAGCATAAATACAAAAACCCTCTGCTTGGCATCTGGTAATAATTTTTTAAATTCTGAAAGTCTGTAATTCCTTGTACATGCATAGCCTGGATAACTAATTAAATGTAGGATTTAATTAAGGAAAAATAAAAACTGAGCTCAAAATCCCATATATTGATGCTGGCAGCACAGCACACTACAGTTCCGTGGTAATTACAGGTGTATGGCTCCTGCATATTGCAAATACCTCAGATAGCAGAAGGGATTTCTATTGCATTCAAATTTCATGAAGTGCACTTGAGAAAGCAGAGATCCAGGACTTAAATGATTTAGTTCACTATTAGTTCTACAACCTGATTTAGGCAGGTTAAATTTTTATCTGAACAAGCACTAAATTCTAAAGGTGAGATTCTTTGCTGTGCCAGCTCACCATGCAGGCTGAAAAAGGTCTGAAGTAATTTTAAAATGTCTTTGATCTTGGGTAGGTCTAGTGTGATACTTTAGCTAATTTTTAGAAGCTGACAGTCACTCCCCTGCCTCCTCTCCCTCTCTGGCTTCCTTCCCCATCACCCACTCCACCAACAAGCATGCAGTCTACTGATACATTTATGCAAACCACAGCGGTGCCTTTATTTCCCTAGACATTTTGATTTTGCCTCATGCATTCCTGGGAAATTATAAAGAAAAATGAAAATTATGGTGATGATGACGATGACGATGGTGATGACTGTATTTCTATCTTGCAGATCGTTTTTACTTATCTTCCTAAAAGCACAGGGTTAAGGGCTGGAATCTAAATTAATGAAATTATAGATTGCAAAGATACTTCCGTACATTCAGTACATTTATTAATCACTAAAAATTGTTCTGTAATTTATCTCAGGGATTGTCTGATACTCTATTATTCACAGAATTCCGAGTAAAATAATTTCTAAGAAAAAATTTAAAAAAAAATCAGGCTTCTGTCAGTATTTGTGAAATGAGTTTATCTCCAGCATCTCCCTCTCTTTCAGAACCTCTCCCCATTCTTTCCTTCTATTCAAGAAAATAGCAAGTGAAGGCACTGGTAACTGGTAACTTCCCCAGTGTTCACAGTCACAACAGTAAAATTCCACGAAACAAACGTTTCTTTTTCTTTAATGATTCTGAAAACTGGAGAAATAACCCTGTCTTACAGAACCAGGACTTTTTTAGCTTTACAATTATCTTAAGGAACTGATAAATAAATAGAACCTGCCTACTACCTGTCCTGTTCCTGCTAGATAGGGCTGTTGGACCTGACAGAAGCAGGGCTGTCTTGTTTGTTTTTTTAAAGGCTAATGCATATCCTATAGTGTTTATGTATATTTGTGTAGGAGGATATCTCTTCTGAGTAATCTACATACACAGACCTGCAAACCTGGTGACAGCATTTACCAGCACTGACCTACACGTTGCAAAGAGAGCTCCCAGGGCAGAATAAGGCCCAGTTGCTACATCAGAATCTCTGTTTTTCTTTAATAGGATGCAAGTATTGTTAGCATTGCTCCCTAAAATCCCAATGCACTCCTCACGGAATTTCCAGATTCCCCTGGAAAAACAGTGTAAAAACCACTGGTTCTTCACTGAATATCAGTGGAGGTTAAAGCTGTGATCTTGGTCCACCAAGAGCACTGGATCAGGAGTCCATATGGATAACACAACTCAGAAAATAATCACTGTCTACTGCCAGGTTAGAAATGAAATGAGTAACATCAATGGACAAGGCCTTTAGATGGTATAAATATGCATAGTTTCAGTAAATTGATTTGTGCCAAGTTAAAATTTTATCTTTTGGGTTCACATGGAACTGTAGAATAACATTATTTCAGTAGTAAAAGTAAAGAGTAACAGAACTCTTTGGCTTTGCTTGTTTCTAACATAAATAATTTAAACTGTACACATACCTACCATGAAAGATTTGCTGCACTGCATATTTCTTCTGTTAATCTGTTATATATGGCATTGGCAATACTGTGTAGAATTACTCTTCATGCTTAGAGAAACTAAATTTGAGGTTGTTGGACATACTAATCTAGCAAGATACAGCCTTCCAATAGACTCTTTTATTTCCCAAGTAAACAATTTTATTTTTCAGGACAGTCAAAGAAAAAATGTGATATAAAAGCACAATTATTCTGGGAATGCACCACATAATCATGGTTTTAATTTTTTTTTCTGTAAATGCATATAAAAACCCTAAACCTCATTTTCTTTCAAAAGCACAGGCATTAGTTCCAGGTCAAAAACAGGGCTCCCATGTTCTGACCACAGTTCTGCCACCAGTTCATTTTCTAGGCATGGGCATTCATGAATGTGTCTGTTTCCCTGTTGAGCAAAACAAGCTCAGTAACTGTCTGCTACAAAGGTGAAATAAAATAAAGTATTTCCTCTGTGCTTTGAGATTCCCAAGTGAAAACAAACAACATGAGAGTGAGGGATAAAAGAAGTACCATTCACACAAATGGGAAATTGTTCTAAATTAAAAAAGGAAAATTTCCTTCTTTTCTGGAGAGAGAGAGAGAGAACCCAAAGAGAGACTAAAGGTCCCTTTGACTGAATGTTACCTAGTTGGTTCAAAAGATCTTGTTTTAGTATTTATAACATCAGTGTAGTTATATATAAAATGGAAACATAATTGTGCCTCTTCTCCAGATAACTGTACACCTGTCACCTAGTAGGTTTATAAATACTGATTTATAAACGAGAACTTCTCACAACAATGGTAAATTGTTAGCAATCAAGATTTAACTCTTTAAGTTTTTAATGAATGCCAGTTTAGCATAAACCCAACAACATGTAGGCTAAACATGTTCTCTCAAATACTTCCCCTTTTTCCCCTCCAGACGTTTCCGCAGACAAGATGTTCGGCATGGAAATGCAGCGCAGCAGTGCTTTGGCCAGCAGTTCACTGGTAATCTACTCACACACCTACAAATTGCTTGTAAATGCCTGGAACAGCCAGCACAAAGTTTGCCAACAGCATGAGCCAGACCATGATCTCACTCGCCTCTTTTCACTGGCATCTTCCTGTAGTGTTGTAAGGGCTGTGGGGATGAGCCCCTGACATCCAGGTCTAAGAGTGACTGTCTCAGTGGCAGGTCAGGAGCATCCCAAAATGTTCATGTGGTCCTGCAGTACTGACATTCAGACCAAAATTGTGGATAATGCATCTCAATGGGTTCCAATGGAAAGAAAAGCAGAAAGATGGGGCAGGAATAAGAAACAACGGAGCTGCATCCTGAAATGTGCATTAAATAACCAGGACACTTTGACAGAATTGAAGCACAGGAAGGGCCAGTGACATGCCAGAACAAAAATGTGTATTTATGATCATTATCAAGTTTTCTCTTAAAAAGAAAGATAGAGTACTGTGTCTAATGCTGTTATTCAAGCCTTAGAAAGTGAGGATTTCAAAAATGGGTATTGGGAATAGCAAAACAGAAAGAAGACAGTTGCCTGGAAATCCTCAGTATTTTGCAGGATAACACACAATACATTTGTAGGAGAAAAAAATGAAACAAAAAAGAAGAAAGATAGCCAGAGAAACAGTATTTTAAATATTATATATATATATACTTTTTTTTTTTTTTTTTTTTTGCAAGAGAAAGCTTCATTAAAATTGAAGTCCTTTGGAGGATATAGTACATTTTGGTAAAGTATATTCCAATATTAAGTGCTAATTCTTCCACAAGTTTGAAATACAAGAGAGAAATCACAATATACAAAATAGTGTATTTTTTAAGGTATAAAGCTATGTGGTCTCAAGAACCTTTCTCACCATTATGGAATAAGATGATTTCATTAATGAGGCAATTGCTTTCATCCAGTGTAACAACTAATTTATCCTCCTCTAGATGTTTTTTTTTTGATTGAAAACCAGAATTAAATTTTGATTAAATTCATTCACTTTGTTTTTATTAGCACTCTTGGGCCCAAACTATACATTAAGTTTACACATGTATAGTATAGATGTATATAATATTGGTTAAAGTATTTATAATTTTATTCTGCAAAAGGTTATGTGCTGTCATTATCCCTAAAAGAATTGAATTATTTATTGTATTTAAACATGTTTTGAATCCTCCTGTTTCACTGAGTGAAAATGAAATTAACTATTCATAAGAACCAGGCACAAGCAATTACCAGTGTGAAAGGCTGAGATCTGTTTTTCTGTGTATAATCTTAGGTGAGTCACAGCAAAATTTGTTCAAATACTGTAAAAGTCTGGGATGATGGGAAAATTCATTTAGCAGGTCAGACCTCCGTTAGACATACTTTTCAGTCACTATATGGTTGGATCTGAATTAAGCTTCACTCTTAAAAGTAAATGAAGTATGGAGTGTAACAAGTACTTGCAGTAACACATTTTTGAAACATTTATTTCCCTTCCAGGTGAAGTCTTGGAGAAGACTGAGGAGAGACTTGTTTATGGAATAGAGTACAACAGCACCCTTCTGGAGTGCACCCCTCGGACCTTACAAGCAAAAGTAATCTGGTTTGTCCAGAGAGCACATGAAACTAAGAAGGAAGAGGTAAATGTTCTTACAGACGAACTTTTTCCAATAAAAGAGCCTGTTGTTAGGAACATTACATCTTCACTGAATTCCTGTCATCAGTTGCTGAAATATATATGTGTGTCAGGGAAAATCACTGTGTTCATTTGGTCTCTTGAGTTAATAGACCTGAGAATTTCACCTGGTGTTTGCATTCAGCATCTTGAATGCAGATGTTAGAAATGTAGTGAAGCTTATTTAAGAAAATCCATCACTTCTCTTGGTATGCTTTTTCAGGGGCGAAATGTGTACATATTATTTCTAGTGTTAGTCCAGCTTAACATCTATTCATTCTTTCAGCCTTGTCCATTACATTACAGAATATTTTGCAAATGAATATTGGTGGATTCTCTGCCTTTTTTACATGTATTTTGCCATTATGAAAGTCCTTCATAGGTGATACTATATTTATTCCTCAACACCTCTCTGATACACATCAATGTAGATACCACTACAGTGTAGATATGTCACTACAGGGGCTGGTAAAAAAGTTACCATCTTTCTTATAACCCCACTTTAAGTATCGAAAGGTCACAATAAGGTCTTCCTGGAACCTCCTGTCCTATAGGCTGAGCACTCCCAGCTCTCTCTTTCTTCACAGGAGAGGTGCCCCATTCCTCTCTTCATTTTTGCGACCCTCCTTCAGCCCCAGCCTAACAGGTCCATTTCTGCCTTGCACCGAGGATCCCAGAGCCAGATGCAGCACCCCAGGTGGGGTCTTACCAGAGCAGAGTAGAAGGGGACAAATCCTTCCCTTGACCTGTTGGCCGCACTTCTTGTTATACAGCACAACATACACTTGGCTTTCTTCAAGTGGGTGTGGCCAGCTCTCATCCAGTTTCTCGTCCCTCAGTACCCCCAAGTGCTTCTCTTCAGGGCTGCTTTCGATCCCTTCATCACCCAGTACTTCTGCTTAAATTCATCACCTTTTTGGTAAATGAAAAGCTGAGGATACCATTTTTGTGGCCACTCCTGCTGCTGGATTAGACAGCTCAGTGCTCCCTGCTTGCCAGCATCTGTGAATGTCTTGTAGTCAGTAACGCAGCCTTTGGGAGCTGTAGGAGGAACTCAAACACCAGACACAGAACTGAGGCCTTAAGATCGTAACAATCCTGCAGTTAGATATACAAATACCTATTAATGTGTCCTCAAAAGCATACCAGTCTACAAGAGAATTCACAGGAATCCTTACCACAGGTCAGCTGGCAAATGCCCTGTTGTTTTCCACCCAGTAGATTATTTGCATGTTTCTTACTTATTTTCCTCTGCAATTAAAACAGGAAACTGTCTGCTCCACTATATGTTCTTCCATGCTTCCCAGGTTCTTTAGAAGGTTCTCCATTTACAGCTCAATCTTTTCTTTACTTCAAGTAAATATTTTTGTCATTAAAAAAACCCTGTGAATTAAAAATTTGTGGATCTCTAATCTTCCTCTCAAAATTTAATACTATGGTCATGAAAGTACAGTTCAGAAATAATTGCACTGGTTTAATATAATAGCAAAGGCCTGTGCTCTCTAACTGCATTTTTTTTTTTTTTTTCAGGTGAAGACCGATGATAGAATAATAAAAATGGACCTTGGCCTTTTATTCCTGAAGCTGCATCGACTGGATGCAGGGACTTATTTTTGTCAGACAGTGGAACACAGCATTGTTCACACTGTCAGGAAAATCAACCTGGAAATAGTTGAGGAGGAACGTGTAGATGAAATGTTCAATAAAGACTATGAGGAGGAGATCCCTCACAAAATGCCATGCCCAGTGCAGAGCAGTATACCTCAGGCTTCAAAGCCATGGTATAAGGAATTTCTTCAACTGATAGGTTACAGCAACTTCCAGAGGGTGGAAGAATACTGTGAAAAAGTGTGGTGTACAGATAAGAAGAGAAAAAAGCTGAAAATGTCTCCATCCAAGTGGAAATATGCCAACCCACAGGAGAAGAAAGCAAGGATCAGGCCAGAGCACTACCGGTTGCCCAGGAACATAGCTGACTCTTGATGGACAAAACCCATCCACTGTTTCTGAGCAAAATTTTATTTGGACTTACAAGGGAGAAATCAGTCTTGGTTTGAGTAAATTTCACAGGTTTATATATGTAAAATAGTGGGACTGAAAACAAAAGTGCTATGGTAAGTTATATTGTACACTCATGATGACTGTTCAGAAGCATTTTAAACAAAATCTTCCCAACTATCTGGTTCTAAGTAAGTCAATGCAATCAGAGCTTTGCATTAGGGAGGATGTGACAATCTTCAGACTTTGAGTGCTTGAATCAGTTTCCTGTGTGGATTGTGCTTGCACTGTATCTTGTTGCACATGATGGCATATCTAACAAATTCAAATAGCTAAAGCATTCACAAGTGGATGACAAGTATAACACATCTTTTCTTTGTTTCACAAATTTCTCATGCTTCTGAAAGCAGCACGTCTTAAGAACTTATTCCTTTTGATTGTGACCTTTCTGAGTTTATCACTGAGATCAATGAGTTGTGTTAATACAGTGTACTGCTATTTCTAAAGATAATGAAGGGAAATCCTATTTACTTCCCACTCTCTTTTCAGTATCAGTCATTTATGAAGAGCAGTGTGCTCCCACAGCTAAATAATATTGCCTAGTAACTTCATGTAAGTCACATGCATGCTGAGAACACAGACAGAATGAGATTCATCAATTTACCTATACAAGAAGCTGAAATAATGGTTTAGATAGAAAAGGAGTCCATCTTGCATCTGTACGTTGCCTTCGTGGTGACACGAATTAAGGGATCGCCCTCTTGTGGCAAAAGAAAGGGAAACTCGATATTTAAATTACTTTTCTGAAGAAATGTAAGCAAAGAAGTATCACTGAGATCCATAGCTGGTTTGCTTTCAGCACACACTTTTAGTCTCCGTGTGCTAAACCCACATATTTAGTAGGCAATGTTGGAAGTAATTTATACTGGAAAGGCAGCATTTAAAATAAGTGATGTTTTATGATGTTAATGTGCTTTTGGGGTAAAATGCAGTCATAAAAAGTTAGGATGTAGATTAAAAACAAAAACAGCATTATGCAGCTGTGTTTCTATAGTTTCAGGATCTGGTCCACATAAATATTTTTCTGACATGGGATCTCTGTTTGAAAGGGCTGCTTTGCTCCTCTTGTGACTGATACCAGGAAAGGAGATCAAAAGAACTAAGTTGCTTACAATCTAGGTCTTTCAAGACTTACTTAAAAAAAAAAAAAAGTGTATATATATATATATATATATATATATATATATGATATATATATACACATATAGCTTTAAGAAAAGCTTGCTTTAAGAAACCAGATGCAGAAAATGAAGCAAAACAAGCATTTCAATACCTGAGAAATTTAATATTACAATATTAATTGGATTCGTGATTTTTTTAAATTGAATATTAAAAAAAATTAAAGATAGGGAAGTTAAACACAAATTAAACATAAACACAAGTTAAATGTAAACTCAAATTAGTTACAAATGAGTTAATTCCTAGAATAAGAACATTATGCCACTAGGGGAAATAGCCAAACTGATCCAGATTTTTGTGCCATGAAGAAAATATACAAGGGATTCATCAGCTACAAAGAGTTTCATGTTGAGCTTCAACTTCTAATCAGAGAAGAGTGGGAATTAACAGCCTGGGTAACAGAGATTTGTGGTTTGCTGTGTTATCAAATGCAGCAATCAGTGCTAATCCAGTGTTTCCCAAACAGGCTGTGACAGGAACTCACAGCAGCTGGCAGGACCAGTGAGCTTTGCTGTGCTCCTCTCAGAGCAGAGACTGTCCTGTCCAAACTGGTGTTTGGAAGGAGCACATGGCACCCTGTCAGCAACCACAGTGTGAGGAAAACAGGGTTTCACCTGGTGTGGGTATAGCAGCAGGTGAATCTCCATCAGCCTGTTAAGGGAATCAGTGTATCTGAGGGTTTGCACTTCGTTTAGCTACAATACCTCTCTAAGAGATGAGCCTGGACCACATTCTTGCATGAATTCATGCAGTTTCTAGCTTTGATCTGAGAGAGGAGACTGGATAAATTCATGTTTCTATAACAGTTTAATGGAACTTAGTTGCATTTAGGATCTCCTATTTGTTTACAGCTGTATGGAAAGCGCCAGCACTGGAGGTTGTGGCAGAGAGCACACACAGAACAAGCATCCCTGATCTATACTTAATCCCCTATACAAACTTCACTGACATCGTTGGTGGAAAACTTTGAAAACGCTACTAAAATACTTTTCTGATGAATTATGGAATCCCCTTCTTTTAAAGAGCAATGGGAGTTATTTTTTACTTTTTGATTCATTTGCAAGTATGTAGTGCTAAATGTATCATTAATGAACTATTAGAAAGGAATTATAGCATCTCAGCCTCATGGAACTTTGTGTCTCATTCTCTGAGATTTCAAGTGGAAATCATGTGATATGGAAATCAGGATTCTTGATCTAATATGAGAGTGTGTATTTTTAGCTACCCATCCTTTTAGTGTTTACACGTGGAGATTTGCATTATCTTTTTATTTGACTTTTAAAATTTAACTTTTTGCTTACACCTTGCTCCTTTCATGGCTGCAATGCCTGTGAGAATTCAGAACTAAAAGGTCTTGTTCAAAGAGTGCTCTGACATCTACGGAAGAAGAGAAAGAGTGACAATGTATTTTGGAAGGATATGCACAAATGTGCATTTAACACAATGTTATTTAAAATGCTTCTTTGTATATTTGGGGGGCATTGTCTGCTTCTTTTCATTATGAGTTTGATGTATTTCGTATGTGCATGAAGTGGTCAAATTATAAATATAATTAAGAACCATATTTGGCTGAAATAATCTATATTATTTCTTATAATTTATTTTCCCCAGACAGTATGATTATCTGCAGCTCACTAGTCACATTGTTAGCTACAGATGTCCTTCATCATGAATTTCATGAGCAGAGACCACAGATAAGGACAGAAAGATGTTTGTATAGAGTTGCCAAATGGGAAATGTGGCACAGGGTAACGAGTAGATTTAGTCTATCTGGTGGATGAATGTATTTTCAGAGTGGAACACGGTCACTTAAGCCCAGAACATTCTAACTGATGGAAATCCACTGAGAAACCACAATTTGGATAAAACTTTGGACTCCACCCTGTTTCGTGATGAAGGAAAAGCCAGACCACTTGGACTAAACACTTCCTTTGCTTTGCTCTTGCTCTTTTGTTGTTGGTGAGATTACTGTCACCTTGTGCAAACTACTGTGCTCTCAGATTCTTTTGGGACATCAGGGCAGGAGAGTGTTAACCTGCTGTGAAATTCCTGGCTTTTATATCTCAGAATAAGCTTTTAGGCTATACACCACTTTTCTGTAGCATAAAACTGATCACTTTCTGTAGGCAAGTGAGAAAAATAATTGCCCTAAACGGGAATTATTCAGGTACCTGAATAGCACAGGTAATAGACATATTTGAAGAACTGCTTGAATCAACATAATTTACATAGTTATATAGTTTCCCTTGTTCTTTTATTTTCTATTAAATTTTGAGGGTATGCTGGTTTTGGCTGGTGTAGAGTTAATTCTCTTCACGGTGGCTACTGTGGGGAAATGTTTTGGATTTGTGCTGAACATAGGGTCGATAAAACAGAGATAATTTTTTTTTTTTTTTTTTTTTAATTGCTGAGCAGGGCTTACACAGAACAAAGGCTTTTCTTTGCTTTTCATACTGCCACATGGGTGAGGGAGCTGGGGATGCATGGGAGGTTGGAAGGAGATACAGCTGGGATAGGTGACCCAAATAAATATTCCAGACATCATGGTCAGTATCTAAACTGAGGGAAGAAGGAGGTTGGGGGGGATATTTGGACAGATGGTGTTTGTCTTGTGTTTGTCTTCCCAAGTCACTGTTACGTCTGACAGGGCCCTGCTCTCCTGGAGGCGGCTGAAAATCTGCCTGCCCATGGAAGTAGTGAATTAATTCCTTGCTTTACTTTGCTTGTGTGCTGTGGTGGCCAGTGAGACAGGGGTACAAGGAACAAAGAGAGCTCTTGGGTAAGATAGTCCCTAGTACCAGAGAATTCTCCGAAGTTAGGGTGAGAAGAGAAGCCTCTCCCAGAATGTTTTGTTCGGTCATGGTAACGTACCCCAGTTCTGTGCTCCTGGCTGGCTGTTGACCGCCCAGCCCCCTTGCTACCTTACGTATTTCATATCCCAGAAAGTTCCCCACTCCAGTTTCCCCCATTGGCCTTTGCCCCTCGCCACTCCCCCAGACCTTCCCCATTGGCTCCCATCCCCTAGTCCCGCTTTTGTACCGCTCTCGTGCCCTCAGATCATTGGTCCCTGGCACTCACCCACTCCTGTATTTAAACCTGGGCTCTCCATTGTTCTCTGTCTCTGCTTCTGGAATCCTTCAGGGTGTGGAGGCAATAAACTGCTCCCGTGGAACTCTATGCAAAGATTCTTCCTGCCTCTTTGCTGTCTCCCCATATTCCTGAAGCTATCCGTGTGTTTGTGCGTGCATGCAGGTGTGAGCGTAGGTAGCTGATCCTGCTGAGTGGCTTCGCTAGCGAGACGCTCTTGGAAGATTGCAGCACCTTGCACTCTGGAACAGAAGCCACAGAGAGCATGGGTATGAACTCTCAAAATATCTGTAGTCAGTTTGAGTTTCCGCATTTCCAACATACATACAGATAGCTCATAATGACTTTTTCTCACTCTGAAGAATCACATTTGCCAAGTCCCCTCAACTTGGACTTCTAGCATGTCCATGAAGGCACATAATAACATCAATAATCATCATCATCATTAACCACAACAGCTGTAATTCGCTGTCTTCTCCCTTTACCAATAATAAGAGATGAAATTTGCAGACCATTGGGCATGATTAATGCACCATGAGCATCTTCTGCATTTTAATTTGCTAGGTGTATTGAAAAGTGCTATTAATCAGAACTTGAAGAATGCATTGTGGACTGTGTCATAATCAAGGTAATGGAAATATTCCAACTGTGGCCTTAACTCAAGCATACAGATCATTAGTATTTAATTTACTATATTTTCTTCTCCTTAAACATTTACTTAATACAATACTACTTTTCAATCATTAAAAAAATTAACATTTGATAGTGCTTTTTATGTTTGAAATTGGCTTCACAGCAGCCACCAGAGGGATGAAAATAAATTTTTGCATCCTTTAATCTCTTTTTTACATTAGCAGAGAAGGCCTGTGGCCAAAGCTCCCCATGTCACAGTGCAGTGTCGTGCTGCAGCAATGCAGAGCAGTGCCAGGTGAGCAGGCAAGTCAAATTGTATGGGGGACCCCAGCTTGTGCTCTAAAAGCAGAGAGTAAGGGAATATTTGTACTAATCAATATTACTTTCAGGCAGGCAGCTTTGGTTTCTGGTACTATAGTCTGGTAATACAATCTCCTCAGTCATTCCTGTTATAGAGTGAAAGATTCTAGAAGAGGGTCAGAGTGAAAAATCACAGGTTAGTTAGGTTATAAATCCTTTTTACAGTGATGTCCATCCATGTTCTTGTCACACTGAGTCCAGAGTACAGTCCATATTAGTATTTAAAGCACAAGAGCTAAAGTTGTTCAGGGTTCTTTGATTTTTTTTTTTTTTTTTTTTTTTTTTTTTTTTTTTTTTTTTGGTGGGGGGGAGAAGGGGAAGGCATTAGATTTTGATTGTATGTTTGGGGTTTTGTGGTTTTTTTTTTCTTTTTTTTTCCATTCTAATCATTGGTGAAAAGAAACATACATTTTTAGACTGCAATCTATCCTTTTAAGATGTGTTCATTAGCATGAGAGGATTCATCAGATTAACTCCACCACGATGCTTTCAGGTAATCAGAAAAAATATTTCAAGCTGATTTTTGTCACAAAATAAATACTGCAAAATATCAGAGCTGTCAATATATATGAAAATATGGTAACTACTTCTCAGCAATTTTGCCTTAGAGAACTAGTAAACAAAGTCACTGGGGAGGGTGATGTTGACAGCATTCAACAAGAAAATATATATTGGGGAATGGTTTTGTTCAGAGGGATTTTTTTTTTCTTAATGGACTCTTACCTCTCATAGGTCATGTTTCATCAGGGATTAATTTTAAGAAACCATTTTTTTATTTGGATTTGCTTATAATCCGGGGAATTAAGTTTTAACACACTTTTATACCACATTTCTGTGAAAAAAAGAAGATATTCATAAACCTGAAATACAACTTTCAAAAAATAGTACCTGCCTTTCTAACTTTCTGCCTTTTAATCATCTTGGAAAAGACTAGAGATGGGATTTTTTTAATCATCTGAAAACTATAGTATTTTTTTTTAATGTGCACTGACCTTTTAAGAGTGCACGCATGAAAAAAAAAAATTATTTAACCTCCAGTATATAAAATTATGACTGTCCCAGCCTAGAACATTACCCTGTCTGTTCTGTGCTCTGGCTTTTTGACTGTTTTCCACAATTTCATGGCATTGTTTTCTGAATTTCATTAAATGTTGCACTTGGCACAGGGAATTGTGAGCTGGCAGATGAATATTTGGCTGCGAGTTATTTATATTGGTATGGGGTTAATGTCTATAATATGAGAAGTGCTCACCCACAGAAGCTTTTATAGAAGACCTTGAGTTGTGATTTTTTATCATAGTTCCTGTGCCTGGGTAGATTATGAAATGTGGAGAAATTTTTAATTTCAAAGAGAATATGCTCCAGAAAGGCAGAAACATGTTTTCATTGATTAAAAAAAAAAAAAAAAAATGGTTTTCCATCCCATCCATCCTTTTCAAAGCACTTAAAATGCAAAAATTGGGAAACCATGGAGGAAGAGGAGTTGCAAGAGTGGCCTTTCTGGTGGTGAATATAGGGTCAGTATCCACTGAAGCCCCCTCCATCCTCTTCTATAGCTGTCAGTGGAGCTGAAGCTGCCGAGAGGATTGCCATGTCACAGCTTGTGCCAGGGAGCACGTCCCCAAACAGGTGATTCTTGCTACTGACTGTTTTCAGAGTGTTCATGTGCAGCTCTGGTCTGATCCAGGCATTAGACAGCACATGGATTGTGAAGTCTTCTGGGGGACATTGCAAAACCATATGGCAGGAGCAAAGGATGCTGTGGGGTGACTGGTGAGTGGGGAGTCTTTCTCATTCACAGTTGACTACTTGCACTTTATTGCATTTGATGCTATGCAATGCAGGGAAGGAGGCAGAAAAAGGAAATAATTGTTAACAACACATGTAGTTTGAATTTTCCCTCTTGGAAAGCTGGATCCACAAAACTAAAATTAAGTGAATGCCAACTTTAGTCAGCAGATGCCATATGCTCCACAGAGCTTTCAGTTGCAAACCAACTGCAGAGAGGGCCATCAAGAATGCAATTACACAAAGGCCACAGGAAAAGAGAATATATCAATCTATTAGCTTGGTGGCAGCTGAATATGAACATGGGCTACACTTTCAAAGGCTGCAGAATAATCATGTTAGTTCCCATTCTTTTCAGGCTATAGGGGAAGTGGGTTTCCTTCCGTTTCACTGGACATAAGGCTATAAAAGACATAAAAAGAAGGAGAGATGGAAAAGAGACTGATCTCTTTCTTGTCTCATATTCAGTCCATCTTCTACATAAGAATTGGTGGGTTTAAGCCACATTAAAGCAATGTATCAAATGAAGCAATTAGTCTATTTCTGTAGCTGTAAACAAAAGCCATGCTGTGAGAAATCTCTTTTTACCTGAAACTGAACCTTCCTGTCATCAGCATAACAAAGGCTGTTCCCTCACACAAGGTCTAGGCAGGCAAAGAGACCAAGGTCTGAATAATTAAGGGCATAGTCAAGGCAGTGATTTATGCAGCACAGATGGTGTACCTTTCTTTAATACAGACAAGACTTTTACCTGAATTAAGTAAAACCAACCTGATAAATTTCAAAGCAGTAGATACCTTGCAATAGAATTAAAGAAGTTTCTTCATAGTTTCTTTGGAGACAAACTGTTTTGTTTCTTTCAGCAAGAGCTGGTTATTGTGAGAGACTGAAATGTTAATGACTCAAAACAATCACAGAGTGCTTTGCAGAGGCCAGGTTTACAACCCCTGAGGGGGAGAAGGTGAGTTTTTGGGTGTGTAATGGCAAGACTCTGGTCTGCATAAGACAGATGGGATGAACAATCACTACCAGAGGTTACAAGCTGGCCTTTGAGGCCAATAAGAGATAGATCCTGCAGGGCGGGATGGTGCTTTTTATCATGCCAATGGCCATCCCCTGAACAACTCAGTTGTAAACGCCTACCACACACACACCCTCTTCTGGGAAAGTTCCTGAAGGAACTAGATGGATGGTTGCATCCAAAGAGTTGCAGTCAATGGCTCAGTGTCCAAATGCAGATCAGTAAAAAATGGCCTCCCTCAGGGGACCAGGACCTTTCAATATCTTTATTAATGACAGACAGTGAGACTGAATGCACCCTCAGCATGTGAGTGACACCAAACTGAGTGGTGCAGTTAATTTGCTAGAGAGCAGGGATGCCATCCAGAGGGACCTGAAATGGGCCCATGAGAAACTCATGTAGTTCAACAAGGTAAAGTCCAAGGCCCTGCTTTGGGGTCAGGGCAAATCCCTGTATCTGGAGACAGTCTGGGGCATGACTGGGTTGAGAGAAATACTTGGGGATACCAGGAGATTAAATATTCAATGAGACCTGGCAATGCTGACTTGCAGCTCAGAAAGTCAGCCCTATTCTGGCCTACATCACAAGAAGAATGGCCAGAAGGTTGTGCAAGGTGATTCTCCCTTTCTACTCTGCTCTTGTGAGACCCCACCTGGGGTACTGCATCCAGCCCTGGAGTCCCGAGCACTGGAAAGACCTTTTGGAGCAGGTTGAGAAGAGGGGCACAAAAATGATCAGAGGGATAGAGCACCTCTCATTTGCAGAGAGACTGAGAGAGCTGGGGTTCAGCCTGGAGAAGAGAAGGCTCTGGGGAGACAGTATTTTGGTCAATATAAAAAGGGGGCTTATAAGAACAATGGGGAAGGATGTTTTACTAGGGTGTGTAGCAACATGACAAGGGATAATAAACTGAAAGGGGGAAGATTTAGATTGAATAAAGGAAGATTTTTTTTTTTTTTTTTCTGAGACACTGGAACAGGTTGCCCAGAGAAGTTGTGGTTTCCCTATCACTGGAAGTACTTAAGGTCAGTTTGGACAGGGCCTTGAGCAACCTGATCTAGTGAAAGCTGTCCCTGCCCCTGGTAGGGCAGATGAACTCCATGGTCTTTACAGGTCCTTTCCACATCAGACCATTCTATGATTCTGTAAATCTATGATTCATAGTCTTACTGTATGTGTAAGCCACATATACTGGTCATGCTCATAACAAAGATGATAGGAATCTGCTTCAGGTGGTATGAGCTGAACCTTTCAGAGTCCAAGATTGCCCAGTTCTAATGAAAATACAGACAAAAGTTGTAATTATATATATTAACTCCCAGGGACTACTGAATTAACAGATAATTACTTCACATGTTGGTGTGCCTGTAGACAACTTCTGCTATTTCTTTTAGTACCTTGACATTTTCCTAGTCCTACCATTTTTGTTTATGTCATCATTTTAAAATATTTTCAAGTTACCTGCAAAACCAGTATATGATTTGGGTTTTCTGAATGAAAACCTGTATTATGTTCCCAGAAAATTAAGATTTTACACTAGAAGTTTTCTGCTATGACTGTGTTCTCAAATCTCTCACTATCTCAATGTGTTTTTTCTTGTATCAGCAGTCTTTTGAGTTCCCCTTATTTCTGCAGTGAAGATTTTTTAAAAAATTATTGTATTTAAAAGTGTCACTTAGAAGCAAACACCATGCTAGGCACTTCACAGAAACCAGCCACAGACTTTCTTCTTAGCAGGGAGAGATACTTCTTCAGATCAGGGATTTAGCTTAAGGAACTTGAAACCGATCTATTAGCACACTTGGCATGGTTAATATTATTAAAAGAGAAATATCAGCAGTTGATTAGATCTACACAGCAATGTGTCTGGTCATGTACAAACACAAACTGTGAACCAGTTTGGGAAAAACTCATTGGGCATTCTGAAAGCTACCTCATATGCCTAAGATATCTTTATTCAATTTTGCTGCATGTTAATAGGTTGCATGCATACATCATTTGGTATTTAATTAGATTGCAAGGTTAAAATAAAACAACAAGCATTTAAATATTTGTAGAACTACACAGAAAAGGGATCTGGACAAACATATTCAAAGATAATTTGTTTACTGTATATTTTCTCCAAATTCTTGTTCCTGAAGCACAATTCAATTCCTTTGCACATACCTGAGATAAAGGTGAAGATGTGATTTTGCTGCTCAGCAAATAAATAACATATGTCCTACTCTTGGAAAGAACAAATAGTGACACATTTGTTACCTGACATTGCAGACCAGGACAGCTGTAACACACAACACATCAGAAAGAGGCATAATTTATCAAGTGTGCCACTTTTATGAGAGTTGAATTTTGACCCCATTTCATTCCATAATCATATTTTCAATTCTTGAGTAATTTTTGCTGTCCAACTACACTACCCCTGGCTTCTCATTACTACCCTTGAATAGCATTCTCAGCTGTGTCTGAACAGGGGTTTGTGGGGCTCCTTAGGGGTACCAAAATGAGGAATTCACAAACTGATACAATTGTGCAAGAGGCACAGGAGGGTCAAAGGACCAGAAAAAAAAAAAAAAAAACAGGATGAAATTATTTGTAAGCTGAATTTCCTATTGTAAAAAGGATCTATGACCATTTTATATATTCATTTGCATCAGAAACATTTTTTAAGACAAAAGTCACACCTTTATTTGAGATCTATTTGATTTTCAGATTTATTTCAGTTTTTTCCTTGTGTTGCCCTCTGTGTATGAGTTAGAGACATATCTGAGAATTTGTAGTCACATAAATATGTGCAATGTACATACAAAATACACCTCTTAGCAAATAGTGGTGTGGAATATATATTTACATAAATTTAAACACTTAATAAAGACTGTAGTGGGGAATCCGTTTATTATGGTCCTGATTCTGATAAGCAGGACCTATGTACTGTTCCCTACAGTACAAACTAAACCTAGGATTTTATAACTTCTCTCAAGTATAAGTATCTAACACTTGCATGAACTGGCCTGCCTGCTCTCACTGCTGCATTAAGTGAGCACCATAAATACATTAATAGATGGAAATAAATTAGATGGAAATAAATAAATAAATAAATAAATAAAATAGATGGAAATAAATTCATTAAGAGATGGAAAAGCTCCAACACCTGGGTAAAGTTAAGTCCAGAAACTTAGAATTCAGAAAACCTTCTGCCATATGGCCCTTTCAGACTCTATAAGTACAGCTAAAACATAAGAAACCTGAATAAGAATCAGATTGAGCAGCTTTCAAATAACTTTTTGTCTTAAAAACACTGAAAACCCATATTTGTATCTGTCAGAAATAGTCAACATTTATGAGCAAATAAACACAAATGAAGGTGTCTCCAGCTTGGACTGTAGTAGAAGAAGACTCAGAACTGAAATGTTCAGGAATAGAACTTTTTATATTTAAAATGCAAATTACCACAATTCTAGGCTCAATAACAGGATACAGATCTTCCTTTACCCCAGCAGCTGAAAGTCCACAAAATGGGACACTTGATCTGATTGTTTTCACCTCCTCTTACCAAAATGCAAGGTTGTCTGCTCTGGTTCTTACATAGCTTGCTCCAAAATCTTTTACCTCTGATTAATGGCCTGCAGACATCTCACCTCCGCAGTGAAATAATTTATTGTCTTACAGTTATTTACAGTCTGCTCCTAGGGCACAACTAATGGTACTTGCAGCTGACAAACTCCAGGAACAGCTGGAATCCACAGGTGATTTCACATTAAGTACTGTTTACTCTCTACTCTTACAACCAACCCCAACGTGTACTTGAAGATGAGTTTTGCAGCGCATAAAATGTGAAGCATGAATTGTGGAACGGAACACAAGGCCCCAGCTGCCATTCATAGGAAGATGGAGAACTGTGAAATAAAGATGTCAAAGAACAAGCCACAGCTGTGTTACTTCTGCCTCTATTAGATCTGTGCTTGAGAGGCTCAAGACTCACAGAAGACGGGATGGAGAGCCGGTGTATAAGTTAAAAAACCTACACACAGGGGAATTCTGAATCTAGAGTCTGTTGAATCACAGCAGTCATAAGACAGTGAAGCAGCCCAGTGCTTCAGCTGGTGATTGGCAGCTCTTGCAGATACCAGAGAGGTTCTTGATGGCAGATGTAGACTTTTGTCTGGAGGCTTTGGATCAGAATTTCTTGGACAGTGTTCTTTGAAATATTTCTGATTCTAAGCATAGGGTTGTACAGACAGACAGGCAGGCAGAAAGGCAGAATACCCTCACATAAAGAGAAATTGTTTAAATTTAACAAAAAACAAGTGAAAGATCTTCAAGAAACATGGAATCTGAGGAAAAATATGTTCAGTTTTCTAGCGCTTAATTTTTAAAAGAAGTTTTAGAACTAAGCATCAATAAAGATTAAAATAAATAAATAAAAAGAATAAAAAAAGAGTTTAAGATAATTCATTCCTTGAGAGGATTCTTATAAAGAAAATGCTATAATAACAGTAAAAAAATGTAGGCAAGCCAGGAAAAAAATACTAAAAGTATAGAATTCAATAATTAAATGGGGAAATAAAAATAAGCAGCTGGATTTCAACTATCTGTACTGGTTTTACATTAAATTACTCTTTATATAACACTTCTGTGTAATTATATTTTTACAAAATCCTGCATGATGAAAATATCCAGTTTTGAATAATACATATTTATGATTAATAATATACTTTTATAAGACAAATATATATTTAATATGCCAATTGGAAACTCGATAGAAAGAAAATAATAATTATGCTGTCTGTTATTGCAGTCCAATAATATGGGAATGAGACAGTGTACTGCATTTGTGAAAAGGATGGGGGATTATGTTAAAACAGAATAGTCAAATAAGCCTTTGCTGTCACATTATGTCACATAGTCTTCATAGATTGAAATTCCTGATTGAATTAGGAAAAATGTGACAGTAGAGTTATACGAGGACCAAATTGTGAAAGGAGAACTATGCTCTGAAAATGATGAAAAATACTGTAATAATTATGAAATAAAACAAGAATTATGTAAATCTTCAGTGAACCCTCCTCAGTCAAAGTAAACATGGGGAACATGATGCATAAACTGCACTTTAAAACTGCCACTGTGTCTTAGAGTAGTCAGAGCATTCACAAGAGAACAAATGATTTTTACATCAGTAGCATCCTGGTTCAGGACGGAAAACTGAAGTGGCAATAACATATCAGCAATTTCATTTTTGAGTAATGGGGGACATACAGCAGTGAAATCCGATGACCCTTGGAGAATACTCCTTCTTTAAAGGTGGAATCAGTACATACAGGATGAAGAAAGTTAGAACAAGATAAAATGAACTGCTGACAGGATAAAATGCTTCCAATAAAAAATTGGTTAAAAAATCTCTTAATAGATGCTTACATTTAAAAATATACCATTAAACAGAAGGTGAGAAACAAAATGTAAGAGGAACACGCACACACACATGCACACAAAATCCTCAAGGCAGCTATCATGGTTAAACCGCAGAGAAAATAATTATTAGGAACAAAAAGTCAACTTTCCAAAAACAGAGACTTTGTAAAAAAAAGGCACAGAAGAGGAAAAAAATGTCAAGTTAGATGTAAAACTGCAATGAGGGAAGCTTGGTAAGAAGGGGAAAAAAAAATAAAAGAAAAATATTTTAGGGAGAAACTTGCTTGAGGCATGAAAGCTAACAATGAAAATTTTCAAATACATCAGAATTAACCTGAAAGAGAATTTACAAGGCTGATAGAGGATACCATAAAAAAATAAAAAGCCTTCAAGCAGTGTAGGAAAAACAGCTAAATCAAATTAATTTTATGTGCTGTTCACTAAACAGGGGCTAGAAATTTTCCTAAACAAGGTTAACACATGTTCCTCAGAGGATGAGATGAACAACTGCCCCAAAGAATAGAATAGAATAGAATAGAATAGAATAGAATAGAATAGAATAGAATAGAATATTTCAGTTGGAAGGGATCTACAACAACCATCTTGTCCAGCAGCCTGACCAGTTCAGGGTTGAACAAAAGTTAGTGTGTTATTAAGGGCATTGTCCACTTGACTCTTGAACACTGACAAGCTTGGGGCATTGACTACCCACTGACCACTGCTGTAGGAAGCCTGTTCAAGTGTTTGATCTCCCTCTCTGTAAAGAAATGCTTCCTAATGTCAAGTCTGAATTTCCTTTGATGCAGCTTTGAACCATTCCCATATGTACTATCCCTGGATACCAGGGAACAGACATTGGTATCTCTCTTTCCACTTCCCTTTTTTGAGATTTTGGAAGAAATGGGTGCAAGGAAGAGCAGCAATTTTCCAACATTGGTTGGTGTCCACCCAAAAATCTTTAAGAGACATGAAAATGAAAATGATGAATTGGCATTTGTTGTGTATTTAGGAAAGCAAAGAGGTAACCACTGTTAATGGAACCAACCTGATTTACCAGAAGGGATGTAGAATTCTGCATAGTCTTTTTGAAACCAATTTTTATTTGGTGAACTGTATAACAAGACATGCCAAACATTATTATCTATCATTTGGGAAAAAAATAAAAGGAATTTGGTTTAATCTCTACACTTCACAATTTGAATTTTCAAATTTGTCACTTGTTAAATTCAACACTGTTGTAAATGGAATGTTGGACCAAGATTTGTCATGGGAAGTAACAAGGGCCATGCAAGCTGAGAGAACCTTCTACCAATCATATACTTGATAAGCTCACTTGCAACAGGTCTTGTTTGAAAAAAAAAAAAAAAAAAAAAAAAAAAAGGTACAAAAAAAATCTCTTTCTTTCTCATCTTCTATAAGTTAAAAAAAAAAAAAAAAAATTATGCTCTGAAGCATTGAGCTCTACCCCTTTTTTTAAACTCTAAAGTTACCAGAAGTCAAAATTTCATGTACGAGACAAAGAAGAATATTTTGCCTTTCTGTACAGTCCTCCAAGAAAACAGATATTGGGAAGATGAGGTGAGCAAAATGAAGTCTGTACTCTTATATTTTTTACCTAAAGTGGGGATTTTAAAACTACGTATTTGCCCTAATGTAAAAGATATGCTCTTGAGCTATCAGCACTGAACCAACCAGAACCATGAAATAAGAAAGGGAAAGGACTTATATTATGTTGTGGGTTTGGCTGGGATAGAGTTTATTTTCTGCCTGGTAGCTGGTAGAGTGCTGTGTTTTGGATTCAGACTGAGAATAATGTTGCTAACTGATGTTGCTAACAATGCTGTTTTAGTTGTTGCTCAGTAGCATTTATTCTAAATCCAAGACTTTTCAGCTTCCCAGGCTCTGCCACTGAACAGGTGCACAAGAAGCTGAGGGGGAAGCATGGCCAGGACAGCTGACCTGAACTGACCAAAGGGATATTCCATACCATGGCACGTCATGCCCAGTATAGAAACTGGGGGGGATCAGGTCAGGAGCTTCTTGGGGATTGGGCTGGGCATCGGTCAGTGCATGGTGAATAATTGCATTGTGCAGCACTTGTTTTTATTAGGCTTTATTCCTTTCTCCCATTATTAGTATTGCAACACAGACATTATGCGTAAGTAACCATTTGACGATGATTATTCAAGGAAAATATTAGATCTACAGAGACATATTATTATATGTATAAATATATAAATAAATATATAAATATAGTTTTATATACAGTTATATAAAATACTTTAATGTATATATCTGTAGAGAGGGGTCTTAATAAATTTCCACAGTTTGTCTGAAAAAAACCATTCATTCTTATGGATAACTCCAAAATATGTATTACTCTTAACTACCATTAAACAAAAAGCAAAGCAATGAACAGAACTGTCAGTAGTTTTAATTAATCTGTGGAAAACACACATTAGGTTGTATCTTCTGTGTGGAGGAGACTATGATAAATGTTGAATTAATTTTCTTTGTAATTTAAAAAAACCCAACACCCTGTATATTGAAAGTTATAAATTGGATGTAAAATACTGTGTTTGTCTATACTCCATTCCATTTTTTTCAAAATATCTTGGAAGCTACTGGGGGAAGCTCCACCATGATCAATGTCCTGGCAGTCTTTATAAAATTTATTTTAGATCTGCTATCAAGCACCAAAAGCTAGCAAGAACCCTGGAAGCTTGGTAATGAATTAGTGAAAAGCAACACAGTAGTGTTGCTACCTGTGCTCAGAATTAAGGTGGAAGGCAGGATATCTATTCCAGACCCTGACTGGGGGCTCCAGGTGTGCAGTGATCCACAGCATGCAGTTGCTGAGGCATAGCTATGTAGAGTCATTGCTAATGAGTAGGAATGCTAAGATCCATGTGCACTTGATATGAAGGCCACAGATGCCCTGAATGAAGAAATACTCTTCCACTCCATGTGTGAGTCCATGCAGATGGACTGTGGCACACGTTCTGCAGAACATCTGACCGCCCTCTGATCATCTCTCAAAAAACCTGTGGATCATAAAAAGATGCTGCTTTTGCCGTGCCTCTTCCTCATTTGTCTCTTCATCATTCAAAGGGATGAGTGTCTGAATCTCAGGCCTGGAAGTTCTCCAGATTCAAGTATCCAAATGAAGGTACTCTTGTGGGAAGGCAAAAAGTTAAATCCATCTGTTACAGAGAGAAAAAAGCAAAAATTGAAAGAAAATGTAGTCTGTCTGAAGCCTAGAGGTACACCTTTTTGGTGTATAATGCTCTGTTCAGGGATCTTGTCCTGGCAGATCTTTGGGCCAAACAAAAAAGCATTCCTTTCCAAATCCTCCAGTAATGCTGCAATAAAGCATAAATATTCATTGCCATTTCCCTCAGCAATTAGAAGGGAATCCATCTTAGTCCAAATTCCTGAAAATACCAAACTCTTGTCAGACAGACAGAGTCTATTCCCTCCATACAAACTGCAGGGAGGCATCCTTAATCCTGGAATTGGAAATCACTGCACCACTGATCACAGTGACAGACTTACTTTTCAGTTCACTTACTTCTGTGCCTGGAGCAGCTTAACTGGGCTAGACGATTTTTGCCAAACAAGAATTTGAAGCTTCTCCATCCAGGTCAAGGTAGAAAAAAAAAAAAAAAAAAGATGAAAAAAGACGAGTTAAGAAGGTGTGCTGACATTCCTCATTATACTAATGAGCAGATTGGTCCCTTTTGCTACGAGATAGTAATTTCCCTTGGTGAGTGATGGAGAAGAAGAGCAGTCTGCCATCTAGTAAAATAGAGGGAGCTCTTCTGTGTCTTACAGATGCCTTATCTGACCCTTGAACAAGGCCTACTTGCCAGCTCATCAACTCCTCAGTGTTGGAGACATTTTCTTATAACCATAAAAATGGAATAGATGGGAGATTCTTAACAATCCATCTACCTTTGGGGGCAGGTCTTGGTGAATGAATCATTTACAATTTATTATGCATTCAGATACCAGACTATCAAAGAAATGAAGAATTTTGCTCTTGGGGATGTGTTCAAATAATACAACAATAGTACTGTTGTAAGGCATAAGGAACAACCAGTACAAGCAAAATATTGAATAACTTATTGTTCAATTTGTGCCCTGAATAAGGGAAGAATTTTATTGGAAGAGCTATGATTTCTTTTTTTCTTTTTCCCATTGTAAAGAGTGTTTATCCATTAAAGAACTACATTAGAGCTACAAATATAATTAATTGTGATGTTTCTTTTCTTTGGAATTTTTTGTTGGATTTTACTATTTTTAATTAATATTTTAATTTGTTTACATACAATGCATGATCTAGTGCAACTGTCTATCTCTGCCAGAGGTGCCTTTCAGAACAGATTTTAAACCATTGATTTTTCAGATTGATGTGACTGCATTTTTTTCACTGTGAGTCGCATTCAATTGCTAATAATAACAGTAATGAAATAATAACAGCAAAAATAGCATACAAATGTTAACAGAAAAGCTATGAGAATAATTCAAAGTGTCTGTGAAAAATCCAGATGAACCTAAAATAACCATCTGACAGCCAGAGATTTATTTTCCATAATTTTTGTCTATAATCGGAGGAGAGGACAAGTCCTCTCTTTGATCTTGGCCAACAGATTCTCAGAATCAAGTTCAGGATGGGACAAATACTTATAACAAAATCAGTTATACAAGTGCTGACTTTTATACACAGATGCTACATTTTACATTAAAAAATAGCACAAACAAATACATAGAATATATGAGTGCTTGTTATTGAGGAAAATTTAATATTTGCATATGTTCACAGTTATAGTGTACTGCTCATCTTAATCTTCCTTCTGATTTTTTTGGGGAGAAAGGTTGTTGGATCAGATTTGGGAGAGAAATTCAGTGCTCACCTTCTAAGTCAGTGTTGATTTGGAAATGCTTCAAAGTATTCATTTAATCACTTCATTGCAAGACTTCTGATATGTCATTAATACTTTAAAGATATGGAGGAAAAGTCAAAGTCACTCTTACTGAAAAAAAAGTGTAATGAAAATCTTAAATATATATATATAACATTTTTACCTTCTCCTGATAATTTGGAGACATTTTCAAGAAAGCATCACTTTATTTCAAACATGCTCCATGACCTCTGAGCATTAGCTAAGAAGTCAGCATGGGACAGTATTTTTAATTTTTATGCAGTTATTTGCCACCTTAACTAAATAGTATTGAACTGTGGGATGTCAGTCCTTATTTCAGGTCCCTGTTATCTTCAGTAGATACGGTTCAGGATTTAAAAGATTTTCCTTTTTCTATTTTTGCTTTTTCCTATTTTTTTCCTTGCAGCTTTGAGCAGCATGAGGAAGGCAGCAGATCAACAGGCAGCAGCAAGGGATGGGGATGTGCTACCTTCGTCAACAGGGCACTGGCCTCACCAAGCAAGACCAGTCCCAGTGCACCTCAGTGGGGTGAGTGGCACAGGCTGGGCATGGCAGCTGTGCTCAGCCCAGAGTCCAGATGACCAGAGAAGTCCATGACAGTGAAGCAAGTCCAAGATCTGTCTGGAAAGTCAACTCTGAGGACCAGGGTCAAGCTCAGCAAAACCTAGGTGTGTCTGATGTAACTCAGGCAAGGACGAGGACAGGTTCTGAATTCAAATGCAGCTCCTGAGGAAGGGGCCAATAGACCTCTTTGTTAAACAAGCCAGCAAGTTTACATGGCTGCTCCATATCAGAGCTGACCTCCAACATCACCAACCAAACTTCTGCGGAGGCAGTCTCTGCACTCAGGTCCCTGACACAGATCTTGTTATACAGGTCACTGGCTTTCATGGGACAGAGTGTCACAATCTGTTATGTCCAGCACACTCACATGCCATGTTAAAAGCCCTGCCAAGTAGCTGTGCATACCATGTGAGCACAGAACAGCCCTGCAGCTGGGCAGGGTGGAAAGCTAATTTTTAATTACTTTTTTTTGTCCCCGGCTGTAACCGTTTTTCTCACTCCAGCTGTGTTCGGGTGGTGAGTCATCCTCAATGCTGAAGGTGTAAGAAGCACTCACAGAGACATAAGGAACAGACATTACACAGCTGAATTGTAAAAACTTCCGTGAGTCTCTTGGATTTTCATGAAGCAAGAATCACAAGTCTCATATTTAATGCATGAAGGGAAATAACTTAAAATTCCTTCTGTGCAAAAGCCTTGGAATAAAACTGTCACATACAGAAGAATCGTGCTCTACAGTGAGGACCTATATGAAAAAGTTCCTACATCCATACAACACGTGGAGTTGGTAGGACTGTGAGGAAAATGCAGTGCCTCTCTGTGTTGGCAACAAGTTCTTGGAGCAGCGAAATCTGTGTCAGCTGCACTTGGCAGTGGGCAGCAGTATCCTGACTGCACACACTTCAGAGACTCACTGAAAGTGAACAGTCCTAGACTGAGCAATTTTGATACTTCTGAGATAAGAAGAGGTAATAAAATTCGTATTTTGGAAAAGAGCAAGCATAAGCCACCACATCATTCCTGATAGCTATTATTTGATATGTGTGACTACCTTTTCTTTTTCTGTGGCATCTGAAAAGTTTAAGGGTGGTATTTGTTAGAAAGAATAGTTATGTGTTGCTGATATCATGACAAAAATGGGGATTACACCAAAACATATGCCCAAAAATGCCCAGCACAGCCTGATATTGCTGGAATATTTATGGACACTCTTCTGTTTATACCACTGTAGTGGTCCATATGTAATGTTAAGTTTAACAGAAAAAAGAAGTACTCCTTTGTCTAAGTTTAAAAAGATCCAAGCAATTAAACAATACTGTTTCCATTTCCTCAAAAGAGGCCCTGGTTCTCAATGTGACCTTGAAAATCAAGGAGTGTAGTTTTCTGTAAGAGGAATCCACTTCTATTACTGGAACATCCATGTTTACAGCACTGTGTTTTAAGCAGTAGTGACTCTAACAGGTAGTCTTGAGAATCTGAAGGACTATGATTTTAATTTTATTATGACAGCATATTTTTGTGTCTGAATTGTTTGGACAATGAGATGTGTGTAAGTGTGAATTACTGTATTTTTGGTTATAGAACAGGAGCACATTTTTAATTAATGACGTATTTTCAGTCTACTTTTTCATACATACATCTAGTTTGTGAATTCTTCTTATACTGGGAAAATATCAAGATGTTTCAGCATTCCTGTAGCCTGGTGGCAGGGGTACTAAAGGCAGTCCTTCATTTTGGCAGGGGAATAAAACAAAGATAAGTGATTTGTCTTGTGCAAACCTGGATTATTTGTGCTTTCAGTTTCTTGAGTGTGACGTAAAGTATAACGTCAAGATAATCACAACTGCTTGGATGTGTTCTAGGAGCTGGTCTGATCTGAGGACACACACAGGGCAGAAATTAGCATTCCTTTTAAGGGGTTAGAGGAGCTGTTGGTTTTCAACTCAGTAACAGCTACCAAGCATCTCTCTCAGACTAGGACTGAGAACACCATCCTTTGCAGCACCAGCAGCAGTGTGCTCCAGTTACAGGAGGCAGTGCAAATTTTAACACTGCAAATAGGAGTGTGGGGCAAGGAGCTATATGCCATGCCTTCTTTCTGTGCCATTAAACTGCATTCATCATCATGTCATCGGAGTGTTTGCTTTCCTTTGCAGGTTTTGTGAGCTACTCAGGTTATTTTACTCCTCTGATTTAATATTGATTTCCTCCATTCTGTTCTCTGTACTAGCCAGTTAATCATTAACTCTGTGTGAGAAGTATGAACAATTATAAACACAACAAAAATAATGAGAATTCTATCATGCAACTGCTGTGAAAAATAAACAGATGATAGTTTTAATAAACCTCAGAAAACAAGGCATCATGAAATCCAGAGCAAATAAGTAATGGTGTTAAAAAGTGAGAATCCTTCCAAAAATTTACTGAAAGCACAGTAATAAGAAAAAATCACTTTTCGATATTAAAAAAATAAGCAAATTTTAAAATGAAAGTTATATAGCAGTTTATAGTCTGCTACAGCCTATTTTACTATTTTACCTATTTACACAGACTATAGATCAAATAAAACACTGGACTTTCATGGTTCTGAATTAAGGTATGTGACAGCATGTCCTAAGTTATAGTCCCCTGGTTTGAAAGAGCCCTCAGGCATGTCAGGTAACTTCTGCTTCTATACCTTTCCAGTCCTGCTCTACACTCAAGCTGCATAGCTGGAAACCTGCAACTACAGACTGCTGACTGGAGAGACAAAGCCAAGTTACTGTGAAGACTTAGATTTACATATTGGGTAACTAAAATATCAGCAAGCCCCTTTGTAGATATATCTCTTCTGCTATTCCAGTGACTGCAAAAGATAAATCTAGTTCGTGATACTAGCTGTGATTTTGCTGCTAGCCAAGCAAAGGAAATCTCAATGGTTGAAGCTGTTGCCATTATCAGCTGAAATTCCAGGTCTGACAGCTCTTGCTCCTGATTCCTTCCACTTGTGGAGCAAAATAGGCTGGTTTGTGCAGCTTTCAGAGAGTCTAAACACATCCGTTTCATAAATGAGAGAGCCAAAAGCATGTAAAAAGGCCAGAAAGGCAGCACAGCTGTGAAAACATAAGTTCTAAGCTGCTGTAAGTCACACTCAGTCACACAGCCATAGCCTAAGAGCAAATAGTTGGTGTGTAACCTCTTCACAACACTGCCACTGTTGTCTTTAAGAGCAGTATGAAGTGTAATGTATCATTTCTTGTTGCTCATTCTGCTTATCATGTTGTCATGGGACATTTCAGGCTATTTTTGGCCTCCTTCTACCCATCACATTTTCAAGACAATGGGAAGACAATGTGAAGACAATGTGATTTTCTGTTCTCATTCCCACTGTTATAATGCAAATGAATTAATATTGTGCCATCCTCTGTTCTCATTAATAACCTTCTTAGAGAAACAGTATAGTAGGAAAATACACCAGTCACTAAAGCTTTCAGTGGCAACTCAGCATTGTGATAAAACATGCTGCAGTACAAGAAGAAACTTGTATATGCTCATTGTGAGTAAATGGAAGATGGAAAGAAGAGAATGGAGAACAAATGAACCCCTTCTGATAATTGAAGCTCATAAACCTCTGGAAGCTTCTCTGCCTCTGTTAGTCATAAGACATGACAGTAGACGACACAATCTCTATTGCTCCCCAGGGGATATTTTTCCCCTTTGTAGCAAAACAACCCATTAGGTAAACAGAGCTTTGTTGCCCATAGCAACAGAAAATTGCATTCCAGCAGGATAACAATGTATTTTAGCTTTGCTTATTTCTTTCAAAATTAAAAGCAAAGATCAGCAGGAAAACAGAAGCACAATTAAAATGAGGCCTTGCTTAACAAAGACTGGACAATTAAAAGAAAGAAGAACAAGATTAATCAACCAAATTAAAAATATGGTATAGTGTTGTATTTACCTGCTGCTTACTTTATTTACAGCAGTGATAGTCTGGCATTCAGTTATTCCCACACTGCCAGAGAGCTTGCCACAAAGAAGCTGACATTGTTCATATTATAGAATAATAGCATATTCTGGGTTGTAAGGGACCCACAGGGATCTTTAAGTCCAACTTCTGGCCCTGCACAGGACAGTCCCAAGAATAACACCATGTGCCTGAGAGCACTGTCCAAACACTTCTTGAACTCTGTCAGTCTTGGTGATGTGACCACTTCTCTGAGAAACCTGTTCTGGTGTTCAACCACCCTCTGGGTGAAGAAGCTTTTCCTAAAATACAGCTTAAATCTCCCCTGACGCAACTTCAGGCCATTTCCTTGGGTCCTGTCACTGGTCACCAGAGAGAAAAGGTCAGTGCCTGCACTTCTGCTTCACCTCTCAAGGAAGCTGCAGACTGCAATGAGGTCTCCCTTCTGTCTCCTCTCCTCCAGGCTGAATACACCAAGTGACTTCAGCCACCCCACCTATGGCTTCTCCTTTACACCCTTCACCATCCTCATGGCCTTCCTTTGGACACTCTCTAACAGCTTAATGTCTTACATTGTGGTGCCCAAAACTCCCTCCAGCACTCGAGGTGAGGCTGCCCCAGAGCAGAGCAGAGTGGGACAATCCCCTCCCTTATCTGGCTGGTGATGCTGTGCCTGATGCGCCCCAGGACAGGGCTGGCCCTCCTGGCTGCCAGGGCACTGCTGACTCATGTTCAACTTGCCATTGCTGAGGACCCCCAGGTCCCTTTCCATGGCACTGCTTTCCAGCCTCTCATTCCCCTGTCTGTTCATACATCCAGGGTCACCCCATACCAGGAACTTGCTCTTGTTAAACTTGGTTCAGTTGGTGATTGCCCAGCCCTCTGATTTATCAAGGTCACTCTGCAGGGCTTCTCTGACCTCAAGGGAGTCAACAGCTCCTCTCAACTTACTGTCACTGGCAAACTCAGCTAGTGTACCTTTGAGTCCTGTGTTCAAGTTGTTAGTGAAGAGCTGAAAATAGAGCCCCACTAGTGGCAGGTCACCAGTCTGATGTCCCTCCATTCACTATAACCCTTTGTCCCTGACTTGTGAACCAGTTGCTCACCCATCCCATAATTTGTTTATCCAGAAGGATACTGTGAGAGGCAGTATCAAAAGCTTTATTGAAATCCAAAAGAATAAATCACCTGGCTTTTCTTGTTCAACTAGGGTGGGTTACCTTGTCATAAAAGGAAATTCAGTTTGTCAAGCAGGAGTTTCCCCTCATGAACCCATGCTGGCTGTGACCAATGACTGTGTGGCCTTTTAGGTGCTTCTCCATAACTCCCAGAATAATCTTCTCCATAATTATGTTTTCAGACATTGCCTGACTTAGTTTACATGAAAATATATCCCAAAATATGTTTCATAGTCTTTTGATTGCTATGGCATAGGACGTGTCCTTTCCTATCAGTGATTCCCAAGTAATTATCCCAAAAATTAAACTAATTAAAGAAGGAAGGGTCCTGTGACTGATGCTGGAAGTGTGTAGGGTTATTTAGAAGAGCTACAAGAATGAAATAAAGTGCCCTAAGAAGGCAATCTGAATCAGACCTGGTTGCCCACTCTCTAAGTTATGGACTATAACTGTCCTTCTTAAAAATAATATTACCACTATTTTACTAACTCCTGAAGGAAAAAGTAAATGCTGAGCTTTTGTGATGGAAGAAAATCACTGGTGGGGTTCCTCAGGGATGCCTGCTATGACCTGTGCTGTTCAACAAAATCATGGAAAGAACTGGAAAAAGTCATGTGATGAAAAAGTTTCCCAGTATTAACAAGCTTTTCAGGGTTATAAGAACAAGGGAAGACTAAAACCAATGTAAGACTGAGGGGATCCAAAAGAAGCTTGTAGGGACTTGCTTCAAAACAAGCTGAAAGAGGTGATTCATGCTGCAACGGGGGAATAACAGTGAAAGCTTCCAGAGGCTCAAGAGCAAACTGAAAAAGTTCAGGGAAAATAGATTTGTTGCATTCTGTGGGATACACATCTTGCTCAGAAAGATTCCAGAGATGGAAAAAGTTGGAGGATGGGACAATATAAGGGCAAATAAAGCCATTCCATATTGATTTATCCTGGGTCTGGAATCCATGTCACCAGACTTACCATGGCTATTCAAATTAGGAGGTGGCTCAGTTCAAGTGTGTACTATATATTAGATTTAAAATGAAAATGTGCCTGCAAACCGTTGATGCTCAGTAGTATTAGCCCAGCCCATCTGAAATACAAGTACATGATATACAACCTGGGGATGAAGTGTTAATCAAGATATTCTCAAAAATGCTGTCTTCCTGTGCTCTTTTTTTGCTGTTAAAATTTTGGGTAAGAATAACTGGATACATAGTTCTCATATCAAACAAATAGTGAATGATCAATTAGTTGGTCAATAAATGACTGTTGAGAGTCTTTCATGGTTTTATCTTGATAATATTTTCTACCTTATGTTAATCTTGTTAGCCTTCATTCTGTTATATTTATCACTTGTAATGATGTAGATAATGGTAGTAGGTTAATGCCTTAAAAGTTTGTTGGTTTTATTTTTTTTTTTCCTTTTAGTATTTTAGCAGAATGCACAATTTTAAAAAAAGGGAGGACTGTTGTGGAATACATCTGGTACAGGCAGCTCTTTGCATCACAAAGGGCACAAAGACCAGTGGCACCAGCCAGGTGAATGGACACGGAGACACAGCAGGAGCTGAGGAAGAAGGAGGAAGAGGGAGACATTCATGAGCTTGGACTTCAAGGACATAAAAGCCCAGGGTTTTTTTTTTTTTTTTGGGATCCCTCTGTGGAGGCACCAGCTTAAGCTAGTTCTGTATTACAGCACTGTTAATAAACTGCTTTATTGAGCAAATTATCTGAGACCCTGTTCTGGGAGCCCTGGGGTTGAACCAGTATGGAAACTGGTCTGACAGTGTGAGTCGGGTGTGTGGGGAGCCAAGCAGAGACCCGCCGGGTCACTGAAGCCACCTCTGTGAATTGATTTTAGTCCCAGCAGCAGCAATCTCTGTCCTTAGGAGTGTGATTTCCACAGAGTCTCATGAATAGTCAAACTGGGAAGTTTCCTTAACAAAACCTTTTGCATTAAAAAAGTTAGTATTTGAAACCCATCTTCCAAGGTAGTTGGTAGCACACCTCTTGCTTTTAGGAAGGGTAGATACAGGATTTGGGTACCTGGTAGATTTAATGAGGTGCAAGAATAAAAAGGGATGAAGCTGTAAGTTTTCTAACTCTGCTTTTACATCCTTTATAAAAGACTTTGTAAAGTTTTCCTTTTGTCCTTATATCTTAATGGCTCCTTTTTTTCCCAACAATCTTTATCCCTTGACTTTTAATTTTTTTTTTTTAAGGAAAGATATGGATAAATTGGTTAAATTATGACTACAAAGAAAACACTACATTGAAACAGAATAATGTGAGACTTTATCTAAAGTAGTGAATTGGGGGTGCTTCGTAATTGTCTGGTTTTCAGTTTTCATTACAGCTGAGTTACGAGGGTAGGGAATAAGCTTTGCAATTTTTAAAAAAAGCTACAGACCTGGCTACATGGATGGTAGGTAGTGACACAAATTGAGATATATTAATGTTGCTATGGGGAGAGAGTCTCCAATAATTCATAAGTCATGAAGGAATTAGAGTCCATTTCTCATACTCAGTTTAGCAGTAAGAAGTCTTGAGAACCTTTTGGTCTGTTTCTAAAAATAAATGAAAATAAATTCCAGTAAATTAGTTATAGAATACCTCTTGATGTGTTTTGTTTGTGAGATACTCAGAGACCCTCTGATAAATGTTCCAAGGACCACCATCTGCCATTTTTATATGTAAACTCATGGAATCAAGTTATTTTAGACTGTAGCTTTTTAATATTCTTTTGAAATTCTGTATTTAGATCATATAACTGAAACAATGTGAAAATGTGGGATTCAAAGAAATTTTTTAGAAAGCATGAAGCAAACATAGGTAACCAATATTTAAATATTTCTGTATTTCAAACAATTAATTATTTTAAGGATAAATCCATGATTTCCCAGTACTTTATAATACTTGAATGCCTGATTTAGTTTTTCTTGATTGCATATTACAATGTAACTTCAAGAATCACATTTCTAAAATAAATGCTATTGCTTATTAATTCAGAATGTGTTTTCTGTGAATATTCTGCAATGATAGCTAAAAAATGGATATTTCATTGCAGTATTTGCCAATGTGGAACCATGTCAATGTGATTGGTGCAGAAGAAATGGAGAGTGAAATTACCTGGGAACTGAGGAGACTCTTTTTGGCTAAGAAATGCAAAAATCACACTTAGCAGAAAAATAAAACCCTCCCAAACCTACAGTTGCCTCTAAACTGACTCCAGGGTGACTTTGGTCATGACCCCACATGCACTGTTGTGGTGGCTTGACCCTGGCTGGATAACGAGTGCCCTCCAACAGGACAGGGGAGAAAAAAAATATGACAAAAAGATTGTGGGTTGAGGTAATGGCAGGGAGAGATCACTCAGCAGCTATGGTCTTGGGAAAAGCAGACTTGGCTTGGGGAGACCAACTGAATGTATTATTCATCAAATTGTAACAGGAGAACGAGAAGTAAAAACAAATCTTAAAAACACTTTACACCTACCTGACCCTTCTCTCCAGGCTTAACTTCACTCCCAATTGCTCTGCTTTTTCCTCCAGTGCAGGGGGAATGGGGTTGTGGTCAGTTCATCACTGTTCTATTACTCTCCTTCAGCAGGGAAGGTCTGCTCACACTCTTCCCCTGCTCCAGTGTGGGTGTCCCTCCCACAGGAGGCAGTCCTCCACAAACTCCTCCAACATTACTCCTTCCCATGGGCTGCAGTTCTTCATGAACTGCTCCAGGTTGAGTTCCCTGTGGGGTCACAAGTCCTGCCAGCAAACCTGCTTCAGTGTGGGCTTCTCTCTGCATAGGTCCAGAGGTCCAGCTGGGAGCCTGAGTCAGCTTGGCTTTTCCACAGCGTCACTGCTTCCTTTTGGCATCCACCTGGTCCACCACGAGGTCCTCCATGGGCTGCTCCACCACCACCACCACCACATTAGGTGTGGACTATCCCTTTGGTCACTTTGGCTATGCTGTCCTGGTTGTGTCCCCTCACACACCAAGCACACTGGTGAGAGGGAATGTTGAGCGACAGCGCTGATGCTGTGTCTGCCCTGCTCAGCAGTAGCTCAACTCTGGGGTGTTACCAACGCTTTTCTGGCTACCAATGCAAAGCACAGCAGTAGGAGAGATGCTGTGGGGAAAATTAACTCCATCCCAGCCTGACCCAATAATATCAAATACTATGGCCCAACTATCAAAAAGCATCTGAAAAGCTTTTCTATCACATAAATACTAAAGAAAGCTGTTCTGAAATTAAAAGCACCTACAGTCCTATGTTTCTGATAACTTTATGGGGTTTTAATGACATCTAATTAATGCAGTCTCTTTCATACATTTTCTTTTCTCTCCCAATTTTTTTCTGACTCATAATATCACCATTTTTTTCCTCTCAGTACTCCATTTATAGATCTTGCCAAAGCACAAAAATACCTTTTTCCATATATTCAAATGTTTATATTTCTTAGACACCAAATTTGGTTTGGTGTCAAATTTTGTCCATTTGGTTTGGTTATACGTAGAATCTAAATTTTTCAAATCTGCTTGTGAATTCTTTCATATTAAGTATCACCTACAGAATATTTTTGTAGTCAAACCAGTCCTGATGAAATGCAGGCTAATCGCTCTTCTCTATACATAACCAACGTACCCCAGGGAAGTGAGGAAACAGCTCTTCTGAATTAGTGGCCATCATCTCAGTCACAGGCAATTTACCTACCAAGAGTTAGAATCAGGACTGTCACACAGAAACTTCTGACTGCTGGCCTTGTTTCTACTTCTGATCCAGACTGTGGGAGTTCTTGTGTTAAATAAAGTTTACCTAAATAGAAACTGATAGAATGATTTTTTTCCAAACCTTGTTCATGTGTGCAATATTCCATATATTCAGTGATACTTTTATTACAGAATTATGCAGTGCAATCCAGCTATATTCTTTCCTGATTTTCTTAAGTAGAACATTTCACTTGGTTGTGAGTTATTTGTGAAAGGCTGTATTCAAGTATGATTAGAATTCAGAAGATATCTCTAAATTATTTTCTACAGGGTTTTGTTCACAGGCAAGAATTTTTCTCCATTCAAGTAGTAGTGCCAGATCAAAATCAATACATATAAACACTCATGATTTCTCTGAACATGGTAGAGGTAGGAACTGGTTTGGAGCCACTATGAAAAAGTTATAAACAAAGTATTTAACCAGGGATCAGGAAATAGCTGCTGTGATTTCAATGTGATTCTTTAAATCCAGTAATCGTTCATCTCCACTAAAGACAAATAATATGGATAAGCAAAAAAACATGAATAAACCATGCAATAAAGGAATTATGGGGGGTTTTGCACTCTGGAAAGAGGAAAAATACATAAAGGTTGAAATGTGTGTGAGTAGCAGGAAGAGATTGTGCAAAAGAACCAGGATCAGTTCCCAAATCATTAAATAGTGACAAGTGTATATAATGACCAATAGAGTTTAGCTTGCAGTCTTTCTGAGATGGATTTTTCTCTCTTGATTCTCTGTAATAATCATAATTTTTTGCCACAGTTATCAATGTTATTTTTACCTAAGGATTTGATAGCTGGTGTGATTAATAAAGACTCAGTACAGCTAACAGTCAAGAATGACCAGGCTTGCAAAACAGAGGTGAGCTGCGGAGCTGGAAGTGATTGATTGTAATGTCTGGGAAATGCAAAGGACCTATCATTTAATACATAGAGGCAGTCACTTCAGAAATCTGATAGAAATCTGGTGAGGCGTGAGTGTGCACATTAACCGTGGTGGTGGACTAGAACAGTGTATTTCAAACACAGTTTTGTGTCTTTTGGATGACTGAGAGCAAACACAAGTTTTGCTGGATGTACTTAAATGCATTTTTACATAACTTTGAGGTTTCATATTTTACAGGGCTGCAAGGCACTCCTGGGTTAACTGGATTTTTTGGTATAAAGTATAGATGCTCTTGAATTTTAAAATGAAAACCAGCACTGCATGAATGGCCATAGGTTACCCTTGATCACCATATAGGACTGACAATGAAATAATCCTAACAATGATTAAATATCATATTGTGATGATTTATAATTTTAACTATTGAGTCCAATCTGCTCTTTGAAGCCAGCCACTTGAAATCAAATCTCGTGAAGCTGGTGGTTCTTCTCTCAATAATTTCAGCTAACCTTGAAGCACCACCAAGGGTATAACTGTGAGTATTTCCTTTTACATTGGCAAAGTTATGGTTGAGACTTCCAAACACAGGTGAGGTATGACAATCCAGTATATGTTGTTTAGTCTAACTCCGTGGTCACTGGTTTATGGCAGATTTTCCTTCAAGCAACAATACAAGCAGTTAGTGGCATGCTCAGATAAACCCATTGCAGCCACATACTATATTATTTTGTAAATTATCTACCTTTATTCTGACAGTAGGAGGTCAGTCCCAAGTTTCCAACTACTAAATAATTCATGTTAATGTCACTGTCTTCTTATTTAAATTTGAAGCTGAAGCCCTTATTTAATCCTTCAGGTATTGCAACTGCAGAAAGCTATTCACTATTACTTGATTAGGCGCGATGTGAAAAAGCAACACCAAAAACACGAGTCAAAAACCGAACCACAGAGAAAACATTATGAACTACTTCCCATTTGAAATAGCTGTGTTTCCAGGTTAGCTTTTATTTCTTTCACTAGAGCTACATGTGAGATTATCTCTTCCCTTAATGACTTTTTTAACCTGCCTTTTGTGTATTTATACATGAATGTCATTAAGAAGAAGCAGGCTTTTATGTCTTCAACATATTTAATAAATGGCATTGTTTAGCCTGGAGAAAAGGAGGCCCAGAGGAACCTTGTTGTTCTCTACAACTACCTGAAAGGAGGTTGCAGCCAGGTGAGGGTCAGGCCTGCTCCCAAGAAATAGAAGAGGAAGTAGCCTTGAGTTGCATCAGGTTGGAGTTTAGACTGAGCATTAGTAAAAATTTCCTCACCAAATGGGTAGTCAAGCACTGGATGGGGCTACCCAAGGAAGTGATTGAGTTACCATCCCTGGAAGTATTTAAAAGATGTGTTGATGTGGCACCTGGGGACATGGTTTAGTGGTGAACTTAGCAGTGCTGGGTCATGGTTGGGCTTGGATCTTAGAGGTCTGTTCCAACCTAAACTATTCTATGACCCTATGACTATTAGAAAGGCAATGCATATAAAATCACTTTGATGTGACAATCCTGTCATATAAAACTACCGGATCAGTGGATGCCAAAGTCAGGTGGAAGTGCTGGATCTTGCAACTAGACAGAGCTTTGGCCGTCCTAAGTCCAAAAATAAACATTAAGTTTATAATGTGTATGGGTAGGCTCAGGACACTCATGCTTGTCACCTCTGGTTGTAACGGCTGCTAATGTTAATTTATAACTCTCTGTGGTGCCCCTATTATATATTGTCCTGTTGTCAGTCCCTGTCTGGCTACACAGGCAGCCTACAGGAATTTGAACTCTGCAACATCTGGTGTCTGAAAAGAGAGGGATCCTGATGTCCTGAGAAGAGGATTGCTCTGAAACGCCACTGTATACAGGGTTGGGCAAAACTTGTACTTGCACATGGTGCTCTTCTGTTGCCTTATAAATTCAAGGCATTTGAGAGTGATAGTATTAAAAAATTTCTTGTAAAAAGAAAGGGTTAAGTCTGGGAAAATAAGTTGAAAATCCCAGATGTGCTACATAGGGATAGGAAAATGCAGAAACAGAATTATTACCAAGCTATGAATTTAGAATTATTGGAGGTGGTAGTCAGGATTTTTTTTCAGTTATTTCAATGGAGCAAGGCACTGTCCTCCAATGTTAATAAGCTGTTAATATAGTATTAGGAAACAACATATAGGATATGAATGTCAGTTAACTAAATAGATATCATGTAAATTTTTCAAGTTCCCCCATCTCATTAGCTCAAATTCTAAGCAAGTTCCTTTAATACAGGTTAAGTCTCTTAATAGATTAACCCTTCCCTACATTCTACCTGGCTGCTTATTTCCTATTCAGTGTACCTCTGATAGGTACAGCATACATATCTTGTTTGCTGTTTTGTTTTGTTAAAAAAGCTGTACTGCAAACAACCAAGTCCCTGAAGTATATGTTCAGCAGTTAAAATGTCCTTGTTGCGAATGTCATTCTCCTAATCAAAGACTGTCAGAGGAAAATATATGGGCTATTTTAACATTCTCAGGCTTTATACCTACAATAACAAAACAGTTTGCTTTACAAAAGAAAGATGACACATTCACGTCTCCCCGTATTTCATTTCCTATGGCTATTTCCCAATTTACATATTACAGCTTAGGCAAAAAAAGTTTACAAGACCACCTGGGAAAAATTCCACTAGATTGATGGTCACTGAAACATTGGAACACAGTTCCACTGAGTATTTTGCTCATTTTTCTATATTTTAAAATGACAGTGTTAATGTCAAATATAGAACAGAGTTGTGAAGGCAGTCCAGAATCCAGGATCACCTTAGTGAGCTCCCAGAACATAGTTATGCTTCCATTTTTTTTGAGATTTGGGCCAAATGTATATTGCAAAGTGGTCCTTTTTGCACACTGGGCTATTGTCATACCCAGTATTCTGAAAACAATGATGTTAGGGAAATTTTAAAAATATATTTTTCACTTCGAGATTTTCAAGCTATTCTAGTTAACTTGAACTCAAACTACTCTTTCAAGAAGTGTCTGTTTTTTCATTCTTGATGTTTGGAAATAAAGATATCAAATATCATTTATTTTGTGGGGAACTTATAAACCTGTTGTTCCTGTTTGGCCAAATTTAGAAATATATCCTCTGAGAGAAGGCAGGTCACAACCATCCCTCCTCCACCTGGTTTGGGAAAAAAAAAAATTCTCAAAGGAAAGTGAAAGAGATAAAAACTATTTATTTAACAAACGCACGGGAAAGGATAATAATGCTAAATAATAAAACCTCCCACTCTGCTGAGAGAAACCTGGGAAAATTTCAGAGTCCTTCCGTAGATGTCTCTCTCCCCCTCCTTGGAGCTGGGATGAGGTGGTGGGCCCACCTCCAGGGCCAAGGCCTCAGTGGAAATTCCTCCCGATGTATTTTGATGTTGAAGCAGTCCAGCAGAGGGAAAAAAAAAAGACAAGACGAAGTCCCAGGAAAAACAGAAGTTCAACTCTCCGTCTCTCTCTGGAGAAAGAAAAAGGAGCTGAAAAACTGGCTGAAAGCAAGCCAGCTGCCTTCCCCACTCTCGCTCCACTGTCGCAGCTGAAAAAAAAGTCTCTATCTCTGTGTGACCTTGAACAAGCTGCAAACTCCTTTGAAGAAGTTTTGTTCATGTTTTCCTTCACCCTCTCAGGCTCAGTTTAAAGGCACAGAAAGGCACAAAATTAATTCCTGGGCATGGGGCAGCGATATGGGATACACATCACAAAGTCACCCCAAGACACCTGTCCAGGTGATTTTTAAAACACAGTTATTCTCAGAGTAGAAAATGCAGTATACACAGATACTTGTTCTGTTTACAGCTTGTTTAATAATTTCTTCTGCATTTCAAAACTATAATATAGGTTAAAAGTTGCAGAACAAACAATCTCTTTTGAAGGACAAACAAAACAAGCCACAGTGCATGATGTTGACAGGAACTTCTTGCTCAAGAAGCTAACGCAAGCCTTTTCACACAGGCCTGGTACCACCTGACAGAAGCAGCCACTTCACTACAATATGCCAAATATATTTTGATGGAAAACAATTCATACAAATCTGTCGTTTTTGTTAAAGAAGTCACAGTCATCTATATAATATATTTCTGAGAAAAATGAAAGACTGCCAAGAATAGCCAGATCATTCAGCCTCACTCAGAAACACAGCACTCTTTCCTGGGGCATATTCTCCAGCAATGCCTAATTCAGAAGGATGTGTTTGCTAATTTTGCTCTCGGTCCTTCCCTTTTCCTGCTGTGAAAGACAGGTGTGTCCCATGGTTTGGATCAGGCTTATTTAGCCCTAATTTGCTGCTTCATTTCTACCCACATAAACCAACCAGATGAATGACTTTTCTTTATTCTGGTAAACTACCTTTTCTAAGTATGTCAGAGTTGAAAGATTCCCTTCAGGAAGATGCCCAGCAGCATTATTTCCATGTGCACACCTCCAGTTATCTCCAGCACATTTTGCTCCCCTGTAGTGCTGCTCTCATATCACATTATTGTGATTCATTACATACATAGGCAAGTGTTACACTGAGAGTGACTCAGCAGCAGGGGAGATTATTCACTTCTTTACATGTCTACAAGTGCCTGTAGAATAATAGCAGAGAGAAAGACACATTATTTGTGTCACTAGGGTGATGGGAGCTGGAACTTCAATTTATAGTAGGTGTTTCTGCACACATTTGCATCCATTTTTTATATTTTAATGTGACAAAACCGCTCTATGTTGAGACTGTCAGAGTGTGTGTCTGTGTCTGTGTGAGTCTGTGTGTGGGGTAAATGCTTTGCCCAGACCACGGGGTTATTTTGAGGGATTTCCATTTCCATCATGGAAACCACAGACCCTGCAAGTGCTAAAGTCAGGCCCCTGACATCACCTTTGTGACTACATAATTTTCTGTCCATAAGACAAGAAAAAATCTGACAGGGACAGCAAGAAAAATGGGCTTCTAATCTATTAATCTGCTACCAATTTTCCATGTGGCTTTGTGTCACAATGCTTTGGGTATTTCTGTCTTCTTTCATAATTTGTTTTATTAGCACTTTAGGATAGCACTTTCCCTTTCTATACAGTGAATAGTCTAAGTGGGGTCCTGCCCTCAGCTTCAGCCTTTAAGTTCTGCCATAGAACAAAGACCTGTAATAAATATATGTAGTGGCCTCTCCATTAAGATGCCTTTTGGGAAATCCATTTGATGGAATTGTTTCACAATTACCTCAGAGTGAAACCCCAGGGCTTTTAGAGATGGAAACTAACCGACATACAAGTGTGTTCATCTGAATTTATTTTAAAAATAAAAGCACTTTGACTGCCTTCATACATTTCCCTATACTATTCTCACCAATTAATGTTTTCAGTGCAGATAACAGCTACAATTAAACGTTATTTTAGTATCTGAAATCCAAACACCAATCTAGGATTGAAATGAGACCTCCTGAAAAAAGAAAAAATCCTGACTCAGATATAAAATCATCTTGTTTGGCTTTGTGAGTTTTATGGAGGAGGGATAAGCAAGGGTTTTGTTCCTGTTCTTGAAGTAACAAAAATATATGAAACTAGAATAAGAATCACACTCTAATGTTACGTGTAGTGAAGGCACGAGTACATAATTCATCACTCCACTAATGTGTTCTGGCAGAGGATTATTTCACATGCATAGCAGGATGTGTCAGACCCTTTGATTTAGAGCCTTCTCTAACAGACTCCATTTTCAAAGAAGTGCAAGGGGGTTCTGCTTCCTCCACCATAACCACTATTAAATTCAGATTGAGAAATCTGACTTAAATTATACTTACAGTTCCTGACACATAAAAGCAATCTGATTCGGAAAAAAACCACGGAAATTCATGCTTGTGTCTTCCTGAATATGGTGGAGTTTGGGATGACAAAATGCCACCACGTCCCAAGTAGTGACTCAGGACTCAACTTTATTACAGGCTTTTTTATCAGGTGATGGCCTGGGATGGATTAAAATTTGCATGGAAGACTCTCTCTATGGCATGAAAAAATATAAGATAGGAAAAGCAACTAAATGTTAAGGTCCATTAGCCTCCACCTTCTAATTGATGTAGCTGTCTTTATACAGTCTCTTAAATATGTTAATTTGACCTTGTGTTCTCTTACCTGAGATCATCAACTACTTCACATTTCATTAAAAAAAAAAAAAAAAATATTCTCATGTTTCTGAAAAGGTGATATTTTTGAAATGTAGTTAGGCCTATAACAATAATATAAAATATATATATATGTGTGGAAAGGTGATGTAATTGTAGGCCACTCCAGGAACTCATGATGGCAGTTTTTCTTTATGTTCTGGATTGTTTGAAAGACTGCAGTGTCTGCAGTGATATAAAGTGGCTAATGTTGAGCCTCCAGCAATATTCCAAGTGATTGACTATACCCAAGGAATATCAGGTGCAGATCAAGCAAGTCCTATCTGCAAGATATAAATTAACTAAGTTCTTTGAATTAAAAAGGTACATTTGAGAAAATCTGGCAAATCTACTCTTTAACATTCTTGGTGGAAAATCATAGTGTGGCTCTTTATATCTTGTAGCATTCTACTTCCTAGTCTCATATTGGAAGATTAGTTAAGTAGCAGTTTTTTCTAAAAGAAATAAAATTCCCTGTAACTATGCTAACCTATGACATTCTAGCTAACCAAAAAAACATTTGGGTTGACAATGAATGTCATTTACTTTCACTATGTCTCCTGAATTGCAGTATTCAATTTAACTCTGAAGAATTTTCATTGTTTTTACTGTATTTATGGCTTGAGCTGTGCACGCAACTGTTCTATTCCCCACAGATCCATCACTTGACCAATAATCAAACTCCATGTGCCAAAGTTGTCTAAATATACAAAAAAAGTAGTCATTCTAGGTTTTCTGATATTTCAATTTTCATAATTAATCCACGTTAGGAAAATTGGAAAAGAGAAAACAGGCTTAGCAAGCTGTGCCCATTTGCAGTTTATCTAATTTTTGTTAAATTGTTAGTGATTAGATTAGCTAAAAAAATGCTGTGCATGAGAGGACCATCAGTCACCCCTTGACTGGCAGCTAAGTTAGACAGCTTATTTCCTTAAGCTCCAGCACAGCTCATGGTGAACTCTTTTTCTCTCCAGCAGTTACATGGAGGATGAAAGATGATAAAGGTCCTAATGTAAAACCCAAAGTTGTTTCTTCAATAAAAGGGTGAGAATAGTTTCCTCTCTCTTCCCTGATGCAGAAAATATACTTGTTTGCTTCAATTCTAAAGTATTTTAAGACTGCTTTTAAAGCATATTGGTTTAAAGCCTGGCTTTAGTTTTGTACTTGAAAGTTTTAGTCTGTGAAGCAGTGTAAGGCAGCATGATTTAATAATCTTCTCTAATCTTGAAATCTGTCTGCATGAAAGATGACTTGAGTAAAGAGAAGTTATTCCTTGTATTTTGATTGGATTTTCAGACTTGAGTCAAATTAGTCCTTAGAGGTTCTGGAAAGTCTTACTTTTATTTATAGGATATATGTCTCCTCATGCTCTGTTCAGGAACTTTGGACATGTGGGCAAAAATTTTCAGGATCACCTAGTTTTAATCCTTTTAATCTTCAAAGTTCAATCTCTTTACATCTGTCTTTAAGATCTCCCAGATTTTCTGTTTCCTGTTTTTACTTTTCTTTGACAAACATCTGGACATTTTTGCAAGTACACATTCTGTATCTATAATATTAGAAGCTGAGATTCTCCATTTTGCTCTAGTTTTTAATTCCCATTCCTGCTTTCCTCTTTTCACATTTTGTAACCAATTACAATAATCATAATTACCATAGCCTTTCCTGCATAGCATCAATTTACATTTTGTCTAAGAGCAACCATACAAAAGATGTAAATGTCCTGAAAGCAGATCAAAGCTCATTATTCCACTGCAGAATGTTTAAACTTAATCAGGAAACATGACTTACGAATTGTACTGTGGGGCTGAATCAAACTCAGAAAATAAATTTTGGGTTGAGGCTGGCCATCTGTTCTTAAGTCATTGGAAAAAAAAATACCAGGTGACTTAAGGACAACATTTTCAGCCTGAATTAACTTCCTTGGGCTTTTGCATCTTCAAGACTGTAAGTTAAGGTACCCAGATTTATCTTGTATATTTTGTAACATTTCTCTCTATTGCTTATTTTATTGTCCCAAAATAGTGATTATGTTTGTTGGTATTCAGTAGCTAAAATAATTAGCCCCAGTGATATTCAGTTTGATAAACTCAGATTGGAAGATAATCACAGGTATGATTTACTGATTTTTTGGGAGTTATTTTTAGCTATGAACTATACTCTGGGGAAGAAGAGGGGTGTTTGATGATGACAAGGAATTGCTGCAACCAGTTGAGATTCCTCAATTTCAGTGACTGCAATTAGGACATGATTGATATGAAAGGGAAAAAATTATTGTGCTAAGTCTAAAGAAATTTAAAGAAAACCAGTAGTAAGAATTAAGAGACATAAATTGTGTAAAGTGATGGGACTGGTAAAATATAGGTTATGTTAATTTCAACTCACTCACAATGGTTTAAAGCTGAGGGTCAGTACCCAGGGTACTGCTTCTTATCCTGAAACAAATATATAAGGAAACTCTGGTCAGATGTACTATGCCAGCTCATGAATACTGATACAGCAATCTGCTGAGGACTCGAGTGCATATACGTCTTATTTTTTCTCTTAATTTCTCTTATATAAAGCTGTGCTTCCTTACACTCATACTTGTTAGATCCAATACCTTCATGTTAAACTAACAACTTTTCTAGAATAATGTTTTAGTAGATTTTTCATAACAATGGCTGTTCTGGCATCCTGTTTCCTCTGGTGGCCGCAAGTAGATGTCCAGGGAAGAGGGTAAGAACAGAGGCAGCACCCTTTGAACACCTTAATCTTCCATTTTTACTTTAGTTCCTGCCTGACACTCTTTTCCAAAGCTTTTGACTAACCCAGTTACAATTTGTTATTTTCCTTACTATGTTCTAAATGTGATCATAGAAAATTAGATCACACTCACATATTTGAAGTCCAGTTTCATAACTTTATCTTTGAAGCTGTCTTTGAGTTTTGTGCTGGGGCTTAGGAGTAATATATTTGGTTTAATTTCTTCAAGGTATTGTCTTTTTGGTTTTCTTAAATTACTTTACAATATATACAGTCTGAGTTTATGCTAAACTAAGTCCAAGCTGTGACTATCTATTAGACTTCTCTTAATGGATAAATTATTGAGTTACCTTTTCTTGCCAAATAATTGCCTCATTAATTTTATTAGCTACTGAGGGTACAGGACTTGAGCATGAGCAAAAAACCAAAGAGATTGCTACTGCATTCCTAGAAATGGAGAGGCAAAGTATGTTAGCTAGTACAAATAATCTTTCAATTCTAGTTGTAAATGACTCTAATTCTCCTCCTCACTGTGTTTACATTCTGATTCTGCTAGCAGGTAAGTTGTTCAATTATCCTACTTTATTGTGTGTTAGTGGGTGTGTGAAAAGTGTACTCTATATCTGAAAATAGTCACACCCCATTTGGCAACAAAATGGGCAAAAGAAAGATATGCCTTGTGGTCTGTGTCCAATTGACACAGCCTGAAAATTGGAATATTATTTATGAACAGCTACTTGTAACAATTCCAGTTTCAGGATGAGAATTACTGCCATGCTCTGTCTGGAGTTCTGCAAGTTCTTATTCAGTGCATACGGACAGATTAGTTGATTTAAGTTCATTTGAGCAGTGTACTGATGTCAGTAAAAGAGGCTGTTCAGAGCTCAGCAGCCTTGAAGTACACTTAAGTGAGCTGTAAACATCAGTGACTAAATGCCATCTCTGTAGAGCTTTGCTTTGCTGAGGGGCCTCCCCTCAGCAGTGGAGCTCTGCCAGAGAGGCTTCAACAGATATTTCAAACAGCTGGGAGTTTTATTGTCTTCTCTCTCCTCTGTCACTACCTCCCCGATGACCTGTGAGGAAAATACTAGCGTGGAGACTACAAGGAGGGATGGCTAAGGAGAGAGAGACTGTCAGGGTGTGTCTCAGGGCCAGCATGGCCTCTGCTCTTTGCCCCACCCCAGCAGGTCCTGCAGTGCCACAGCCATGGGAGCTCACGGCCCTGGGTTTCAGGGTCTGGATCTTGACTCCCGCCCACCAGCTGATGTCCCAGGCAATCTGCATGGCCAGGGAGGAGCCTGGTGCCAGCGGCTGTGGCTGACCCCCAGCTGCCCTGCCCTGCCCAGGCTGAGGCATCAGGTCCTGCTGACCTGGGAGCCCCTGAAGTCCCTGGCCCCCAGCCCAGGCAGCTGCCATCTCCCTACCATCCCATCAGATTCATTGGAAATCTTGACTTTTAAGCTTCGAGAGTTGTGATCTTAATATTTAAATGGAATAAAAATGCACTTTTTTAGTTTAAGAAGGTAAGAGACAACTCGTTGAAAAGTACAAATATTCATTTCTTAATAAATTCCATACTATGAATACAGTGGAAGTAGAAATTTGTAGAAATAAGATCCATGCAGCTCATTTGTTTGTTCCAGTTTTGATATCTCATCCATTATTCAGGATGAGTACACTGATTGAGAAATCAATATATATGAACGTACCCATCTTCCACCCCGATGAATAGGGTCTAAGACAATGCATACAGTGCTGTCTGGGTAATGTACCAGATTATCTGAGTCAGCCATACAAAGTCTTAGCTATCTTTAGGCTTTTTATGTGGTAGGAGAATTTGGTTTACTCCCAAGGTGAATGGACCTTATATTCTTGTTCACTCAAAAGCAAGCACATATTCTTCCTTGCTCCTGATTAAAAAATCCTCTCAAAGAGCTAAATCTTAAAAACTGAAAAGCGTTTTCAGTTTGCGGACAACAATTTTATGTATTTCTGTCACATGTACTATTAATTTTCAGTCTTGAATACTCATTATTGACACTCAACATCCACACTCACTGGTTTTTGCACATCCACATTATTATACACAGTGACCTCCTGCTGAGGGCTGGAGATAAAATAGTGGAAATGTGCCTATTGGGCATGAGAGAAATTTTTCTCAACTTGGAGACTGCATAGCATATTAAATTCCTAATCAGATATTTTATTTGGATGAGTAAATAAAATGCTGATCATGAAAATTGTCAGGAATGTCAATTGTCAGGAATTGTCAAAAATGCTGTGTAACCCAGGAAATATGATTTTTGCCACAACCAGCAAAAGACTTGAAATTATGTGGTGTTGCAGGGTGTCAGAACATATCTGTCTTTGTCTTGGTTTCAGCTGAGTTTTGTATTCACCTGGTGGCAAAGTAACTATTGATTCATATTTGTATGACCTGAAGCTTTGTGAACACTCAGAATGGTAAAGGTCTGGCAAACCTGGGGAGGCACTGCCTTACAAGAAGCTGTCTTTGTTATCAGATCGGGCTGGGGGAGAAAACTTTCTGACTTCAAGGGAACAAGTGATGAGGAGGAAAATTCCAATAAGAAAATATTTAAATATAACTCTAAGTGGACCCCGAGAGGAAAGAGGAAGAAACACTCACCCACTGTGAACATCACCCTAACAAAGGGAGAGGAGGTGAGTTTCAGACTTAAAATTAGGAAGCATTTCTTATGGAGAGGTGGTCAAACACTGGGACAAGGTTCCTGGAGAGGTGGTCAACACCTCAAGCCTGTCTGTGTTAGAGGCAATGCCCTTAATAATATGGTTTAGCTTTTGGTCTGCCCTGAAATAGTCAGGCAGCTGGACTGGATGGTCATTGCACATCCCTTCCAATGCAAATATTCTATTCTGTTTGATTCAGTTTGATTCCTACTTCAGTTCAGCATAACTGACAAATGAATGCTGACAACTCAGTACAGCTATCACCCCAACTCCTGCTTGAAGAAAACTACAGCTGTCAACTTTAAGACAAGAGGGGCATTGGATCATAATGTGAGAGAAAAGGGAGGACTTCAGGGTATAGGAATATGTGTTCTGTGTAATGATTTTAACTCTATTGTTAATATGAATTGCTGTTTCAATTAGATAACTTGGAGGATTTGACTCCTAAAGAATTAATTTAAATTATATCACTTATTAGTTAAGTTATTCTTCCTAGAACATTATTATTCTTATTATATTCTTGTTAATCTTATTCGTTATTATTCTTCTTGTTTTAGTTCTGTGTATGCAGTGTATCTCTTTTGCCAGTAACAACATTTTATCTAACACAAGCCATACCTTGAAATCCAATCTCACAACCAAGCTGAGATATGGCTGTAAAACATAGCTGCATTTGTTTATATGATGTTGAATTTCACGTCCCATAAATATATTTTGAAATGGTGATGTTTGTAACCAGCATATTGCTGCTCGGTTGGCCTATTACTCAGTCAGTTTTCTTGTCCCTAACATATGTAGAGAACACCCACAGCTACATATAAAGTACACTTGATAAATACAATATCATGAGGAATGAGGAAGTTATATGGTAGCACTTGTCCTTTTATTCATTCTCAGGATGGCAAATAGGGTGGCATGGCTGAGTGGGTTAGGCCATTTACCCATCTGTCTTTATTTTTCAGGTCTTACGTTGTAACATAAGAATTATATTTCTCTGCCATATTTACTTTAGCTAGATGTTCTCTTGTCCTTTTTTAAGTCCAACTGCAGGCCCTTCCTGCTCTGACAGCTTCTCCCTATTTAGTGTTGTGGGCAAACTTACTTAGTATTCTTTAGAGACTGGGTTTGTGTACCCAAAATCTAATACCTCTGCTGCAGGGAAAGAGCATTTCTGCTTCTTCATGTAGTCTCTTAGGTCAGGAGCAGGTAACAGAGAAAATCCTAGTCTCTTCTCCATGAGTCAATTAAAACACGTATACAAACAGTTATGAAAAAAAGAACTTTTTGTGGGCTTAAAATCCTAACCAAGTAACTTTATTATGGTAGGTTCTAGGTTTTAAGCCACTTAAACTTTAAATAAAAATTCTTGCTCCACTTTTTGAAACGTTGTGATATTGACTCCTGAGAGTCTGAGAAGCTATAGTTGTGGTTTTGATCCAACACAGGAATCCCCCTCTAATCCTCAGTTAATTGCCATGCCATGACAGAGGGATTGTCTTTGCTCCACCCTTCCCAGATTTCCCTGTTTTAGGCTTCATGTTACTTACTAAGGAAATAATAGTGAATTCTACTTAATTCTCTCCAAGCACTGATTAAGGAGCATTAGGTATTTAACTCAGAGATATAAATCAAAGCTAACTTCAAAGTTTGGTTTTGAATTTGTTCAATGCCACTTGAAATTGCCTTTCTTGTTGGCAAGATTCGTGAAGGTGACAGATTCTCAGCAGCTCTATTCTTGTGAAGGAACACTGGAAGCTGTAAAAATTAAGAATACTTTTAGAAATAGAGGATGCAGTATTTTTATCAAATTCCTTTGTCTCTGGGAGGGGAAGAGAGGTCCTTTTGAACTGAAACTATATTTAAAAGAAAGCAAACTAAAATCCCCAAACCCTCCAGCATGTGGAAATTCTGCTTGTCAAGGCTTGTTGACTAAATTCTGGTGTTAAGTACCTGTTTATTAATCCTCTGCATGACATAACCTTGTTTAATGTGTTGTCTACTATTCCAGTTAAAAAAACCCAAAACCCTGAAGTGTCCACAAGCAGAAGAAAATAGAAAAGCACTGGTAAAAATTGTAAGTTACGATTCAGCACCAAAATCCATTACAATTCCAGGTGGCCTCAAGGGTCTTAGCAGGTAATGTGTTCTTAACTGGAAGAAACATTCCTCTTAGGCAGAGTTGAATTATCTTAATACCCAACTTACACTTTTTTTTTTTTTTTTTTTTTTTGGGTGGAGAAAACTACATGGGGGACTGGCCTGGTGGAAGGCATTAATATTTTCCTCCAGGGAAAACACAGGCATTCACAAGGGAAAAATGGAAGAATGGTGCTTGCACGAAGAGAAAGTTACAATTTTATATATATTTTTACATATATATATATATATGTATATATATGTATATATTTTTACATATAGGATAAAACTATGTCTGGTAGCCTTAAATTGGACCCTGGCTTCCCTCAAGTCCTTTGAATACTTAATTTGATTTCTTTGGGGACAATTTTCTATTTAAATTTTTTTTTCACCTAAATTTATGTAGTCAGACTATGTTAAGCAACTTTGAGTGGGATATTCAAGGAGTGACTGGAGCATTTTTTGAAAGAGAGATATCCCTCAAAATTAGCCTTATTTTCCCTAAGCAAACAGTAAATTCTTCATTAATACCATATAAGTTATACTTATCATTTATACTCATGTATCCAAAAATCATTAAATTTCACCTCCAGATTATTACAGATTATTACTTAGTACTGAACACTATTTTAAACATTTTTAAACCTGAATTTTATCCTTGACTTTTTTTCTTTTATATTTTTTTTATTGCACCACTGCTTCCCTGAATCAAAGCACTGAAGACAGATTGGTAGTGTGGGCATACATAAACCCAGCTAGAAGGACAACTAATTTTCAAAGACAAAACAAAACTCTGTATGCCCCTAAGGTCTCCACAATTTTTACTGAATGTGTAATGTTTTGGAGGGAATGGAAGAAGGAAAGAGATGGAAATGTATCAACAATTTTATTATCAGAAAGCAACATAGAAAAGTAGAGCCTCAATAACATCAATAAAGTTCCTCTGATTGTCCTTCAGGTAGTGGATCTTATGAAAAAAGTACTGCATTCTGTCTGCAGGTACCTGCTCAAGTTTACCTTTCCTCTTCTTGATTCTACCTTTGATTATTCAAAAGGGTATTAGATGTCCAAAGCAAATAGTTGAAAGACCTGAAAGTTGTTCTCTGATTGTAGTTGACTACATATCAATAATGAAGTTTTCTCTAAGCTCAGTTTGTACCCAAGTGAAATGTGGCTGGTTTGCACCTAGCTCCATAAAGTACTGAAGATTGAAGTGCATGGTAATTGTACTAATAATTATTAGTAGTACTATAATAATATAGTATTTTCTGATTCTGCTCTTTGCAACAATTGCTTAAGACACAAAATAATTCATGTTTCCCAGGGAAATGTTGGTTACTGTAAGTATTTTATAAATTAGTTTTCATCTTGGTTGGAAAGAAGAATATAGATTGATTTCTAAGGAGGAAAAATATATAATTTTGTAATAATAGCAGACTAAATATTACTTACTTTAATCACCAATCCAATTAAACAATTATATTAATAAAAGGAGAAACAGTCAAGCTAGCTTATTAGAGTTAAGGCAGAATTTTTAACAACATCTGAGGAACATCTTGATAACCATCCTGCTGTTTTAACACACTCACCTGCCCTGCTCCTTATTCCAGATAAGGTGTGCGTTTGAAAGAAGGGAAGATCTGCATCTTCAAAAGTCACCTGGAACAGGTCTTCCTCCTGCCTCTAAATTCAAGTTTCAGAGGAATCTGCATAGTTCCCCAAATGTTTCTGCGGGCTGAAAGTTAAGGTATATCATTTTTAGTGCTTTCGTTCGTGTGGAAGCAGGAGCGGCCGGCCGAGGCTCACTAGATGGTGCTAGGCACAGGCGGGTAGCAGAGCCCGCCGCCGCCGCCAGACGCGCTCCTTGTCCTATGGGAGGCATGGGAGGAGCATCCACGCATCGCAGCACCTGGCGATGAAATGGTGGGGAAAAGAGCTTTGGGAAAGTGACTCATACATATGTGAAAAAGAACCGGTGGTGTGCGTTTGTCAGATCATCCCAGCATTTAAAAGCAGCTTTTGTGACTGATAATAAATAGTTTGCTGCGGTTGCATAAGTATTCCCCTTTCTATCTTACTTTAACACTGTCTTTTGGTGTTCCATTTTTCTTCACTTGCATATTAATTATTTCATTATTGCTTATTCTCAGTTCCTCTTTGAGTGACAAACCTATCATCTGGTCTGCAAGTTATTTTCCTCAGTTTTGGTTCCTGTGTGTAGTTTTCACCCTGCCAGTTTTCCTCTTCACCCTGACAGCTTTCCTTGGGGCCATGTCTCCTGTTTCTCGCATCCAGCACATCAATACCCGCAGCTAAGCCACCTGCCAGCCCGATTTATGCTTAGCTACATCCTGCCCCAGGCCAGGGAGGGTGAAGTGTTTCACACCCATGTTGCTGTAGCCCATCAGAAGGTCCCTTCCCTGTCTGGCCCATCCATGGTCCTTCAGGTGTGTCTCTGCCCCTGCAGCTGCCACTTTTCTGATTGCCCCTGAGCCTGTTTCATGGGTTTTGGAGCCACCTGGAACCACCCTGCAGCCCCACCACCCCTATCTTGTGGCTGCTGGCTGGTGTGACCAGCAGCACCAGAGTCCCATCCACCCCCAGCCCTCCCACAGGACCTCATCCCCACCCCAATTTTCTGACCAAACTTTTGAATGCAGACGACATACATTTGAAAAGTATGTATCCAAGTAACTCCATAAAGAAGTGCTGCAGTGTCAGTCAGCCTCAGCACCTCACACTAATCTGATGAGCCTGCGTAAATCATAGAGAAAATGTTGGGCTTTGCGTTACAAAGCACACAGTTCCACATTAAGTAGATGTATATATCTGCCTCTTAACTGATGAAAACAGTACTACAGATACTTGCTGCTGCATAACAGGTAAATATTGTAATGTTAGTAGTTATTACTCTGTACCTCAACAGGTCCTTAACTCGACAGCTTGTAGGACAAGACAGACAGCAGCTCCATGTTGAATGTCACCTGGTGGGGACAGTCAGGTGAGCACAGACTTTGGTACAGGGAATCAGATTTATAGTTTTTAACTGACTGAGGTGATGACTTCCTCCTAAGTCTGAATAAATAAAAAAAGAATGGAAAGCCTGATTTAAAAACAGGACTCTGATCTGCATAGAACTTTCCTTTAGTGGCAGACTTACAAGGCCTCAGGAGATATTACCCAGATGCACGACTTCCTCTAACTGATGACAAAGCCTTTGATGTCACTTATAACTTGGAACTAATTCTGAGATTTTAAGTACATGTTTAAGTATGCAAGATGCATTCTACCCCACGCAGTTAAAAAAATAAATAAATGCCACCATACTTCTAGGGTTTTTTTAGACCTTGTTTCCAAGCCTTCCTTCTAATTTGCATATTTATTCCTTAGTCGTTGCGCTGGTATAATGCATCAGTCTCTCAACAGGGTGTGAGGGTAAATTCCTACGAAAGTGACCCTAAAGCTACAAACTACCTATTCCTGTACTCTCACTGCCTGAAATTTCTCCTATTTTATAAAATACACCACAGGGGTAAAAATAAAATAAAATTAAAGAAAAAAAAAGACACAGACAATACAGTTCATTCTTTATTCATTTGAAACAGAAGGTAGATTTAGGCAGGTAGAATATGTGCACTACATAGGAAAATCTTGCCAATTTCAGCTTCTTAGTCTTCTTAACAACTTCCAGTTAAAAATGAAACCAACAAAAACTAAAAGTATATACAAAATGTCTTTGCACACAAACAAAAAAAAAGAAAAAGAAAAAACACCTACATTTTGAAATGTTTTTACTCAGCTAAGTGAACCTGAGTGTCATGGAAAATGCCCCATTTCTAGGTCTGGTAGACTGTCTATACCTTTCAGCATTAAAAAAAATGTCTTTGAGTAAAATTACTTTGAGAAAGAATGGGTATAAGAAATTATTCTGAGTCTGTGCTCAAAAATTTACAGCAGACCTCCCATGGTCCAGTTGAGATCTGGTTAGTCATATGATTTCTCTAACGGTGTTAGAGAAACAAATCATATCAGAAATTCTGTCATAAAGGGATTGTAAAATCTGAGATACTGATTGGAATGAAAGGCTGCTAATGCTGTAGGGCACAGCTATCCCTGGATGTAATTGCTCTCATTTCTTACTAAATAGTCATTAATCAGCCTGAGGTAGCACTGGATTACAGTTGATTCTGGTAAAATATGAAGTTATCTTACACAGTCTGCTCATCAGAAATAGTCAGAAACAGACTTTTATCAGATTTTTCCAATTATTCAATATGAGTTTAAGTAAAAGAATAGGAAAATTGGGAGTTAACCTATAAATAAATCTCTACATTAGCTGATTAAAATCCTTGAATCAGAGCAAGGACACTTCTGGTATGTGACACTGTTGGTGGTATTAGCTAATAGAAATAAATGCTCAGCAGTACAGAGTAAGATACTGGTTTAGATAAATTTTTAGTTTTTCAAAATAGTGATTAGCTACAAGAACTGCATAATATGACCATAACATTATTGATTATCATGATAGTAGGTATCTCATATTTGACTTGTGTATCACTGAAGCCACTTTGGATTTCTAGCTGCTGCATGGTCACTCCTCATGGCTATTTTTGCCTCCTGATCTACCAGAGCAATGTAATTTCTTGCATTGCTGAAATAAAGAAGCAACAATCTGATATCAAAATGAGTTTACAGCCTTTAGTTTGTGGCAGAAGAAAGTGAATGATTGGTTAACACAACCTAGAAGGGGAGATCTTTATGTTCCACAATTAAAAAAAGTGTAAATTCTGATGATGTATGTGGGGTTTTTTTATGAAGCTCCCCCAGTTTAGGAGCTGTAGGTTTCAGTTTGGAGAAGGCTTTGAAGTTAAATTAAGGCAGCTAACTCTACATGACGTTTTTATTTTAAATAAGAGAGGCGAAAAAATCCACTCCCAAACAAGTGGTGTAAATAACTTCATTTAGAGAGATATCAGGAAATAGTAAATATTATCTGTAGAATGTAGGAATACTTAATAACAAAGCTCTGTCAGCACCATAAAGTAAACTTCTTAAAAACACATTAATTTTGAATTTTCAATGGAAAATGGAAAAAATAAAATACCTAGGTGCATAAATAAAAATATAATAAGAACTGTAACTTATATACAAGAAGACATTAAAAATAAAATAAAATACTTGGGTCAGCTGTCCCCAGAATGAATTAATTCAGTGTTCAAGGATATATATGATAGGATAACAGGAATAACAATAAAGTAGCAGTTCTTTGAGGTACATGTGAGAAACTCAGGAGGCAACACACGTGCTACAGCAGGTATGTGTACCAGAAAAACATGAGACTGAATTGTTTTTTAATAAGTGGTCAAAAATTTGAACACTTCCTCTAAAAAGATTTCATAATTTTCATCAATGAAGGTACTCTAAACTCAACCAGACAAAGCCCTCAGGAATCTCTGATTTTGAACTTAGCTGTGCTTTGACTTGGAACTGGTACAGACAGCCTCCAAAGCTTTACCCCAATTTAAATTAATCTGTAATTCCGTGATCTTTCTTAAATAAGGTAATTGGTTTCCTATACTTATTAAATGTGATTGATTTAATTTCCCTGGACATATCAGACTTAAAGGGAGTGACATCAGAAGTTCTTTAAATGCAGTATTTGAGCTATGATTTGGTTTATACATGTGAAATTCCAGGGCAAATTGGAAAAGAAGTGTCCATACAGCTTTCCTAGGCTAGTAGTAATGAGTGGCCTCATTCAACTATGTGGAAGATTTAGGGAGTATAATTTTAAGCTAACCTTAGATGGTATCATCATTGCATTATCAGCACTTTTTCCCTCTCTAGGAAAGATGTAATATACATCAAGATCTCCTGCAGTTTCTGTCTTGATCTTTATTCTGTAGATCTTAGCAGTATCCCATGCATTTTAGTATTTTTCTTGAGTGGTTTTCCTCATTGTGCTGTCAGATTTATTGGCTCCTTCACAACTGGTATTATTTTAGGGTTTAATGATGATGCAGATAACAGCTTTTGCTGTTTGTTTATTTGTTTGCTTCTCCACTTGTTTGTTTATAAATCTGGAACCTCCTTATGTTTCATCTGTATGATTGTCTCAATCTGATGTCATCTCCACAGCATCAAGAAAAAATTTGCAAGTGCAGTCTTTAGCCACCAATATCTTGCATGTTTGATCACTGCAAACAGTTTAGCTCTGATGAATCTTTGCCATAGTACACTTAATTAGAAGTTTTTATGTTTTTCTAATATGGTTTTACAGCAAGCCACTTTTACCATTTACTTCTATGTACTCAGGTAACTTGCTTCTAAGGTTTTAATCAAGCAATATTTCAGCAATTTCTATATCACTTTTCAGAGTGCTGATCCATTATGTAGTAGTACCAAGTAGAGATCTGACTTTTCAGGTTTTTTGAAATGTTCTTTCAATGCTTTTAATGACATTTCACACAAAACCATAGGGAGTGAATGCCAGAAAGCAAAAGCAACATGGTTACAGTTACAGTTACATTTTTTTGAAAAGGATTTAAACTCATAATAGTCAACCTGCAAGTCATATCCCTGCTGCAGTGGGTACATCACATCAGAACTGTAGGTGCACGTCAGGGTTACACATTTAATAATTGCATTCTTTAATGATGTTATTTATGGAGAGCATTACAACAGGGCTGAAAAAATAGATACCTATTATACCATTATTTCCAGTATTATTACCAGTATTATTTTGAAACATATATTAACAGCAAAGTGGTGAGCTACTTTTTTTCTGCCTCTTCAACTATTTTATGGGCAGAGTCTCTCTTTTTAACAATATTATATGCTGATGTTTTGCTTTAGCATTTGTGGACCAGAAAGATTATTCCTTTTTTACAGGGCACACTTGTTGAAAGAAACACAGCTCACAGTTTGATGTCATCTGGCCACCTTTGAGCTAGTAACCCAGAGTCCTTTAGAACTGGCTAAGAAAAACAAACATCCAGGGCATAATTCATCTAACCTGTTTTAGATGTCTGCTTCAGGAGATGAGATGAATCATGTTCCTGAGAACATTTGTGCTCTCCGCTGAATATAGAGAGGGCTTAAACAACTAACCATGGGAAGATCATTATGATGTGGGTTACTGAGTTTGGTCTGATGAATCCTGATGTTAGCCCCCTGATTTTAGACCTGAAAATAGGAGTTCCATTCTTTTTATTTCTATTATTATTGTTGTTGTTTTTATTTTTATTATTATTATTATTAATTATTATAATTACTATTATTATCAGCATTATCATCATCATCGTTACCATTTTTATTTTTACAGAATTCATATTTAGGCCTAAGGATTACTTAAAAATACAGATGCTAAGAATTTTCATCTCACTGATATATTCATGGATTTACCTGCCTAGAAACACTGAAACAAGGTATCATTCTCAATTTGTTTTGTTGTTTAGCAAAATAAAATATCTCATGGTGTGTTGAAGTCACAATATTATAGCCACCTGTCCTAGTTGCACATTTTTAAATGTTTGGTTCTGGGTATTTTGATGCAACTGATGAAGAAGAATTTGGAGTTGATTCAGCCTTTGTGAATTTTCAGTGTAATTTCTAAGCTGACTGGGTAAATTTCAGTAAGTTTCTCTTTGCTGTAGTGTATGTTTGAAGTACTATCTAGGTGAAATCAACAGCAGTGGACTTTTGAAGTCAATTTTTAACACTGAATTTTCTATTAAATATACCATAATAAATGTGAATTTTACCTTTAGCTTTTAAAATATTTTATTAATGACAAATGATGCTATTCCATAATTTAAAATTTTATTGAAATAGAATTTTTTTTCATTTTCTTCATTCAACATAACATTGAGTATCCTCTTTCCTCTCAGAAATTATTCTTTTCAGGGAATGAAGGATTCTCATAAGAACATTTTTAGTCATGATTATTACCTCAAGGCATATTTGCATGGATGTAAAGTCTTTTACAAGCAATACAGTACTCATGATCTATGAAAGATAATGTTTATAGCTAATAGTTGATATAGTTAATAAATATATAACACAGTTCATAAATCTTTGGAGTCCTCTTTCAGGTCATATAAAAACTGTTTTCCAGTTCAAATGAAGCACTAGAAGAGTATGGAAGTGTATTTTATTAATTTCAAAATGAAGCTACGTGGAGAAAATAAATATTGCCTGGTAACGATACTGTAACTCTAGGTAGCTAAGCATTGCTTTAAGTTGTGAGAAGCAGTGTGGAACTACAGGATTTTGTTCTCTGATATTGCTCTACTTAAATACTCATTTTTTCCTGTTTTCTTCAGAAAAGGGAACTTGTCATAGTAACAAAATAAATAAAACAAAGACAAATTAAGACTCCTTTCTCTGAAGAAATCGGTAAAAACATTTATTAATGTCACAGAAGCCTTTGTTTAGCCACCAGAGTAGGAGGCATTTCCGATTCAGCTCAGGTTGATAGTGACTTGAGTGGCAGCTTAACATAAAGGTCAAAGCTAATTCATAAGGCATTTGAGAATTTCTATCTTTCATTTAAATATCATTTAAACATTCATCTTTTAAATATAAGAAAATTTTAGAAATTGAGATCACTATCACAGGTTATTGTTATTATTAGGTAACATTTGTCTCTAAAATGTTGCATAATAAGTAGATGCTTCTGAGTTCAATTTAGAAATCAAAAAATTTCACTGGTTTGGGAGGCACAAAAGCCCAAACTAGATGACCATACTGATCCTTTCTTAAATATATTTGCTTCTAATGAATAGAACAATATCAGAATAGTTTAACAAAAATAGTTAAAGTTGTAAAAATGCTGACAGGTGCCTTCTATAAGTGAAAAATTGGACTTGGGGTTGAGTGTAGTTGGGCAATTCTGTAAATTCCCTCTGTCATCAAAATGTCTTTGGGTAATTTATTCTTGGACAATAAAAATATAAAATAAAACAGCAAAAAATCACCTAGCATTTTCTCCTGCCTGTAAAGTGATATATATGTTCTTTTAATTTTATCTTTCTTTTTTCAATGGATTTAGGTGCTGACAGGATTAATATTTGAATTGTAGGTGCCTCAAACCTACATGGAAGCACGTTTCAGATTTAACAGACTGAAATTCTTTTATTTATTAGGCTGAATATTTTATTCAATATGAGAAAAAACTCTTTGACAATAATTTGAACAAAAATTGCACTGCATATTATGTTCAGTGAAATATACAGACAGCCTGGGCCCATGTACAGTGCTATATTTCTTAGATTTATCTGTTTATTTGGGGGAAATCTAGGCTTTCTCAGACCATGCTCCAATGAGCTATGTGGCTTCACTCTCAAAGGAGAAGAAAATAAAGTCTGAAATTTTGCAGAAGCCAGAGCTACAGAAACTGGGGTGCTGCTTGATGAAAATGTTAGGAAATGGCTTCTGGTGAAGGTAATCATGACACTAAGTTTGGTGTTAGACATTTCACTTAGTACTCTCTTGCAGTCTCCAAGAAAAAGATAAGTGACTGGAGAAAAGGATGTCCTGCACAAAATATGTGTGGTGAGAGAACAATCATATTCTTATCTAGTGTTTTGATTCTGTGAGCACGGACACTGTGGTTTGGTTTTTCTTTAGAGGGGACTTCACTGTTTTCTTGTTTAGGGGCATGTTTTCTAGGGTAGTAAAACAAGCATAAGCACTTGGGCTGTGTGTTAATGTTTATCACAAACCTTAAGTGTTATGAGAGAATCTGACGGCAAACAAGAGCAGTGTAAATTAATCTGAGGTGTATTCTCTACTTTTTTTCAGCCATCTCTCTGAACCTAAGGCAAACAGGTGGCTGAGGATTTCTCTGAAAGATTAAATGCTTTGATATGAATATCTCTCAGGATGTAATTTACATGCTACTTGGAGCCTGACTTTTTTCTGTTGATTTTTTTTTTCTTCCCAGAAGTATTAAAGCACAAAGGAACAAAAGCCATAAGGCATACCAATAAACATTTAGATCACAGGCTACTTGTTCTTACTGTGACATTAGGTTTATTTACTAATTATGCAAGCACTCATTATAGTTCCTCTTAGTATACTTTTTTCCATCAATTCAAAGAAATAATATAATATTATGGTTCCTTAATTTTTAATGCACCCAAGTATGTTTATATGGGCTATAAAACCCTCAGGGATAGCAGTAGGCTTTTGATAGATTATGTTCTTCATGGCTACTTGCCATCTGCACAGAGTCGCTGATTCCAGCAATAATGTAAGTTCTTGACTACCATGATCCTGTATTTTTCTTGGTTTAGCTACAGATGCAGGGCAGAACAGAAGTTGCATAGTCTCTCCTGCAGCATTACCAGAGAGCAGTCTTCCCTCTTAAAACAGGAAGGAAAGAGGGAGAAACTAAATGCTAATTTTTTTTCTGTGAAAAAGGAATGCTGAGAAATGCATATGCCCATTCTTTTTCTAGAGGGTAGATTTGATTAATAAGGTTCTATTTTTCTTTGATTCTGTAAAAGCCTTTCCAAAAATTGATTTACTCATCCTAATTTAATTCTTTGAGTCTGCTTAATCTAAAAACTGGCTTGCTATGTTGATTTTGTTAGCAGAAATCAGGACTAAAATATGTATAATTTAACACCTTTGAAGTTGTTCTGGAGGTGGGATGTCCAATAAAAACTCAGAATCACAGAACTGGTCTGTACTTTATGAATAATGCTGTTCACTCAATAATGCTTGTGACAAGTTTACCTGCCATACTGTATCATCTTTTGTCTTTCTTTCACTAAAACATTTATTCTCTCCTCGAGAAATTACTGCTAACCACAACCATTTCCTTAGGATCTTCCTGGGTGGCCGGACTTAACACAGAAATCTCTCATGAGCTAATATTCCACAGTTACAGTATTCAACAAACTTCCAGAGACATTCTCTTTCTTTTATTTTTAAACAGTCCAAGTTTCTTCCACACTGGAATCCAACAACAGCAGAGATAATTCTTCTGCATTGAAAAGTGGAAAATACTCTACAGGTTGTTCAGATTTATGTGGTAGTATAATGTTTGACTGATCAAGATTGTGTTGTTGAAATACACAACCTGTGATCCACTGTAACCTCAAATCTTGGTCTGCTGCCTGGTAATTCGTCACCTTGTGTTTTATTAACTGGATGTGCCATGTGCTTGCTCAAATAAGTAAACTTCATTATTTAGATACAGAATTCCATAGCTATCAAGACATTTTTTAACTTTTCAAAGTAATAAAGTTAGACTTCAATATTTTCCTGCAGTATATTTATAGTCTCCCCCAGACCAAAGTAATTTAAATTATAATAAGAAAACAATAAAATCTAACACGTTTCTTTTCCATAATCTCAAGACAGGTTCCCATGCAGTATAGCTTGATATGTTTTTCATTATTTGCCAGTGAATTACATATAACTGTTCTGCAACCATGGCTATCTATCTGGTTTTACATCCAACTGTAGCACTTTTTTTTGGTGTTGTTTTCCTTCCTCCTTTATGAGCTTTAATGGACTCAAAATAGAACATCTATGTTTTCCTCCCAGCTGCAAGGCTGTTATAGAAGACAATAACATTGGTCTGATATGTGCCAGATTCTACTTGCTCTTCTAATTTCATTATTTCCCAGATCATTAAAATGCTTTGATTATCACCCCAGTATTTTTCTGATTAGTAGAGAGAAGATTCAAGAACTAGAATCATAGGAAAGCAGCTAAAAATTGGTATAATTAGCAGAAGACTTACTGAATATACTTGACTGTAGAGAAATTCAGAGGTGCTTAAGAACTCCTATTGTTCAGCCATCTAAATTTTCTAAGTAGACAGGTTGAAGCTGAGGCATTTGTGTGTTGAACGTGATTTTCCTCAGAGAGTTGTTAGTGCCAAAAATAAAGGTTTGATTCTGGTTTCATTTACATGAGTAAACAGAGAAAAGCATGTAAACATGGTGTTTACGTGCTCATTATCAAGCCCCACTGAATTCCCTTTTATCTTGTACATCTTCAAGTATGCTCTTAGAAAATAACTGTAAAATAACATAAGGAAGGTCTGTGTTTTCTAAAAATTATTTATTGGTGATCTCCTGCTTTTACAACTTGAATGGATTTTTTCTTGTTCATAAATAATTTACATTTTTAATTATATTCTTTTTCATATGTACAGTTGATGGTAGTTAGATTGTTTTGGAGAAAGGGTGAGGGATCTTGTGGGGGTGGAGGAGCTGTAGACAAAATGTTGCTTTGTCATTAATTGTGATAGTCATGTGTTCCCAAATTCTCATGTTGCTTTTAGCTTGTGAAAATTCAGCTGCGAATTTAACTTCCCTCTTGAAGCAGGGTAGCTTTTAGTAATGAGATTATTCTCCCTGTTCTTTGGCTATGCTAAGCCCAAACAATGCATTCAACTTTGACTCTAAGCCATTATTGTCAAAACAGTGTAAGTTTGGAAATTAACAATTAGGTGAAAATGTCTTGCTAGAGTAATTCCTTCAGGCTTCTCTTGGCTCCCTCAACTTCATCCAATCTGAAAAATGATGTATCATCACCTTGGCAAAGATTTCAGATGCTTTGTTCCCAAAAATTAATGTAGCATTTGCATTCATTTTGCCTGTTGCTCTTGGGTTGCTTTTTTAAAATTTTAAATCTTTTTATTTACTTTTGATATCTCCATTCCTTCTTCTCCATCATAAGCACTAATGAATGTATTCACATCTTCTTTTCCATAAACAAAGAAATGTGTACCAACATTATCAGTGCATAAATGGTTCAAAGGTGCTGAAATTCATGCCAGATGCTTCAGTGACTCAGTAGCAAATGGTGAAATGTCTGAAAGCTTAACAAGATATTAATTTTTCTGCTGGAAATATCTTTTTACAAAGGCCTTTTTCTGTTAAGAGCCATCATTGATCACAGTTCCTCAATATGAAGAATCAACAAGAGCTGAGCAGTCTGCTTACAAAACAGAGCAATTTGCTTCTGCTGCTTGTGTTAAACCATGATTTTATAATAGTCAATTTTTGAGAGAAATTTAAATGAGATACCTTTCAGAAGAAGTTTCTTAAGAAAATTGTGTTAATATGTTTGTTGGGGTTTTTTTTCAGCTTTAAAGGCAAGTGTTAGTTTGGACTCAGTGATTTTTTTATTCCTTACAGCTTGATTGAAAACAAAATTAGTTGTCATTTGGAAAGAGGAAAGGATGTGAAAGTTGTTAAATAACTAATAAGCCAAAAGACATTTCGGTATCATTCAGTCTGATTGTAGGTTTGGTCAGTGCCTCAGCCTCATACCTGTGCCTCTTCTGACTTTTTTATTTCACTTCCTACAAAAGGGTGACTTATTTCAATCAAATCAAGTCAGTAAATAGAGAAGAATTATGTATTCTAAAATTAATAACCATTCTTTTCCCTGTCTTATCTGCTTTACCCTCTGATATCTGAAACACACTCATATTTTTAATGCAGTCATGTCCTGAGACACAACATTGAATATCACATTGAAAATTATTTTCATTATCCAATATAGTGATTGTTTAAGCTGTTTTAGCATCCCTTGGATGCTCAACTTGGATAGTTGAGGCTGAGTTCTACTTGATCACTAGTGGTGAGCAGCATGCTTTTTGATTTCAACACACGTTAATTTTTAGTATTTATTGAGATGTGAAACTGATCACTAAAGCAAAAGATGTAGTGAATTGAGAACATAGAGATTTTCTTTTTAATAGTTGATGAAATTAATGCCATAAGGACGTTGACATTTTCTCTTTAACATGTAGATGTTAAAGTTACAGAAGTTACTATACATTCTACATTAAAAAAGAACACTCAGAATTTATAATTATTTATCCATAAATAATTATAATTATATATCCATTTATAATTATTCTGTAGATAATATTTTCAGTTCCCATGCTAAAAAGAGGAAGCAAAGTGGGTAGAGTCCCATTTTTAAGCAGTATCACTTAGCTGTCAGGCATTATCACAGTAATGCATTGTTTAGAATATAAATGTTATGAGAAACTGTGAATCAAACGAAAGTATTCAATGTATTGACATTTTTTCTTGTGAAATTTAATGAAAATGTAATCCTCTAAATTAGCAGCTTGGTATAAAAGTCATTAAAATAGATGGAAACATATCCATTAATTTAACAAGTCTGTAGAGCAAGAATTTAAGTAGCTTTTCGCTCTAGCCTGATGAGTATTATCTTTGTTATACAGATAATACTGTGAAGTCATGGAAAGGTTAAATGTTGATTCCAAGGCCACAAAATGAGGAAGTTGGAAAACCAAAACCTAAGTATTAACAGCTCTCTGTCTGTACTTCATAATTAAGTTGTTTTTTATCTAAATAAATGAATTGTTAAGTGTAATTTTTTTTAGAAAAAGACAATATATATTAAAATGTATCTTTATATCATAAAAATTAACATGTTTGTAAGTCAAGAGAAACTGTTTTTAAAATGAATGGTTCTCAAACTCAATATTTATGTAGCTATACATTAGGTCATTTATGACATTGCTTTCCTGGCTTCTGGCATCTGTAGGGAAAATCCATCTTCTCTGTAAAATGTATTGGTTTCAAAAGACCAAAATAGAATCTGTTTAATTTTGCACTCCATTTAGGTGCTCAAGCAAGTATATTTGACTTTTCTTTTTCAACGAACACATACTGCACAGCTGAGCTTTCAAAAGGAGGTTCAGAAAGTTCCAAGAATCTCAGATAAAAGCATAAATCAATATATTTAGTATAGTTTAACTAAACTACTGCCACCAATTTATGTTCAGAATCCCTTTGTCAGTGCCTTGACAAGAAACAGCAAAAAACTCATTGCCAAAGAACTGTCTGAAGAGGAATGAGATGGCAAAAATTCTCCATTCAGTTTCTTCATGTCCTTCACCCTCTCTATTTAGTACAATGTATTCACATTACAATAATATAAAAGAAGTTATATTCTTGGATTAAATGATACCAAAAACAATTATTTTCACAATTGCATTACATTGAACTTTGAATCTAAATGTCAGGTTAGATTTTGAAGGCTTTCTATCCTAAGAAAAAACTTCAAAGTCCAAAGGATTTTGTAGAGCAGCAAAACAGGGTTTAAAATCTGAGGTCTGGCCTGAAAGCTGAACAGAAGTTCTTAAAGGTACCTAAGATTAAGTCCTGGTTTATTTTCACTGCTAGTAAGTGTTCACATCTTCTCTTCAATTTCTATAATAGCAAGAATGGATCCTGGGTCTAGAGAGTAGAAAAGGACTTGGGTTTTAAATAGCATTATTTAGAAGGGAGAAAAAGGAATTGGGGTGGTTGTAGATCTTTAACACTCATGCCAAGTCAGTATTTGCAAGCAAATACACTGAATGTGTATTATCATATTATTATGCATTTGTGTTGTGATTGTTGGAGGGGGATTTTTTGTGTGCGGGGGGGGTGTTTCTGTGGGGTTTTTGTGTTTTGAGGGTTTTTTCGTACGTTTGTTTGTTGTTTTTTGGTCATTTTGTTTTGATTTCTTTTTCCTCAGAATCCTTTTTAATTCTACCCTTTTCTATCTACCCATCTCTGTATTTTTTAATCTTATTTCCATTCTCTGTCATCACTTATATTTATTGCTACAGTCAGCCCAAAGGTAGTCTACATTTCTGCACTAAGAATTATTAGCAGAAAATTAACAGCTAATACTCCCTGAAAAGGGATCAGATATGTCCCTGAAGGCCAAGACATCTTTTAATTTGTTCACCTGCATCTTAACTCTAGAAGTGGTAGTTTTTTTTAACATTGCTCGATAGAGTCCTGTACAAATGCACGCTCACTATGAACAAAGCTTAGCGTGTGGCCCCAGAGCTTTCTTTGTTGCAGCTCCTTATTACATCAGTTCACAAGCCCTGCTTTGCAGAAATAGGTTGCTGGATGTGTGGCAGAAGGACTGACCTGTGGCACTGTTTCCTCAGCTTTCTTGCTACAAAAATGGCAAAATAAGGAAAGCATTATTAAAATGATTGGCTACTTTTTCTTATTTTCTATTTAAGCAGCCATCCCAGAATCACCTTGCCTCAGCATAGCATCTGTTGTTCTCTTTAGCAATTTAATTCTGCATATCATGAGTGAGAAGCCTCCTGTGCAGTGACAGTATTACACCATGTTGGCCAGATTATCTCTGAAGTAAAGAAATGGGCTTCAGTTAATATTCTCCCACGAACCAAGAGAAGTAAAGCACTATGGTTTGACTTGATCAGTAACATACAAAAAAGCAATATAAATCATTTAATATAACAATCCAGACAGTGCCAACAAACCAGTATAGATGTGAAGAGGAGAAGAATTTTCCCCTTAAAAAATCCCTACCAAAACACACCCACTCTCACAAGACTCCATCTGATAATCTGTATGATGTAAATACCTAGATATTCTTTGATTATAATACATTGGCAGGACTGCATATGGTAGTCTTCCTACCTGAAACTTGAAATTCTAAAGATATGAAAAAACATGGTGAATTTTTTTGAACTTCAGAGCCTCTAAGGCCTGAGCTGTATGTTTTTTCTCATTTTTTGTAAGAAAACTCACCGAAGTTGATAATAGAGATCAAAAGATATGATCCTTTCCTCTTCAGTCTAGCCAGGATTTCTCTCTGAGTTTGTGAATAAATTAGAAAGTTAAAGTCTTTTTCAATTTGTTTTCCTATTTATATTTCTGATACCTTATGGTAAACATTGTCTATAGTGAAGTGTGATGGCCAGTGCATTCTGCCCTGAAACCAGTCTAAATAGCCTGGAAAGAGTGAGGGAGCCTGGAGAATGGAATATCATGCATGACAAGTCCAGCAGCTGGTCATTGCTGTACTGGGCAGAAGCAAAGCTGCTCAGGGAGATCTGTCTCATGCCATCCATTTTAACATAGAAAATCATGTGTCTCGGTATCAAAAAGTTTGGGAAACATTTTCTATACTACCTGGATTAATTAATACCTTCTACTAACATGGACTGAAACATATAGCCGTGATTTTTTTCACGCTGTCAAGGATCTCTTCTCATTTAAAAGAAAGTTCAGTGTGGTATTTTTTTGTTACTCTTGTGTGAATGTCTGAGCATGCAAATCTTTCAGATGCCACGTAGAAAACTTGATGTGTTTTTAGAAAGTCTTCCTGACCTCTTCTTATCCAGAACTGGAAGATTTGGGTCAACAAATCCTGACATCTGCATTCAGGTTCTACTCCTTAGGGATGTGAAGACTTTTGAATAATTGAGTTCCCACTGTTCATCTCCTCCAGTAGGAAGCTATCAGGAAGAAAACATTCTGATTAAATATGAATTGGAAAGAAAAGACAACAATTGTACCATAGACGTGGTACTGTCAGTAAAAAAAATATCCAGTCAGACCTTTGTGACCCCACAACAAGCTTGAGATTCTGTACTTCCAAATTATCTTGGCTTATTTACAAAAGTGAACTAAGGAGTGACTAGTATGAATACATACATCTTCCTGTGAATACTTATGTCATTGCAGAGAAGCAAGACTATCTGGTGCAAGCAAAGGGCTAGTTCTTCAAAATAATATAATTTAAAATATTTTCAACAAAATTTCGAAGTATATAATTCTCAAAAAGTGCTGAGTAAGTGCAAAAAGTTGATTGTGTATGACTATATGAATAAAGCCAATTAAGAATATAAAAACTTCTACTAAAATACATTAGCATACCCAAAACCTGTAATACCTCAATCTAAAACACAGTGAGTTTCCAAAAAACCTCTTAATCCTAATTAGAAATGGTCATAACTTATATAAGATAATATTTGGTTTGCATCTAGCTTTTTACTAATTTATTCTTTTTCCTGATTCCTGAATCAGTTGCCAATCCTTAATTGTCCATGCAACTGCTCTGGTTCCAATCATTCCAAAGTTCAGTAAATTTTTAAGAACACAAGTTTTGCACTTCAAACCATCAGCTAAGGAATTAAATATAACGTATCATAAATTTGGTAGCAATACCAGCATTTTTTCTTTGTGCTCTTATGCTCTGATATCTGTTTTGTCATGTAGATTATAATTACTGAAAACAAAATTGGAAATCAAGACACGAGCATAATAGGAAGAAGAGCAGAAAACTGTAAAGCTCATTTATTTTCTAAGTTATGCAAGTCTCATTTTCTGTGAAGCTCTTATATTCTACTGATGGGCAACTTAGAAAATTCTTAGATCATTTTTCGTCACTAATTGGGAGCATTTAATTTATTTGGGCTGATAAGAAATGTGAATGTTGGAACTGCATACTTTTAAGACAAAGAAGAGGGAGAAAAAAAAGACCTAAATTTCCCCATGCCAGCCTGAGACTTTGGTCAATCAATTAATCTCTTTGTTTTAATTTGTTTTAAATTGGGAATAATTATATTTCTGTAATCTGCAATGCTTCTGAGATTCCAAATTTAGTGGTGCTCATAAAGCCTTTGAGAGGCTTCACTGTAGATGTTCTAAATTAGCACTATGTACTTACAAATATCCTCTAATTTTCTTAAAGGTTGATAATTCCTGGCAGTATTAACTCAATGTTTTCAAGGGAGAAATGACTAATTAATTTTCTAATATTGTAGAAGCACACTAAAATTAATAAGTACAGAGGTCTACTTAGCACACATTACTTAATGCTTAAGTTTTTAAATGCTGTGTATTTGGCACATTATGAATATCTAATTTAAGTTTAAAAAGGATTATATATGAAATCACATAAGGCATAATATAGAAAATAGGGAAAGTTGACTCTACTGTTCATGGAATTATAGGAACCAGGTGAAAGATGGTACTTTCTCTTTCTCTTCACATTACTCCCAGATGTTGCTTCCAAAACAAAAAACAAAAACCAAAAAACAAAAAACAAACAAACAAACAAACAAACAAAAACCAAAACAAAACAAAAAAGCCACCAAGAAAAAAAGCTCCCGACAAAAGCACACATATAAACCCCCAAACAAACAAAAGACCAACCAAACCAAATTTAAAGAAACAAAAAGAAATCACACCCAAAAAAGCACTATATCTATAGCCCAAACCTGAACAGTAAAGCAACTTCACCATTCTGAGAACTTCCTGCAGCTATGATTAAACAGTTCCTACCATGTGCTTTTTCAATAATTCATATTTAAAATGTAGCAACTGCTCCTGAAAAGATCAGGACTAGCTGGAAAAAACATTTAATCTAGGAGGATATGCTGAGTAAAGAACAAATTAAGCTTGTAAATTGAGAGATCTAGGAAAGGTGAAAAGAAGTGTCTGCATTTGTGTGGTATGGCAGCACCTCCTCAGATGAGGTGTAAAAACATGGGAGAGAAAGGGAAAACACAGATTTGGAACAAGGAGAGGCAGCACAGACTTTTCATAGGCAGTCTCATCAAAGAACGTGGGGAAATCCTCTAACCTTGAAACCTTAAGTTTGTTTCTGAAAGGTGAACCTAGGTAAATAGCTTGGCTTCTACAGCTGATAGTAAACTTCAAGAAATCATAAATATAATCTAAACCAAGATTCAGGATACTAGGATTAAATTACAGGGCATATTTTCTTCTATTACACTTTTCTTCTGTAACACCTTGCCCAGCTGGGTAAGGACAATAAAGAAGTTGACATAACTTTGCTAAAAGATAAGCTCTTATTTTCATTTTAAGCTTAACTAGTATTTAAAGCTGATTTAGGTAATAACATACTTTTATATTGTTCTTATTTCTCCTAATGAAAAAAAAATCTAAATAATTGTATGTTAGCAAATAAGTCATTGCAATGTCTAAATTCAAGCAGTTCTAAAATCTCAGATCTTGTGTATTTCTAATTTGTCTGTAGAAGTCAGACTGGTGCCTGACCCCCATAGTTAGTGAAGCCTACTCCTTTATTTATGAGTGGTTCTGCCAAGAAACAGATAGTGAAAGGACAACCTATGACTCGGGGAGAACATATTTGCTTTTCAGAGTAATAAATTACTGGTGAAAATTTCAGAAGAGAGCAGCAGCGCCCACAGATGCCTCTCCAGGATAGTTGAAAAATACCTCCTGAGTTTATAGTAATTTCCTTTGCTTGCCAATGGTCTGTATGTAAACCAATTTCTTTAGCACTTGTGTACATAGAGGTTATTCTGAAAAATCACATAGCAAAAAAATTGCAATTATCATCACAATTAGCAAGAAAAGGCCATTTGACTTCCACATAGTAGAATTTTGCTTATTTTTTTTGTATGTCAGCTGTATCTTGTTTCCAAAGAATTATGCTATTCAATAAATAAATTATCTCTATTGCAGTCTTATCTAATTAATAAAATGAAATCCTCACAGAGAAGGAACAGAAAAAATGTTTATCTGAGAATGAGTTTTCCTCTTCCTAGAGAAGACAAAAAAAAGTCATATTTGACTCCAGGTTTGTTGCACACTGAGTTATTTCCAGAACAGAGTTCAGATCCTTTAATGAGCTAGGTTATTCAGAAAAAAAATTAGAAGATAGGATGTTAAGAGCATAGTAAAAGAGCATCCTTCTTTGTTTTTTTTTTTTTTTGGGAACAGGTTTCACAGGCTCTTTTTGAATATTTCAGTTTTCCAAGAAGCCTTGCACCTTTTGTCTGAAGCCCACTGAAGGACAATAAAAACTGCCTATACGCTGTCTCTCAGATTGTCTGAAAACAGTTCCATTTTTCTCAAAAAGCCCCCCTTGTTTTCATGTGACATAAATAGCAAATAGAATTTCACAGCAATTTTTTTACTATATTTCAGTAGAACCTTTCAATACTTTAATACTGGTGTGGTCCAAAAAAAAAGTCAAGTCTTTTTTTAATTAGTGTTGTCTGTTATTATTCGATCTTGATTCTCATGTTTTTCAATATTTCATTCAAAGTTCCATACCTTGGGAGAAATTTGTCAGACCAAATTCTTAGCTTGTTCAGGGGAACTATGGTTTTAAATAAAACATTGCATGTAAAGAGACTCATAATGCTATCAATTCTCAATGTTTTATCTAGTCCTTTGCCCTTCAGGTTGCAGAGAAAACACAAGATCATCATTCTTATATTCATATCAGATGGGAAATAAAAATAATTCAATCTATAAGATGTCTTAAAATTCATGAGTTCTCTTTTTTTATTTTTTTTTTTTTTTAAATCTCATGACTTATTGTGCCTGGCTTGTTATTTTTTGAATGTCTGGCTTTGACACTACAGTTAAATATAGAAAGTTCATTCATTTTCTTCAATTTGGTTTCTAAAACTTAGCTGTCAAAATCTTTCTACCTATACATTCATGTTCCCATTTAACTATCTGACCCCTTTTCAGAAAAAAAAATCATCCTTTTACTTAGCCCAATGCTATAACTTAATTGTTCTCAATGTTTTGTTTTAATAATGTAATAGTGTTCAATACTCTTTGTAAATACAGGGGTTTTTTTTTCTGTGTCACTTTTATAAAGCATTATGCTCTTCTTAAAATCTTAATTAAACATCTACTAAGGCATTTTGTACATCAGTATACCCTTATTGCTGAAACTATCTAGTGAAGAAGATGGAAACAACTAGAATGTGTTTAAAAGTGAAAAGCATATAGATCTGCTAGGCTGGTAAGCAACAGGAGAGGCTGCTTTCGAGCACTGATAAATCAGAGAAGAAAATGTGTGGTATTAATATTATTTAGAGGATAGCACAGTTTAGAGGCACAAAGCAGAATTATTTTTTTTTAATTCTCATTTTATTATCTGATGCAGTAAGTATTCATCTTAATTGAAAAATGCTAAAAATGCCCAAGGGGAAATAAACAATCTTACTGCTGAATTGAAGTTACAAATTCAACCAAGCATAGTGGGGAGTGAGACTCATCTACCTCTTTCTCTGCATGTGAAAGGGCTTTCTAATCTCTACAATCTTTCTCTGTTTATTAATAAAATATTTGATTTTGAAACTCTTCATTTCAATGCTGGCAATATAAGTACCCCATTCTTTATTCTAGCACAGGAAATGGAGTTTGTCCCTTACTCTGATCAGTGATACATAGTCCTACCTTTACCCTTAATTGATCTCATATATAATCACACAACCCAGCTGCAGTAGTAGAATCAACCATGCAGTTCAACAAGAGGGAGTGCAAAGTTCTGCACCTGGGGAGGAACAACCACGTTAGGCACTGGTGTTTGCTGGGGCCCACCAGAGGGAACACAGCTTTGAAGTAAACGGATCCAGGGGTCCTGGTGGCCATCCAGTTGAGCATAACCAAGCATGTGCCCTTGTAGTAAAAGTGTCTAATGAAGACTTGCCCCCAAGTTTAGGGGGGTGATCCTTTCCCTTTATTCATCGCTAGTGAGGTCACAGCTGGAGTCCTGAGTCCATTTCTGGGCTTCCCAGTACAAGAGACACAGGGACATACCGGCTAGAGTTCAGTGAAGGGTCACAAATGTGGTTAAGATCATTACTATTATGAGAAAAGCTGAGTGAGTTGGAATTGTTCAGAACGAAAGGCTCAGGGGGATCCTACTGATGTATAGAAATGCCCGAAAGGAGAGTACAAAGAAGATGGAGCCAGACTCTTTTCACTGGTGGGACAGGACAAGAGGCAGTGGGCACGAACAGAGATTATGAAGGCTCTATCTGAACAGAAGGAAACAATTTTTTTACTGTAAGGGTGACCAAAGACTGGAATAAGTTGCCTTGAGGAGTTGTGAAGTTTCCTACCTTGGATACATTAACAAACTGATATGGTACTGGTCAACCAACTCTAATTGACCTTGTGATAGCAGAGATTGGACTAAATGATGCCAGAGGTCATGTCCAATCTTATCAGAGTGTATTTTTGTGAATTATTGGTTATTGTTACAACATTTCCAAAATTTCTTTTTTAACTGGGTCTTGGTTTGGGAATTACATCCCACTGAATTTGAACAGAACTTATAAAAAACATGATGAGAATCAACCTTCTAGACCTCAGTATCTAAACTAAGTAAGATTGAAATAACAGTGAAATGTTTTTACAGTTGTCTTTGATTACAGTTAGGTTCAATTCTATATGAGTAAAATAAGTATCTGGCAAATTAATTTTTTTCTTCGAAATGCTGGTTTTTCTTAGCAGTTGTCTGCAGTCCCTCCATGCATGTACCTTTTGAAAATAGATCACTTATTAGAATGCCTAGACACATGATCTAACTGTTCTAAAACTTAGAAAAAGGTATCTTTTTTGTTAGTATGTCTTAAATAAATATCAGTGCCCACTATCTCTAACATTCTGTTGATTTATGGTTCTCAGAACAATTTTCCTGTCTTGCCAATAATTCATTCCTAGTATGTGTTTTAAGGGAAAGTGTTTTAAAAAATAACCTTTTAGATTAAAAGCATCAATTAAATGAAGTAAATGTCCTATAATTACAACAGAGATACATGTATAGGTCTCAGAGAAGATTAACTTAAAAGCTAACTGTGAACACTTAAATGTCAGTTTAATTATTAATGCAAAATTTGCTGTTTGTCACAGATGATTAAATACACCTTCTAGATAGTAGTTATTCCTGTGCAAATTCTTGCTGTTTGATATCCTCCTGATTATACATGTAGTCTACTCCAGTGAAAGCTTTCTCTGAACCTGGCTGGTCAGTCTTTATGCAATTTAATGTGTGGCATACCTACTTTGAGTGCCGTGACATAAACAGTTGTTTCTGTTCAAGCAGAAATTCATGCTATGGATATTTCCATGGAAATGTATAAATCTTTAATTGTTTTATATTTGGGTCAAAAAAAGTTCACGTTTATGTTTCATAAGCATTAGATCTCAACATTTGAACATAAAAATATTAATATTAGGTCTGTATTTGTTGAGCATGGCAAGGTTTTCATAGAGAGGAGTTACAGGGATGGCTTTTGTGAGAAGCTGCCAGAAGCTTCCCCATGTCCGACAGAGCCAGAGCCACCCAGTTCCAAGCTGGACCCTGTGCTGGCCAAGGCTGAGCCCATCAGTGATGGTGGGAGTGGGGAAAAGCTACTGTGCAGGAGAAATTGCAGCTGGAGAGAGAAACGAGAATATGTGAGAAGGAGCCCTGCAGACAGAGGAGTCAGCAGAAGGAAGGGCAGGAGGTGCTCCAGGCACCAGAGAGATTCCCCTGCAGCCCGTGGGGAAAACCATGGTGGGACAGCTGTGTCCCTGCAGCCCGTGGAGGACCCCACATTGGAACAGGTGTGGGGCCAAGGAGGCTGTGACCCTGTGGGAAGCCCAAACTGGAACAGGACCTGTGGATCCCTGAAGAAAGGAGCCCATGCTGCAGCAGTTTTGCTGGCAAGGCTTGTGACCTGAAGGACTGCATATCCTTTGCTCCTGTGTCAACAGTGTCCTGTAGTTTGTTGCCTTCAGTGCGCTTGTTTGTCTGATGAAAGGACATACAGTCATAACCCTTTTCCAGCCTCCATTTTACCAGGGTTTAAAGAACTGCACTTATTTAATACCAACACCTAAAACAGGCTTTGTGGTACTCTTGGTTGACTTTTTTATCTGTTTTTCATCAAGTTATTTTCTCTTGAACCAGAATTACCATACGTGATATAACCAGTATTGCAGATGGGAGTAAGACCTTAAGGTCTTTCATAATTACATTAAAAATTTTCTTTCTTTACTGAAAATATAAAGCCTGAAACAGTTTTAGATTGTCTTTGCTGTTTTTCAGAACTTTCTCACATCAATGATTTCGAGTCATCCTGTAACAGATATATTTACCCATGTTCTTTTCCTTTGCTATTTCAAACTCACCCTCTGCATTGTGGTATCAATTCCTGTTGTTTAGCCTTAAGTTCACAAGCTATTGAATTTCACTTCATTTCTGTTATTGCCATCTTCAAGGTCATCCAATTTTTCCTCTATGGAAGAGAATTTTCAATTCTTTTCTGTACAGATGATGACTCCAATTCTTTTTAATCAGAGAATCTCATTAACCCACTCTTCCACTTTGTGCCAAGGACATCAGATAGCATATTAAAAAGATTAACCTCGTGACCAGTTCTCAAAAAGATCTACTTGTAAGCCTTCCCCAAGCTTGTTCTGCTCTTCACTGTGATTTTCCACATTTCTTGCTTTCCAGTTCTCCACAAACCCAAATATCTCAATCTTATCCAATTTTCACCAGTGTAGCACTATCTCAGATATTTCACTGATACCCAGATAGGTAAGATGCACCCAGACTTTAAAGAGAATGAAAACTCAGTCTCTTATCAGTAGAAAATTTAGGTTAATCTAGACTGGAAAACTCATTCTTTCTCATACATTTTTACCTCAATTTATCAAGATATACACCTCCTTTTTCAGTATGAACATTTATAGGAGCAGAAAGGTTCTGGAATGGTAAATTTTATAGATGAAAGGCAAATGTGGAGCGTAACCTTGCTTTCTTTCCTCTTGACAGTGAAATGTGTGAGAGAAATGTAAAAATAAATGCATGTACAGTTTTATTTGTGTACAGAGAGGTAAAAACTAATGACCTGCAGGAGAGGTCTCCTGTCAGTAACCTGAAATATGACAACCCCATTATCTTTCTGTGTCCTTTACACTGATGGTCATCTTCTCCTTTTAATCCCAGGTTTAAAGAAAAATCTTTGATACATTCCCCACCTTTCCACACCCCCCCTTTTTTTTCCCCTACTCTCTAGGGGCTAGCCTGAGAAGCAGGCTGAAATCACTAGTAGTTAGGCATCTAACTTGCTACATCTTAGAAAATGTAATTCTTACCTACTGACATGTACAGGTGCTCATATGGTGTAGAAGATGTGGCCCCTGGTAATTTACAGATAAAAGTAATATCTACTCATAGCCCACTGAATGCATGCAAAGGGTCATTCCTTTCATTCTCTTGTTCAATGCACTTTACCCATTCTCTCCCATGTGCCTGACTGGAAAAGAAAAAGGAAAGGAAAAAAACAAACGTGACAAATCTTCAAACCGTTCCCAAAAATTATGTCTTGTGCTGCCTGGGTGTTAGTGAAGTTTAGAGCTTTGCTCTGGCCTTTTATGAACTTTTTACTGCTTCTTACTAGAAGCAATAAATTATTACCATTGCAAACTTATATTCAGCAATATTATATACACAGAAAGTAGACTTGGAAAGCACATTGCAGGCCAAAAAGCAAAGGCAATGCTTTCAACCCAAAGACAAGTCATTTCAACCAGAGTCATGTAATTTGGTGGTTTTGACTTCTTCTCTTTGCATACTGCATCATTTTCTCTGTGCAAAGTCTCAAAACAAACCTTACATCTCTTTCTGAAGAACTGGCCTTATCCTCCCTTCTTCACCACCTTGTATTATCAAAAGTATTAAAAATCCTCTTTTAACTAACCTCTCAACAATAGGAAGGGTGTTGGATGTCAGTCTTGTTCTGTGAATTACCATAAAGAATAGGAACACAAGTAGGAAGACATCAACTCATATATCAGATTTTTTTAAGATGGTATTAATTGTTGTTTGGGCTATGAGTGGTGTAAAATTTACTTTATCTGCCATACTACAATTGTTTTGTTCACTGACATTGACATCTGTGTGCTTATGGACTTTTCTCTGAATACTTAAAACATTTGTCTGCCTGTGCATAAGCAACAGTAGCATTTAGAAAATTTTCTCAAGAAACTTTGCACGACTTCCATTTACTGTATGCAATGCCGTAACTCTGTAAAACTAAATAAAGACATAGTCATGTGAATAGTTGTGTTGCAGTGAGAACTTCAGCACGAACTCTCTACCTAATGCAGCCAGTATGACCTCTGTCAGCAGTTAGCACTTCTGTGCCCTGCAATGGAACACAGCTCAAGGGAAAAGCATGACAGTATCAGAGAAGGAGAAGCCCTGGCACAAGGTGACTGTAATATCAGTAATTTCTTTAGATAATGAAAATTGCAAGGGGTTGTTTGTCCTGCACTGTAAAGGACGAGGTAAATAATTAATTACAGTTGTAAAGTACCTGCAAGAAATACTCTTTATTAAGGTAAAAAAAAAAAGTCCCATTCTTTATGAAATTTTCCTTCTGTCTGCATTTTACTCTTGTATCATTAGATTATTGAAGTTAAATACTTGTGACCTTTGAGTGGAGTTCAGAATAAGCAACTTAAATCTGCTTTTAAAATACTTTTTTCTCCTCCTGATGCTCCCTGAAGACTTCATTTTCTTTCTTCCATGCTAAGTGTTCATTATATAGCAGATTGTTGTTCTTATAAAAATGGTAGTACGATTGGTGTCCTTTTTAGAAAGCTGTGTAACTATAAGCAATATTTCCAGTAATTACACTTCAGTTGGAGGAAAGGTTGAAAAACATGGCAAAGTGTATACAAAATGGGACATAAAAACAATGAAGCAGACAAAAATATCTTCTGAATACAGTGAACTTTTGAGACCCAGTCAAATCTATGCTCTTTTCTAAAGGGTAGAGCTCTAAGGGACTCTTTTTTTTTAATGTTTGTCATTATTTCTCTCATCAGTGTTAAGGAACTGAACCTCCTTTTCTCACAGATGACCACACAGCCCTAGAAATAGCATTACTTTTCTTGTCACTTATAACTACAACACAATTAACAGTAATGAGTTTGGGAACATTCTATCTCCACAGCTGAAGAAAGTAATATATTTTCTCCAGAACTTGCCAGACAAATCTCTGAATCATGTCTAGGAATATTCAGCATATTTTACCACAGTTTGGGGCAAACAAAACCTTTAATTTCTTACGTCTAATAGTATAGTAAAAGTAGGAGAGCTGTGCAAGAAATGGAGCCAATCCTGAGACTAACTCAGTGTATACTTTCACAGAAGGAATGTTGAATTTTACAGTCACAGGTAAAAAAACTTGCCCAAAGTATTAGGAACAAGACAATAAACTGCATTTACAGAAATTTTTTCCACTATAGGAAACTTCAATCAAAGTTATATTTAAATATAAGTCATAAATATGTTCGTACTTTTGGGAAGAGAGAATGGGATCTTTTAAACGAGTTTGTTAATGAGGAGTTAAAATGTTTGGAGAAAGGAAAAGCATTTTTACTAACAGCATAAGCAGTTGTTTTGGCTTGCTTCTGTTTATGCCTCTGGAAATGTCTAGCAGGCTTGCAGGCAATGGAAGGAAACATGATTTATAATAGATATAAAAGGCAAAGTTCCACCTTCAAGCTTGAGGGCAGGAAATAGGATTGTGGCTGAGCATAAATGTGCTTCACAATTTGAGCTTCATCTCTTCTGGTGCAGTCCCATGGCAACAATGTGTTGTAATCTTTGGTGGGAGTTGCCTCGTAACTAATTCCTGAAAATTGTGTGATTTCATTTAGGGCTGAGGTTATAAGGTTACTGAACAGACCCCTGTGTGCTTCAGAGGAAAAAATAATAGTTTCTTCTGTACCAGAATTATCTGGTGTTTTATCACTCTATAAATTATAACTCCTTCCATGGACTGAGTGCATGGAGATAGTCCATGGCTGCTGGGCTCTGTACCAGGGCTCACAAATCATGATCATGTTCAGACATTGTAAGTCTTGATGCAGGACTAAAGGGAGTTAGTGGAATCTTTCACTGATCAATGATTTGCAGTTGTAGACTTCTATTGAATTCAAAAGCCACCTGCTGGTGTGTCTCTTCGGGGAAGATGTCAATCCAATTAACTGTTAAGTGTTGCAGCGCTCAAGAGATGAATGTGTTTAATCAGCCTTATTTTGCTAGTACATACAGCGTCTGTGTTTTCTATTTTTGCCATTAATTAGGAAGCATTTGGTGATACAGGGTATGCAAGTAAGTGCACCATTCAAATCTGCAGCGATGTCTGCTGGCGTTTTCCTGATTTTTAAGTTCAAGTATTGAGACATATTATAAGAATAAAACTATAGATGGATGTTTAAAAATAAATACTAATGTCTTTATGATTCTGAATTATTTGCAAAAGTCATGTCTATAGGCTGAATGGATGCTTGAAATATAGAAATAACCAATTAGAAAGGTATGAACTACAATACATTTTTCTTTCCAAAGTTCTTCAAAATTTAGGTTAATCACATGTATATTATGCTTACATCATTACATACTTCCTACCCTAAATAAGCAGAATGAAGATTAAAATGAGGAGGCAATAGGAAAAATACTGCATGCTCACAAGTTAATGGTAAAAAAAGACTAATTTCAACAGGATGATAATTTCATTCCCTATGTTTTATAGCTTCAATGGATGTATGGTAGTCAGTCTTGCTGAACTAAGAATAAAAGTAGAAAATTGGTATTTAGATTAAAAATATATAACACTTAAAGACATTAAGGTGGTTGAAGTGTGAAATTTTATTTCACGTGTTCTGATTATCAAAATTCTGAAATGTTTCAACCAGTTTTATTGCTTCATTTGTCGGCAAGGAAATACCACACTTTAAATGTTAAGGTATATTCTTAACTGAGATATCTTTGGAAGAGATTATCAATGAATATTATTTTTTTAATATGATATTTGGACGCATTAGTGGAAAGAGGCCCTTTTTTTATGCATGTAACTAAGAGAAACAATAGCTTCTTTTCCTCAGAGGCCTGAAAAAGAGATGTTATATCTGTTTTCTGCAGATTTCTGCTGAAGTAATAAAACAATTTTATCACAGCTAACTTTAAAACACTGAAGGGTATTCTAGAAGGCTCTTTCTGCCAAATGACCCCCTACTTTTCAGGAAAAAAACCACCTCCTTGCAAAATCACTCTAATAAAGAAGAATAGGAAAACGCCATATGAAGCAATATACAGGAGATGGAAATGATGGTGGTTGCTAAGATTTTCTTTAGTTCAAGTGCAAAGATAGAGTAATCACTGTTTCTTGTGAAGGTCAAGGAATAGTTACCTTGGATTGGAAAGGATTTTTTTAACTGTTGAGGCAGAAAAGTAGCAGTTGCCCCTAAACTTTTATTCTCCCTCCATCTGTATCCAGTCACATTACTTTGCAGAAAGGTTAAGACAAACACTGAGATAATGTGGAACAACTTTTGCATACACAGAATTTCTCTTCATATTTCTATCAGTAACAGAAAACTTGTATTCAGATACCAGACATTTGACAGATCTTCCTGTTTACTTTCACCATAGACAGTAGAGCTGAAATGTATAATAAAATATATATATATATATATATATATATAAAAGTTATAATTTATATAAAATGAACAGCCTGGTAACCGTATAGGTGTTTCAGGAAAAATTTGCCCCAGTATGGGAGCAGTAATGACAGCACCAGCCAAATTCTTGTCAGGAGCCTATTCTGGTGTAGGTCCTTCCTTCAGGGAATATTCACTGGCTCCATTGTTGGATCCTCTGTGGGCTGAAGTGTGGATATCTGCTCTGGCATTATCCCCTCCCTGGGCTGCCATGAAGACCTGCTCTGGTGGCTGGAGTGCCCCTTCCCTGACCCCTGATCCGTTTATACTTCTGCTGTATGTAGGTTGTGTATGACACTGAAAATAAACTATGCAGTTCCTTTAAAAAATATTATTTATATTTATATTACATTATTTAAGGGAAATAAGGGTCGATAAGGTGTGGGAGAGGAAGTTGGCCTTTTAGAACTGATGGAAATAGTCTAAAAAGTGAGGATACCGCTCTGAATATTATTTACTTTATGTCACGATAAGCTTCATTGTAACAGAATTCAGCATTTTCAGTTTAGACCTGCTGCCTTCTATATTTTAGTGAGCAGATATGGTTATTTTGAAGTTAAATTTCTCGGACAAAGTTACCCAGACTATATGGTGATTCTGAACTACTTTTGCTTACACAAAATCTTCAGAAGTTTGGAGGTACTGGATATTTTGTGTTTGCAGATCTAACATTTCTGAATGGCACTGTTCTACTGTTGATGTACAGTAAAAACACATGGGAAGTGGCATTTTAAAACAAAAGTTCTGAGATGAAGACAGAAACTTAATATTTCTGTTACTGATTTCATAATTTGGGAGTTTCTTTTCCTATTTGTCTTAGTGATCTCTTACAGCTATTGCAGTGAAGAGAGAGACTTGAAGAAAATTGCTTTGACTCTGCAAAGTGTGACAGACTTGATCGCTACCACAGCGAATCTGAAAGTGTCAAGTGGCAGTTCCCTCATGCTGAACTCTACTATTGAGGCAGACCTGAGTCAACGAAAATACAAAAACCCCCTTATACAAACTCCAGAGACAGGCAATCAGCAGATCCTGAAAACCAATTCGAAGTTACTAGTTTCAACATAAACCACAGAAACTGGCCAGCAGACTGTTGAGGTGAAAATGTCACCTAAAGTTTCAGCATTCCAATCCAAAGTTGATAGCTTCAGTCAGTGGAGACAACTAATCAATTACCTGGTATGAAAAATGATGGACTATCAGAAACTTTCTTCAAACTATTACTCAGCTGCTGCACCGTGTTAAAATATTACATTGATAATGAATGCAGTATGATGATTTGGAAGACCTCTTGCTTGCAGACAGCAAGGGCATTTCCCTTGCCCAATATACATAATTTTTATACATAATTTATTTTGTGTGTGGCTGTGGAATACACAGATCACTACAAGAGTTAAAGCAAATCAAAAGTACTCCAACACTGTAATACGTAGTCCAACACTGTAGTGGTCTAGGATAAGCTTCAACCATGTGATTATGAGATCAGGGAAAATACTACAAATTTTTATAGGAATTTTCACTATATTTAAATGGGATTTTTTATATATTAATGGATAATTTACTTGCACATGTCTGCAGTGCAAGTTTTTTATTTTCTACAGGTGTACATATGGGTATATTGAAGCATAATATAAAGCAGGGTGAGACTTTAAAGGTATTTTGGCAATAGGAAAGCTGCCTCTAGAGGATTAGGGACTGGTCATGCGGACAGTTTTGTGTAACAGTGGAAACAGAAGATATTTCATTTGAATCTTTGAATCTTATGTTGGGGACTTTAATTCCAGCACTGTCTTTTTTTTTTTTTTTGTCTATAGGAGCTTCTTAAGACCCATCCAGAAGAGGTCATGTCTGTTATACATGTGTATGAGGGCAGCTGGTAGAAGTAAACAAACAGCTGTCATGCTAATTTTCATTCCACTTAAAACATGATATAGCAAATGCACAGACGAAACTATACATGTGAAGAAACACTGAATGAGCCCAACCAAATGTTAAAGTTACATTAAAGAAAAAAAAAAATCTGAGCTCTTCATAGACATTCACAGAATCAGCAAAGTAATCTTAATCTATAATCCTCATGTGATGTAATCTGCTTTGGTCTACCGGCAGAAATCATGCTAGGTCAGCTCATTCCAGTTATGCTTTGGGTTTGTTCTTTTCAATTCTACTGACTGAGCATTAAGGGGGAAAAATGAAGAGGGTAAAAAATATTAGACTGTGAATATTAAAAATCTTTACCACTTTGATACATTTAAGAATTTGCAGAAATTAGCAAGTAATTTGGGGAAGTTATTGTGAAGAAAACAAACAGATTTTACTTGCTGTATAGCCATTAATTTTTTTTTTTTTTTTAAATATGACGCTTATAAAAAACAGTCTGCACAAATATGTTGCTAACTAAATGAGAAATCCTGCCTTGCACCTTAGTTTGCTTGAAGAATGGTGTCTATGAGTTAGAAGGGAGCGTTAGACCCCAGGCAGGAAAAGTGTGTGTGGACTGGCAGCTGCCCAGAGTTGGGTTTGTGTGTGAGAGCTGGGCACATGGCAAATGGGTTTTGGATCAGGACTGGCTGTGCTTTGTATCTTTTTTGTTCACTGCTGCCTATAACTTCATGAATTATATTGATGACCATTTTCTAAATTATAAAGGACTATTTGAAAAAATCCATAATCAAGTAAGGCATAACACTAATATATTCCTGCCCTGAAAGTAATGGGTTTCTAAATAAAAATGTCTTGGATAAGCTACACCTTATATAAGATGGTTATGTTATAAAAGAGTATGTGGAATTGAATTACTCTCTTGCTCTGTTGAGTTGGAATCACTGATTTTGCAGTCTGTGTTCAGTATTAAGGGCTACACGAAATACTCAGTTGCGCCAGGGAGGATATGAAGAGATTAGAGAGACTAATATATCACAGACTAACCTCTTTGCTCTGGACATTCACAGGGACACAGGCAATTCTCATTCTGCTGCTTTCTGGAGCCACTGGATATCAAAACAAAAAACAAAAAAAAAAAACAAAAAAAAAAAAAGAAATCAAGATTGTAAGGAAAGCTGAAGTTCAAGGTAAGCAACTCTTTCATTAGTTATAATTTTCCATGTTGAGTAGATTTTACATACTGAATTGTGAATTTAAGTACTAGCTATAATTTTTTAGAAAACAAAAAAGAATATCACTGGTTGAATAGTTACTAGCAGCAACTAACTCACCTTTTGTTTTACATCTCCTTAGTGGAATTCCTGAATGATAGTACTGTTGATCTCAAATTTTTTTGAATTATGATAAGAAGGATACTTCTAGCAAAGTGGTAAAAATTAGAGTATTATTAGGAGTTGCTTATTCCTTGAAAAATATCAAAAGTCTCCATGGATACATAAAAATCACATGCTAGAAAACAGATAAGCAACACAAATGATTTTTATTTTCATAGAACCATGTAATATGTTAAAGGGAAATGTAGTCTTGTATAACAGTCTTTCATCATAATTAATTGTTTTATAAAATAGGTTAATAGTAGATAAGAAGTTCTAATTAAACACTGCTTGTATGGCTTTCTTGCTTGTCCCAACAAGAGAGATAATCTAGTTTATTTCCTTAGTATTTTAGAAACACATACTAAACTGTTAGAGTTATGCTAAAATTTCTGATTCTTGTGTGGATTACCCTTTTCTGGCTGTGTTCTCGATCAGTGGTATCAGGAGTTCTGTGAGGAGCTTTAGAATGTCATGAATACAACCTATAAACAAAAAGTTAAACAAACTTCACACTGTGGAGAGAGTGGTGTTTCCTAGAGGTGTTCATGAACAGGGAAATAATTGTATTTCAAATGTCTACTTGAGGAAGGAAAAAGAGAAAGAAGGAACAATTTTCAAAGATGAAGAGCAAAAACAAGAAAAATAACAACTTCAATGTAACTACTGCAGTCTTAACTGTTGTGTAATACTCTGTATAAGCATACAGAGAAGGGAACTATCAAATTAGTTACATACTGTTTTGCATTGCTAAATTTTCATGTACATAGGAAAGATGGTCTTAAAATTAGTTTCAAGTAACTTATTTTGATCTTTTTGGAAAGTCCTGTGAGCCTCACTGCTGAAGATGTTTACTAGTTCTAGAAATTTCTAGTTTCTTAAAAATACCTGGTGAAGAGGTAGTACACTTGCCATTTATTAATTTTTTAAGTAGTAAATGTGAGTCAAAATTTTTGATAAAAATTTATTAAAGGCATGAAGCTTTAGACTACTTATAATTAATTTACAGAAAATTTTCTTAAATGTAGATATAAAATAAAAATTCTTAAATAGAGGTCAATAGATGCCAAGTGAAAACAGTAGGAGTTTAAAATTGAGCTGGACTTTGAAATTCTTATTTTAATGTTTTATATAAGCCTGTTCATGCTGTAAGGGAAATTTTATGCTTATGCCTACAGGTTTTGTCCAAAAATACTGATTTTTAGCAACTGGGCTTTTTTGTTTATTGTTTTTTTTTATGAGAATAAATAACTTCTCAGTTGATGTCCTATGCAGTTTAGGGCAAAAATGCAACAAATAAGGCAGGGTGGTAGTCCTCTTGTACTTGTGAGATCCTCATGGTAGCAGAAAAAAACATTTCTACCAGCTGAATAATTCAGCACTTCATAGATTTACCAAAGGCAAGTAAGTGAGTCAGGAACTTCTGGTGAGGAGTTAGGAAGGGACTTAAATGGGAAGGGATTTGAAAAAATAAAATAAAATTTAAAAATGGAGCTAGTCCTTAGGGAGGAACTGAGTCAAGATTATGTAATGATAAGAATACAGAAATAGCTAAAAGTTCAAACCTGACACTGTTAGCAGTTGTTAAAACTTGGTGGTCTTTTAAGAGTTTTGATTTATTGCTCTGGAGTTATGTCTGGAAGGAGAGATCTTCAATGAGTGGAAAATCTTGGCTGTGTAGTAGATTTCCTTAATTTAATTTTATTTTGTGGATTTTTAGGTCCAGGGAGCATAGTCAATAGCAAACACTGCTGTACTAGAATTTGTCTATGAAATTTTGGGTTGTAAATGATACTGGGAGATAGTTACCTCTTAAGTTTCCTCTTAACACAGAGGAAAACACTTGAATTTATAGAGCTCTTCTTCCATATTTTGCTGCAGGCAAACTCAGAAAGTATCCCAGTGAAAGGCCTAAAAAGCATCTAGATCATACTTTACAAAGATGAATCTTAGATTTCAAAGTCACTTTTCTAGGTCAACAAAAAGAATATATAGGAAAAGAGAGAACATCCATTTATTTAGCATAGAGCCGTAGGTGCATATTTCCTCTTAATCTTTGCATAAATCCATTATTTTCATGATAAAATGTTTTTGTCTTCTCTACAGTTATAAGACTATCAAAAACACTGTGATAATGGGCAAAGTTGAGAACTCAGTTAGGTCATACCCCACCTCTCCCATCAGAACCCGTGGGGAGTGCTCAGCTGCTCTTTGATTCTTTTGTGTGCCTTCTGAGTTACAGCTGATTATTTTTACTTTTATTTTTGTAAATGTAGTACGGGTGTTAAGGGAATTATAGATAGACAAAAGGATGACTTGAAGATACTTCAGGGCAGGGGAAGAGGAAAGATGAGATGAAAGAAGGGAGAGGATCCATGTGGGAGGGAATGTTTGCTTGTTTTAGCTGAAATTGTAGATTCATCTGTCTTTGTATCCTCAGGATTTCTTTGTGGGAATTAGTCCAAAGGACTTCAGGAACTGTTAAGAAACTTCATTAAATCTGCTACAATTCCGAGTATCACTGTGCTATATAAATGACCTCTGTTAAAGTGGAAATTCTCTTTCAGATGGTGACAGTTAATCTGAGACGTTAAAATCAATTGAAGCAATAGAAAAAAAATAGCCAAGCCCAAGTGGGTAAGGTTTATTTTAAGTTGAATTAGTTTATATTAGTAATTTAAAACTCTTTATGAGTTATTTTTTTCCAGCTAGTTGCTACACTTTATTTAACAGTAAAGCTGATAAGAGAAATAGGCTGGATATTTACATTCATAGTGTGCTTGCTGCTGTTCTATAATCTCTAAAGTGACTGTATTTTTTTGGTTGTGCTGCTTTGGGAAACCTTGTAGCTGAATTAGATCACAGGCATATTTGTAGCTTTGGTGCTATATTATTGCAAAACAACAAGTTTTTTAGCAGTAGTCCATTGAATTAGAGAAATGAAGTCTCCATCCTTAGATGTATTCAAAAGCTGTCTGTACATGTTCCTGAGCAATCAGCTGTAGGTGGCCCTGCATGAGTAGAGGACTTAGATGGGATTGTCCAGAAGTTCCTTCCAACCTCAGCCAGTCTGTCATTCTGTGAATCTGCAAACATTCCAACAAATCTGTAAAAGTATACTTCTTCAGGCCTACGAATGGCTTGATCATTTTTTAGAAACAGGATTTGAAACAGTTCTCATATTCCTCTTCCTCCATGCCTCAAGCTGTTACAAAGATTTTTCTGTGAGGCTTAGAAACCATTCTGGATCTTAACTGCAGGTGTTATTTGCACTGGATTTGTCAGCCAAGGGCTTGTATTGTAAAGGAAGAGAGCACTTAGGAAAGGCTTATAAACTTTACCTTTCAAGTGTACACTAAAACTGAGATTCAGATGAAGACATGGGGACATTTAAATTTCAAGAAAGCCAGCTCTGTGGCTTCCCACAAAGCTGTCTAACTTTATGAGGTATGCACTGCTCCCTTAAGTTATGTGCCCACAGGTAGGTATGTAATGCCATTTAATGTGCCTTATGGTAGGGCTGGCAGATATGACTGAGAATTTATAAAATAAATTATAGATCTTATAAAAGATCTCTTTCTCTCTGCACTGGCAGCTGAAATCTTAAGTAGCATATAACATGTTTATGCAACTGCATCCTGTCCGTTGTTCACCTGATTCCCCCTTAATGGTTTATGGGCTGGCTCTCATCCAACTGCTCACTCAGCTCACATGCAGAGTTTGTTTGTGGGTACTTAAATGTAGGCATCCTTTTAACTTAGTTTTTTTTAGTTACTCTAGAATCCAATTGCTTAGTGTGAAAATGATGATAAGGTCTCTGAAAATCTGAATGCTTATTTACAGAGTGGAAAAGCTGTTTAGAGAAGTGGACCTTAGGACCCAAGGGAGTTTTCTTCCCACTCCACTAGAGTTAAAACTGCTGTGGTTCCCTGTTTGAAGTCCACCCAGTAGCAGGGCCAAGCATGTGTCATCAGTGCACACACATATGAACACTCAATTGCTCCCTGAGTAAAGACACAGTGAGCAGATGAAGCTGTGAATTGCAAATCATAAGAAATCATGAGGTACCTTTATGGACCTCACGACTAGAGTATGTGAGTTTTAAAATTCTTAAAACCATTAATTACCACTATTAGAGTAAGATGTGTCACTGTTCTCATATAATAGATAAGAAAGCCTCCTACACAGCGGTATACAGTTAATCACTAGAAGTGATTAACTTCTAGTGGCTACCTACAGGTATAAAAAAATCTCTTTAACAACAGGAAGTCTTGGTTTCTTAAGCTGTGGATCATCTTTTAGGTTTAGTAACCTGTTGAGGAAAAAAGTGACTACCACCTTGCCTGATGATACAAGCCACTGTAACATGCTTAAGTATCTAAAGAAACTAAGATTGTAAGAGTTAGAAAAATATTCTGAGTACTGTAAACTTGGGGGTTTTAGACTATACTGAGTTTCATTGTTGTTTACTTCATTATAATAAAACATTAGGCAACAAATTATAAACATATTTTTATCTTTGTGAAGGCACTAGAGGTTTAATAAGAGAAGCTCTCTTTCTGAAATTATAGTATTTCTGGGATTATATCATATGGAAATGTACTGCTGCAGAAGTTGTAAGAGTCTAATGAAAGTTGCACATGGCAGTGATAAGTATTGCATAACCAATGGTACTTTATATTTTCAAATACTGGAAACTATGAAGGATGTCCTGTGTGATATTAGAACTATGACAAATGTGAGAAAGGTATTAGGCATTCCTGGGTGCTCATCCACATGGGCACCAATGACACTGCCAGGGAAGACTCTGAGGCGAGCAAGAGCAACTGGGGGAAATGGTAGACAGAATGGGAGTCCAGGTTTTATGCTCAATTCTGCTGGTGAAGAGGAAAGGCTTGGGCAGGAGTAGCTGTGTGTGGGGAAACACAAAAGATGGACAGGATTTTAGGTGTGAGAAATAAAAGCAGGCTTCAGAAAATAAAGCAAAAGGATTTAGAATTTAGCTTTGTCTGTGAAAACTAGGAGAAGATACAGTTATGCAGCACCAAGGACATTAAAACAATGGTTAGGGTTTCTAGTTTTGGCCTAGATAGATTTTAGAGTTGTAAATAAATATGCTTAGCAAGATAGATAAGTTTAAGCCTTATAATGGGATATTGTTACTGATATATGTCAAGGCATAACAAGCCAGTATTGTATTCAACAGTTGTATGTACGCTATTATGGATTGGTTAAGACACCTGTCTAACTTTTAGAAGCATGCTGATTGGCTAAGAAGCTTTTAAAAGAGCTTTGCAACCAGGAAGTTGCTGGATGTTCTTGGCAGCACAAGCTTTGTACCAGCTTTGTCTCAACTCAGTATGTGAGGCTGCTAATGGAATAAAATAATAAAAGGCTCCTGGAGCACCTGACCAGGCTCCCCGTCCCATTCATCAACGAAGACACTGACACCTGTGTATTTCATGAGATCTCAGGAATGCCCGAGATTTAATGGGGTCCCTTGTGTGCCTGATCTGCTGAGATGGATGGAAAGAAAGTCTTTAAGAAAGACAAAGGTAAGGCAAAAGGGAATTGCTGCTTTTGTAAAGGAGCATCTTGGATGTGGGAAGCTCTTCTGTGGTATGGGCAACAGTGTAGTTGCGAGCTTGCGTGTCAGGGTCAGAGGAGAGGCCAGTAAACATGACATTGTGGCAGGAACAATGTCAGACCCTCTGAATGTGAGTGAAGAAGTGGACAGCCTTCCTTATACGCTTGACTAAAATCTTTGTATTACAGACTCTGCTTCTCATAGGGTATTTAAACCTCCCTGACACCTGACAAAAGGGCAGTACAACAGGACACAATCTCAGAAGATACTGGAGGTTGTCATGTATGACTTCATAATACAAATGTTGTGTGTGACAAGTAGAGATGATGTTTTCCTGGACATTCAAGGCCTCTGAAGAGCTTGTTGGGGATGTGACAGTCAATGACAGGCAGGCTTGTTCAGTGATCATGAAATTGCAGAGCTCAAGATCCTGAGGGGATTCCTGAGGAAGGCAAGCAACAGAACACAGATCTTGAATTTCAAGAATGTAGTCTTCAGCTTAGTCAGAGAACTGGGAAGTACAATCTGGTGGGAAACAGTACTGAAGGGCAAAAGTTAGCAAATCTTTAAGATCAGTCTCCTTGAAACAAAACAATGATCCATCCTAGTACTCCCAAAAATTAGTATATATATCAGGAGTCTGTCTTGGTTAAACAAGGACCTGGCTGGGGTCTAGTGCACAAAGAACATTTATAGAAGTAGAAGTGAGAGCAGGCTTAGGAGGAATTCAGAAACATTGCTTGGGTAGGTACAGATGGTGTTAGGTAGGTCAAATAGTTGAAGAGCATAAAGTCAGTGATCTGAGTAATCTCAATATATACAGATCCACAGGACTATAAGGGATGCATCTGTGAGTACTCAGAGATTTGGCCAATGTCATATGAGGTAAGTCTTAGGTGTCCTTGAAAGGTTGTGGAGACTGGGGGAGTTCCCTGATGACTGCAGAAAGGAAAATGCTACAACCATCTTCAGAAAGAACCAAAAATGATACCAGTAAACAAAGGACAGGTCAACCTCACCTTTGTTCCTGGAAAAATCATGGAGTGATTCCTCTTGTAAACCATTTCTAAACAAATGAAGGAGAAGGTGGTGAATGAAAATATCTTATATAGATGTACAATATGTAGGTCATGCTCTGGCCAATTGGATTGCCCTTATCCTGTTTAATATGTTTATCAATGATCTGGAGGAGGAGAAGGAATGGACCCTCAAGTTTGCGCATGATTCCAAACTGGCAGATGAGGTTAATGTGCTCTGTGGTAGGGCTGGCGTTCAAGGAGATGTAGACCAGCTGGAGGAATGGGCAGACACGGACCTATTGAAATTCAGGAGGGATTTGTGCAGAGACCTTCACTTTAGATGGCCAACAGTATATTGGGCTGTATCATAGCCAAGAATTTGAGGGAACTGATTATTCCTTTGTACTCAGCATTTGTAATATTGCATCTGGAGTGTGGTGGCCAGGTTTGAGTTCCTCTGCATAAGAAAGAGATTGACAAACTGGAATAAGTCCAGTGCAGGGTATTCCAGAATGTTAGGAAATTGGAGTAACTGTCCTCTGAGAGAGAGAAAGGTTAGTTCAGCTTTATGTAGAGAAGGCTCTTGATGAATCCTATCACCATCTTTGAGTTCCTAGTGGGAGGAGATAGAGAAAATAGTGCCTTACTCCTCCCCAAGGTGCACAATGAAAGGATAAGAGGTAATTGAGGCAAGTTGCAACAAAAGAAATTCTGATTAGACGTAGAGTTGCCCAGAGAGAGTTAAATCTTTGTCCTTGGAAATACTAAATTTGACTGAAAGTTTCTCTGAGCAACCTAATGTATATAGGCCTTGTTTTGAGAAAGTGGTTGGTCCAGGTGACCTCCAGAGGTTACTTCTTACTGATTCTAAAATTGATTTTGGACAAAAATGAAAATCGAGGCTTTTGGGATGTATGACTGGTTTTGTGTCATTATAAGCAAGGAGGTATTTCTAGTGTCAAGAGTATAAAGCCTCTAAGTACATATCTGAGGAGAAAGGTAAACTTTCTTAGTCCTGAGTAGATATACTTTCTGGGATAAAGACTGTTGTTTACTTTACCTGAAATAAGGAGTATTCAGGGCCCATTCTAAGGATCAAAGATAATTTTTTTTTTTTTTTCCTTTTAATTCCATCATGGAGACAATTGGTAGCTTATGCCAGAAAACCTAGTTAATGTGTATTTAACATGGTCTACAACATGTCAATACATGGGGAACAACGGGCAGTACCCACTGGAACTGTGTGCTCTGCTTTCCTGTTATCATTCTACTTGTGAGCCCCTACAGTAGGACACAAGTGCTTAACTTTAATCTCTTATCCTTGGAAATGGTAACCTTGGTCAATATTTAGGGATTTTAGTTAAAATCCATGTAATACAAAAGAGTTATATATGATAGCCCTAATGAATCTTAATGTCCACTCCCCTCTACCCCCTGCCCCTCCCTGGATTCATTTAGAAGGAAAAATTATGTAACATTATGTTTAAGGTGAATCTGTTCTCTGTGGCATAGGCAGGACCTGAACATATAATCTAAATACATATTTCACTAGTGAGACTTTCCTCTGTTTAGGCTATGAAGTTTTTCCTATCGTGTTCTCGGCATGAATGAGATAACTGCTAGGGGAATTAGAACTTTCAACATTCTTATCTTACCAATTAAAATCCTAAGAGAAAAATCCTGAGGGTCTCACTGTTATGCTCACTGGTGCAAACCCAATTCTTTATTTTAATGTGATTTATCAGAACTTGCTGCTAATGATAGCTCAGATCTTTCCCTACGTTTTTCCTCGGGTTTGCTCTTGAATTGTAGTAATTACACATATGACTCTTTCACCATATAAGCAAATAAAAATTGAACTCTTTGTGGTGATGGCTATACCATTATTAGTTGGACTCAACTGCTGCAGGTGAATAAACTCATATTAAAGAAAGTAACTGGAGAACAACAGGACAGAACTACAGTATTGCTGTTACACATTGTGAAGGATACAGCCTTTGAGATTAGTGGCTGTTTTGCCCCATTCTTCACTTTAAGATGCAGATCACCATTTATGTAGTAGAAAACACTGATTGCAAATAAACTTTAGATGTTTAACATTGTGACTAATCTATATTATGCTCATACTGTGAGCATATCAGCATTGCTGTGCTGTAGTCAGTTGCCAGATCTTGTTTAAGTAAGAAATTGTGGAAGAACTTATCCAGGTGTCCATGCACTGGCTATTCAGTAGGTAAAGTGCATATACTAATCCTGTTTCACTTAGACCGATGATAATGAAGCTAAATACCTGCAGAGGCTTCTCAGATCTGTTTAATCTTAAAAAGGATGCTATAAAATTAATGCTATTATATCAGAGTGCATAGTATCCCAAAACCCCAGACATTCAGGTACTCTGGAATACTGCAAATAATTCTGCCCAGGATGTTTTATCTTACCTGGGAGTTTTTATGCTCTATTCAGTTTTGGGTTAGGTTGGTGGGTTTTTTTTTCCTTAGTAGGTGGGTTTTGAAGGATTTTTGAAACAGGGAGGCTCACCACTAGTTTCTCAACCTGCATTTACAAAGTAATGGAACAAAGGATTATATACAGAGAGAGAGGAGTTACATGTATTTGAATAGAAGAGCAAAAACACACAATGCTCTGCAAGCTACCTTGTTATCATCATTTACTGGTTGTTTTGGTGACAAGTAATTCAGGTGAGACTGGAGAGTAGTCATGACCTTTAAGAACATTTGCTGTGCAGTATTTAGCCAAATGTTGGTTGGTATGTAGATAAGTGCAGTTTTGACACAGAATTAGAACCTGTGGGACAAGAAGCCCTGCTGGTGAAAGCTATCATTACAAGGCATTTCTCATTCTACAGGGGAGATGGACTGCACTGTTGGATGCACCTTAGACACCTCTTTTAAATTCCACAGTCTCTGTATCGCTGAAATAAGGTAGATAAATGGGATAGGAGTACTGCAACATTTAGCTAAGTATTTGTACAAGTTATAATATAAAAACTAATGTGTAGAGTTTTATAAATATGTTTATGCAAATTCTAGCTTCTCTTCTAGCTTCCTCTATCTTCTTTTGTGGTACTGATCAGTACAGTCTCTGGTAATCGCTAACAATTAACACGCCTTCTACCTCCTTCACTTTTGTCTGGGCACAGTGCCAGGCATATTATTAAAATATAAAAGTTTCTTCCATTTTTCTAGTTCACGCCAAGGTGTTACTGACCTCTTCCTTTCTTCTGATAGTCTTAGCATTACTTCTTCAACTTCTATGTGCTAAATAGCTTTTTCTCAACTAAAATGTACCTGCTGATGAGAAAATTGGATGTCTTCAATGTTGTTAATCAGTAAATTAACTTCAAGCACTCATTTTATTGCTGCAGATTCACTCTTAACTGAGATTCCCTTGCCCCAGATCGGACTCAGCACTGGCAAAAGATGAATTAGTTCTAGCACTAGTGTCCTTGTGCTGCTTCTGCATACTCAGCTCTAACTTGGACTGGCTCCTTTGGAGATCTGATGCATCTAGTTTGCATATCAAACTGGTCAGGCCCTGATGAAAGTACTGCATTACTGATAGTCTGAATGAATGATTCAAGCGGACACAACAAAAACTCCACAAAAACTGTGAACGGGTCCTCAAAGGGTAGTTTGATTTGCCGCTATTCATGATTATCTTTTTTATATTACCTAGTATCAAAGAAAAGGCAACTTGCTTCTGTATCTCCGCCTCTAAATTTACAGAAATAACTCTCATTTGCACGCACTTTTTAAAAGACTTTTATCTCTGAAAGGGTTTTAATCATATTTTTCTGTGGTAGAGATTTATGAATTTTTTTATGCAGGTTTTTATCCTGGCACCAATAAGGTGCTCCTTGCAAGTTAGATATTACGATTTTTGAGAAATAGGATGATTCATTTGATAACTCTTCTTTCCTTGCTACAACAGAATCTTATGCCTCATTAGTTTGTGAGTTTCATTGGTTTGTGATCAGTAACACCAAACACATCAGTAACACCAAAATGAGAGCGCTCTTGTCACTTTTGGACAGACAATAAAGTATATAGAGAGAAAGATGTGGAAATGATAGGATGTAGGGAAAACAGGCCTGCAGCAGGACTTCTGGAACAGATAACAATTGATTCCATGCTGTTTCATAAGAAAAGGTAAATGTCACAGAACTGTGAAAAGAGACAGTTTCCACAAAAACCCCTAAGATATTTGAAATCATAATCATTTTTAAGGTGAAATCCTTGGCTCCAGTGAAGCCAATAATGAACTTCTTACTGAAGGTCATTTCTCGTCCTTTGCGTCTTTTTGAGCTCAGCTTACTTCCTTAGGTGTTACATGTCTTCCTCCTATCTTCTATCTCAGGACATGTTAACAATGGAACAGAAACAGTGTATATACTTTTAAACAGTAAGCATCAACAGAACACCTGTTTCCCCAGTTTTAATTGTTTTATTGAGTGAATTTATTATTTTGATCTTGCTTGTTTTGTCTGCATCTATACTCAACTTATGCCATCTGATTTTAAACAAAAGACAACTGCTCCATCTGAGACAGAATCACTAGTTACTTATTTGGCTTTGAATAAAGAAATATAGGGAGGTTGTTTGTTTAGAAAACTTTCATTTGGGAACATTATAAACTTTTAGACTACCCAACTAAAGGACCACCCACCACAAAATATTGAATATTTAAGAGTATCATGAATGCTCACATTAGTAAGTATCAGAAAACCAAATGTTTTCACGGATTAAATCCGTCTTTCCCCATCTTTGTTTTGCACTTGTCTTCTTCCGTGCAGCAGCACTTTGCACACCTATTCATAATTAAGTACATGATGTTCACTTTTGCAAAACGATGTGGGGATGTGTATTTGCTTCCTTCTAACACCCTTAACTGGACTTTGTGTCTTTCACATGCCAAAGGAATCCACCTTCCTTCAGGTGTGACTGTGTTGTGTGTTGCCTTTTCCACAGGCCCTTCTGATGTCTTTACCTAGAACACCCTGTGAAGAGGCAGCCACTTACACTCATGTCATACTACTCAGAGAGTTTTCCCTCTGTGCTTTGTCATGTTCTCTTCCAAGCTGTTCTTTTGATGTGTAACTTGTAGTCACTCAAGAGAAAAGTAGGAACCCCCAACTGCTACTAGTTTCATCATTTACTGTGAACCAGTACTGGAAAAATGATCTCTGATTGCTATAATACAAGAGCACTATAAATATTTGTACAGTATCCTTATGTAGGTCATTTTGGGAGCTCATCTGCATACAGCTGTGTCTGAAGCAAAGTACTAATGGAGCTAAAGAGGGAGACAAGCAAGTGTACCAAATGCTGTCACATCCTCATTGCTAAAACAAATGATATTTGTGAAGATCTAGTTGCTCAACAAACACATTTGAATATGCAAAATGCAGACACAATTTAGTAAGATCTCTATAAAGGATTTGGTAAAAACTTGGCTCTGATCAATGAAACAGGAAAACTAGTGGCAAACACCACGGCACTTAGTGGCTCTTTGCCATGGCTTTTAGGGATTAGGTTTGTCCTCTAGTCTTCTGGGTCTCTGAGTGAAAGCATGAGCTGTAGGAAAGTAAGACAGAGAGCACTTAAACCAGTTGGATATACAGAAGCTTATGGCACTAAATGGGATAGATCAAAGGGTGATGAGGCAGTTGATGCTACTACAAAGTCAGTCATCTTCAGAAAGTCACTGGGAAAGGTCCCTAATGACCAGAAAAAAAACAAGCACTGTACCCATCCTCAAAAAGGAGATCCACAAGAGACTACCAAGCAGTTTGACTAATGTGGCTAGTACTCTTCCTGGAAAAGCAAGTCCCTTTAGAAGCCATGTCCAAGCAGACACAGGACAAAAAGGTTATTAAAAACAGACAGCATGTAAATTACTCCATCAGGCTTTCAGCATGATCAACTATAGCGTCCTTATAGCTGAATCAGGGAGACCTGTATAGTGAATGAAAAATAGACTGAACTATCAGGCTCAAACCGGTTGTGGTTATTTGCATCACGTCCAACTTCTGGCGTGTTACTATTTGTATCTTTCTGACTAATGATATGTAACGTCTCTGCTACTGATGTGAGCAAAGGCATGGAATACACCCTCAGCAAATCTCAGGTTGGAGAATAGTAGATAGACTGAAGAGCAGGGCCACTGACAGGTGGGAGAATGGGCTGGCACGAAAGTCTTGAAGAACGGCAAGTGCAGGGTCTTATATCTGGGAAGGAGTAACTCCATGCATCAGGATGGGTTGTCACAAAAGCAGCTTTGCAGCAAACATCCAGGTGACATGCATTTCAGCAGTACGTGGTTGTGATGAAGAATGCCAGAGGCAAACTGAGCTCTGCTACCTCAAGTGTGGCCAGAAGGTTGGAGAAGGTAATTCTGCTCAATATATTCAGCAGTTGTGAAACTGCATTAGGAGTACAGTGTCCAGTTTGAGGCTCACCGGTCCTGGAATGACACTGACATGGTGGGAGTTAGACATCATGATAGTCGTCCAGTAGAGAAACACAGACCCAGAGAAGCTGTAAAATCTCCGTCTATAGGGACATTCAAAACTCTGCTGTTCAGGACATGGAGCAACCTGAGATCGTTGATTGATTCTACTCTGAACGGGTAGCTTGGGCGGGTGTCCTCCAGGCGTGTCTTTCAGTCCCTCTTACTTCTTGCTTTGGGCGAGCGAGACTCCTTCAAGCTTTAACTGCTGGCGAGCACGTCCTCGTACACAGAGGAGAGGAGAACGGGAGGCAGCACCCGCGGGAGTGGCAGCGGGTCCCCGTTCGGTCGCTGAAGATGCGGCGGGTGCGCGGGGCGGGGGCGGCGGTGCCTTTAAAGGCCGGGGCGCGGGGCGGGCCAGGAGCGCGGGGGGAGCCGCCCGCCCGGAGCATGCGCTGCGCTGCGCGGGGCGGCGGAGCGCGGCGGGCGGCACCGCCGCACTCCCCCGGCAGCCGCGGCGGCAGCCAGCGAGCCCCAGCCCGGCCCCGGCGCTGCCGCCGCGCGGGGCCGTGGTGGCGGCCGCGGAGCCCTGAGCGCCCGCGGGGGAGCGGGGCTGCGAGCCGCCCCCCAGCCCGGTCTGCGCCCGAAGGGAGAGGCGGCGAGCCGCGGCGGCCATGGGCAACGAGGCGAGCCTGGAAGGAGGCGAAGGGATGGGCGCCTTCCCCGAAGGGGCGGCGGCAGCCGGGGATGGCGGCGGCCCCGCGGCCCCCTTGCAGAGCCTGGTCCCGGCCGGGGTGGAGGCGGACCTGAGCCAGCTGAGCGAGGAGGAGAGGAGGCAGATCGCCGCTGTCATGTCAAGGGCGCAGGGGCTGCCCAGAGGGAACCTCGCCGGCGCGGAGCCGCCTCCCATGCAAAGGCATGCACGGAAAATCTCCCTTCTCCCGCTCCTCCCTTCCCCCTTCTCCGTCTCCTCGCGGTGGGGCGGGGGGCGAGTCGCAATACGATCTGGGCCCGCTGCACCCGGAGCCGGCGTTCCATTTTGCTGGCAGAGGGAGGGAAGGGGTGGCTGCACGGGCTCGGGCACCAGGACGGAGCCTGCACCCTCTGGCTTTCCCCACTACAGTGGTCTCTGATAATAACGGCGGTCCCCGGTTCCGTGGGCTGCGCCCTCTTTTCCTCCCTTGCACTGATCTGGAGCACGGGCAGTTTCTGTGTCGGGGCGGAGAGAGATGTGCAGACACTGTTGTGGTTTTCTGTGTGCGGCTGTGTGGTTTACGGGGCTGGATACCCCACAGCTCTGGTAGTAGCCACGGAGGCTCTCACCGGGGCGGATGGGTTCTGCAAGCGTCTGGAGAGAGAGAATCTTGTTGAATCTTCCAAAGCTTTTGGGCATAACACATTTGCTGGCCGTTACTCTGCCAATTCTGAACCTCTACAACTATCATTTGGCTTCATTAAATAGTCATGGATTGAGGAGGTCTGTTTCAGTCTATTTTTTCACCCTTATTTTTATTCTCGGTTTTTTTCTTTTTTTTTTTTCCTTTTTCATTTGGAAGGGGAGAGGCCAAATTATAGATTAAATTGATTGCTACGGCATTCAGTGTTCTGGATAGTCATGGCTTTACCTCATTGTGCCTCTCCGAAGGCTGGGGTAATTTCCTTCCCCGTTCATTCCCTGCCCCTCAGCGAATTCACAGCCCGACGTGCAACAAGCCCGCTCCCCGCTCCTCAGGGCTGCCCCTGTCTGTGGTGCTGAAGCACCGGCCCTCCCCCGGCCCCGTGTCGCTGTCCGCGGCCGTGAGCCGCCAGCCCTGCCCGGCTCCGTGTCGCTGTCCTCGGTCCCGAAACCCCCCGCCCCAGCCCGTCATCCAAGGCCAGCGCCTCTGTTGCTCTCCGGCTCCGGGGCTGGGTGTGTTGTTTGTCTTGAAGGAGGAAGCAGAAGGGAACCTCCTCGACTGACTGTTTCACGGTGCATTGACCTCACCCCACATAAACGCATATTCAGTTTATATAATTTAAGGTTTATATAAGTGAATTCTAGAAGAGAGGCAAGGAGGGTGGGACTAAATTAATTCTTGGGCAAATTACTGGAGTCACTGAGATTATACCTGAGATGATGGTCTCCATTTTTTAAAACTGGAAGTCAAATCTTCCTATTTTATGTCTTGCTTAATTATTGATCAAGCATTAGCACTGTGTGTAAAATAAAATTTTCCATTCAATTCAGGTCTCTGCACAGCTTCTATAGATGTTAATGAGGAAAAGAAATATTCTTTAGTTCCGGGAAACTAAGCTCAAAATTCCCTTTTATATAACAGTCTATGAACAAAGACACAAGTACTTTGAAACTTACTTTTTACTGGAACATTTGCATGAAAAATAAAGATAAGTGTTCATGGAAGTCTTTAGAATAGGCTGAACTCATTGCAATGTGAATATCTCTGCATTTATAAATGGCTGCTTTCCTACAAAAATATTTATATGAGAAGCTACTTTGATCTTGTTAGCATACCATACTTCCACCCTCTATTTAAAGTAAAGGGACTCTAAATTTGTGAATGACAGCCTTTTACCTTACGTCAGAATGTCAACTTTGACTATTATAGCAGTTCCCATCATAGTATCTTCGTGCCTGTCCCACTGTAATGAAGTTACTACTTGTCTTGTCTCTTGGTTTGTGCCTTTATTTTCTCCTCTTGCTGTTTCCTTTACTGTTGAGATCTCCCAAGAATGTTAGGGGTAATTATCAAGAACCTGATCCAAACAAAACCTTTGGAGTAAGACTCTTCTAAGGATTAAGGATCGCCCTCTTCCACACTAAAACTGGTACTAGTTTTTTTTTTTTTTTTTCCCAGTCCAAATGCTAAGCAACAGAGTGTGATCAAAAGAGGAACTCAGGCTTTCAGTTCATATAGCTTTGGATTTTGGCAGTGTCCTTATTGGAGTGTCTGTTAGTTTTTAACATGTTAACTGGATTTTTCCTTTGTGATTCCCATTATAACATTAGAGTCTAATAATTATTTCCTATTCTAAATGCTCTCATTCTTGCACCCAAAGTAACCGTAAAGTATAGAAATTCCTCATGATTGATGGTATCCTGAGGTAACAATTTTTGCAAATACAGAATTTTTAATAGTAAGTAATATATGTGCCAGTTAACATACTTGGACCTTTACCACCTTAAAATCAATGCTGTACATTCTAGAACTTCTGTAGGCTTTGAGCTTTTAAATCTTGTGAATTTTAATATAAACATTTAGATTTAGAGCACCTACAGTGAACTAATTCAGATGTACCTTCTAGGTTTTAATTTTTTTTTCTTTAATGAACATTTTATTCTTGGGCTTCCAGTGAGATGTTTAGGATCTATGGAAATTTTTCTATCCTATTTAAGTTGCCTGTCTTCAGAAAATTAATGGTTGGGAAATTTATCTGAAACAAACACAGTCAATTTGTAAGCAAGTTCCATTTGTTCTAGCTTCATCAAATGATTCTGTAACTGTGCCAGTGTTCACTTCCTGAGGAGTTATTCTATATCTGAAAGGATTAGATGACCAACTGAATATATGACCATCTAATACAGATGCTTGATGGCGTTTATTGGTTTTTTTTTATTCCCCCAGCTCAGTAAGTTGGTCACAGTAGATAGCAATAAAAAAAAATTTGCTGCATTTTGATAAGAAATGCTAAGAAGTCTTGATGAATGTCACACTTTTGAAGTATATTTATGGTGTATTTTCCAGAAGAAATATGTATTTTTAGTGTCATTGTTCTATTGACCAAAAAAAAAATTCGCCACTGGGCTATCTTCCCTATGTTGTCTGTAGATACGAAAAGATCTAGCTATCTTTGAGTTGCATTATTACTGCATTTGTCTTTGAAGTTATTTATACTGATGAATAGGGAAAAGGCATGCCTTTGGTCTTGAGGTGACACCTTCTTAATTGGTGTTTGTAGTTATGGAATTGAAGAACTACACTATTGGTCTTTTTGTTAAATCTCTGCTTACTCCAAAGTAAGCTTTGATTTGGCTGTAATATGTAAATAAATAGAGATAAGTTCCATGAATCAAGACCAAAGTGAGGGGAAACACAGCAGCACAAAGAAAAACATTCTGTGAGGGAGAACTAAATTATTTTGTTTGTTGGGTCTGGTTTGAAGGCTTTAAAACAATTGTGCGCTTTCATGATTCAAAATGTTTGAAAGTTAGAAAATTCTTGTCAAATAGATACAAGATTTAGTTAGAGGATTCTGATTCTCCAGCTCAATTAAAATTTTGCAATGTCAGTCTGTAGTTGGTTGTAAAATGGTTGTAGGAAAGAAGACTTCAACTCTCAGGTACCTGAAACTAAATGGAGCAAGTCCTGGCTTTTGACAGAAGTAACCTTTCTCAAGAAGCTTGTCTTTTCAAAGCTTTTTCTTCCACTAGTTAACCATGCTCTGTCTCCATTGCTTAGAAACATTGTTACGTACAGAGGCAAGACAAGTCAGGTCTTCAGGATACACCAGCAGCCTTGACAATCACCTGAGTTTATATCCTAGATTCATGGGTTTTAATCTTATTCCAGGTCCTGATATCTGATCAGGTGGAAATTTATGGAACGCATTATTTGATAAAAATTCTACTCTAGTAGGGATCCACAGTTACTTTTTCTTGCTAATTTCCAAGTTAAATTTCTAAAAGCAGTTGGGGGCTTTTTGCTTGTTTTTTTTGTTCCACACCCCCCCTCCAACCCCCCCCCCCCCACCCCCTTCTACCTTCACACTCTTAAGATTTGGGCATGATACCCTCTTTCTGGACCTGAATTTCAATAGTACTGTTGATTTCTTTTCCCTCCCCTCCCTTTTCACTCTTATCATTGTTGAATGAAACCTTCCAAGAATTTGAACATTTACAAACATGAATGCTGGAAGTGTTACCAAGCTGCTGCTAACAGACCAATTGAAATGTTTTCATATGGTAAGCAGCGCCTCCTCAGATAAACCTAGAGTGCTTATCTAAATAACAAGAAACAGAACTGTAGGTAGACCTACCTAGGTGCTAATGAGAGTATAAAATTGTTTTTTTAGCCAGCAAAAATGCCAGATATTTGGAAGAATTAGATTATCATTGGGATTTTCTAAACTCTCCTCTTTGTGAGTTAATCAATGTTCACTGACGCCAGTGGAAAAACACCTACTCACTTCAGTGGATTGCACATTAAGGTTGTAAACTTCCAAGTATTGTGGTCAATACGTACACAAGGATGGGAAAGGATAAATGGAGTTGTGGAAGGCTGGAAATAGTTTGTCCTTAGCAAGTATTTCTGGAAATTTTAATTAACAGAAAAAGTCAGATACAAGATTATGAGCAATCCCGTTGTGAGAATTACATGCACAAAAATTTCTACCAGTTAGCTTTGTCCTTTTGTCTTGCCATTGCTAGCCATGTAATGGAAACTAAATATTAATCAGAAATACTGGTAATCCCATGGTGACATTAACAATGTAAAATACATTTTTTAATGTGGCTACTGTAGATGATTCTGCAGACTTCTGACAAAACTCTTAAAATTGTGCATTTATTAATTTATTTGTCAAGGAATGCAGTTAAATGTAGTAAGTGATTATCTTGCTCATGAATACTCAAGAAGAAATTTCATGTCTGGAAAACTAAGATCAGAGTTGAATCGTTTTCTCAAAGTGACAAGTGAAAATTTTATAGTTGCAACATTTCTGTGACACTGAAGAGAGCACCATATCTTCCAGCAGAAGCTCAGTGATAGCACTGAATAGAATATTTTATTACATCCCTGGACATTAGCAGCGAATACAATATTATTTCCCCAGCTACAGCCCAGTATAGCAACAAGTAAAATACTGTGCCACATATGAAGCCATGGTCTTGATTTTGGTTCCTACATTCTTAATTTAATCTTCTCCTGCATGAACATATAGCAAAATACTGTTGCAAGGATTTTTTCCCAGTTCTCTAATGTAATAAGATTTGATTTTTTTTTTTTTTAATACATCCCAACAGTGTGAATTGTTGGGATGAGGCTGAGAAGAACTATGGTAGCTATTTGCAAAGGAAAAAAAAAAAAAGTTCAGGGCTGACTGTGAACTGACATCTGTTTTATCTGATGGAAAACTTCTGATTTGTGAATGGATGGGTGCCAAAAGAAATACTTTACAAAGAAGCATATACTCCTTAACATGTATCAATTTTAGGAGTTTAAATCCCTGCTGCATATTGAATTGTAAATATATCCAAATTTTGTACAAGTAGCCAGAACACAAGTACATAAACATTTTGCATTGTGCATTATTTTTTTTTTTATATTGAACTACTGTGCGCATTATTATATTGCATTATTATGTGCATTATTATTATTTGATCTGCTAATTTTGACACTTCTGTTTCTTTTAGTCTTCTGTCTCCCTGGTTTTGTATCCCAAGGAGTAGGGGGGAGAGTTAATCACTTGGGTATAGGTATAATTGGAAGTTCTAGCTTTGAATTCTTCAGAATTCTGAAAGAAAAGGTATGTGGTTGAATGTTGTTGTATTAGATTGTTTTCTAAAGAATAAAACAATCTATGACTGAATACTTGTATGAGCCTTTAAAGAACAATGATTATTTAAATATCTTTTACATGCACCTTGTTATAAACCTTGGTCTTGAAAACACTTAAGCACTGAGAAACTTCACAGCACTAGCAGTGCACTTCCAGGGTTACTGATATATCTTATTTTATCTAATTTTTCTAGTATTATGCACTATTTTAATTTTATTACATTTTCTCTCTGCAGACATCCTGAACTTGATTCAAGCCGCCATCCCAGACAGCCGGGTAAGCCTCCAGATCCAGGACCACCCGGTTTAAGTAAAAGCAGAACAGTAGATGTGCTGAAGACAGAACAACGGGCACCTGGACGGAGCCCTTCTTCTCTTAGTCTACGTGAATCAAAGTCCAGGACTGATTTTAAGGAAGATCAGAAGCCAAGTATGATGCCCAGTTTTCTCTCAGAAGCCAACCCATTGAGTGCAGTCACTTCAGTTGTGAACAAATTCAATCCTTTTGATTTGATATCGGATTCAGATACAACCCATGAAGACGCCAGTAGGAAACAAAAAGTTACCCCAAAAGAGCAAGGGAAACCTGAGGAGCAGAGAAGCCCTGCGAAACATCCAACTCAACCACAGTCTCCGAAGCCAGCTGTTCAACAACAAGGACAACAAAGACCTACCCTCCAACAAACGGAGTCTTCCAAGCCCGTGCCTCAGCAGCAGCAGCAGCCTGGGGAACCAAAGCAAGCTCAGAAACCAGGCCATGGCCAACCAGCAGATGCTAAGCAAGAGCAAGTGAAACAACCACCCCAGCCACGAGGACCACAAAAATCTCAGCCACAACCATCAGAACCAGCGAAACCTGTTCAGCAACAAACTTCTGCAAAACTGTCATCAGGCCCAACAAAACCATCCCCACAGCAACCAGACAGCGCTAAAACAACATCTCAAGCACCACCTCCCACAAAACCATCATCACAGCAGCCGGGACCTGCGAAACAACCATCGCAGCAGCCTGCACGGCAAGGGGGTCCTGTAAAGCCATCTTCGCAGCAGGCAGGGCCTCCAAAACAGCCTTCTCAGCAACCTGGACCTGTAAAGCCATCTGCTCAGCAAACAGGACCTGCAAAACAGCCACCACAGCCTGGATCTGGGAAGCCACCTCTGCAGCAAACAGGGCCTGTAAAACAAGTGCCACCCCAGGCAGGACCTACGAAACCACCTTCTCAGACTGCAGGGCCCACAAAGCCCCCAGCACAACAACCAGGACCTACAAAACCATCTGGCCAGCAACCAGGGCCTGAAAAACCTCTGGAGCAAAAGCAAGCTGGTGCAAGCCAACCCACCGAGTCCGTCCCAAAGGAAACCTTCTGCCCTCTCTGTACAACCACCAAGCTGCTGCTGCACACTCCTGAAAAGGCCAACTACAACACATGCACCCAGTGTCACACTGTAGTCTGCAGCCTGTGTGGATTCAATCCTAATCCTCATATCACAGAGGTGAGTAATTTTCAAACTGGTGCTCACTACCAGAGCAAAGAATGAAGTTTACCTCTGTTATGTTGAAACATCAGATGTGCTACGGTACATCATCATGATAATTTAACAAGTTCAGTGAAAAAATTAATGCTACTTCAGAAAACTGCTTATGAGTAAAATGGTGAAACTGGAGGAAAAAAAAGAAGATAATAATTCTCTGCTCATATAGATTTAGAAATTTGTTCTCTTCATGTCAAAAGAGGAGAAACCCCAATATGACTTTTGTCTTATTTTGATTGATTTTAAGCACCTGCTCTCTATGTTTATAATCGGACCACAAACCCCATGTGCAAATACATTTATAGATAAATCATTTTTTCTGCCATAAGAACTAACTAAGCAAAAAAAAAAAAAAAAAAAAAAAAAAAAAAAAAAAAAATCAGTCTTCATAACTCCATTGTGTGGCTTAAGAAAGGATGTGGAGTAGATTGGCTTTACAACTGTGTCAGTGAGTGTTTGTTAGTTGAAAGCCAGAGTCATGAGTTTGGCTTGGTGGTACATGGGTTATTTCATTCTTGTGGCATAAGATCTTTGTGGACTATTTCTAATCTTGATCACCATTCTTGCTACAAGTCTATAACATAAAAATGTTATAAAATATAATATAAAGCAATATTAGGACTTCAAATGAATTTATTTTAACGTGATGTTTGTAGTAACTTGATTTATTGCTTATATATATTCTTTATTGCTCTGCATGGGAATAAGTCTTCATGTGACTTTTTGATATCTTCTTACTGCTTGAACAGCTGAACAGCTTTTTGTGCATCCTGATAGGCTAATTTTAAATTTGCAATGTAGTTTGGGTTTTTTTTCAGTACCAACACTTTCGTCAATTTATAGAAATTCAAGCATAGTAGACCTGGCACCAAAGGGCTAACTACTGATAAATAGAAGGGATATTTGAAAAACTTTTTTTTGGTCTTGCTTTGGTATTAGTTTAGCCGGTCTGAGATGCACACAGGAAGAAGTACAGACTGCTACTGTATTTTGAACCTGGTAAATACTACCTATACATTCAAAATTGAATCAAAGAATTTCTGAAGCTGGAAAGGTCCTCTGGGTATGGTGTACTCTGAGCTTCTGCTCAAAGTAGTGTCACCTAAAGCAGATTTAGCCAGTTTTGGATATCTTTAAGGATGGGGGCTTGACAGCCTTGCTGGGCAACCTGTGTACTCAGCACCTCAATGATTTAAGGACATTGCAAGCTGTTGGTTTTCTTTCCAGTGCACGTTTATTTGTGGGTACCTGGTAACAAACAGCAGACTTTTTGCATCCAGCAATATGATCTATTGATTTGTTGTTAAAATTGCAAATTTAAGCCTGAAAGACTAATTGCAGTAACCACTGATAGCACATTGCTTGGTTTAGAAGTGTAACATCTTCTTTGAGTTTAAGGAATTCGAGGATTGAGATAGCTGGCACTAAAGCCTGGACTGGAAAAGGAGTGACTTGAACATCTGTGTGCAGAAACTTCAGAGCCTCTGCAACTTACCAGCTGTCTGTATTTCAGTGTCTACATGAAGAAAGGTCATTCTGGACTGTTGGTGTAAAAAAAGATATATTTATATATAACAGGCAAGAAGCGTGATGTATTGATATGCAAGTCAAAGAGGAAGTTTTATTACAAACCTTTGCCTTCAAATTCTGCCAATGTTTTTAGGCCAGAATTTCTTACATTTATTTGTGAGTGCTGAGTTGTTCATTTCCATAGTGTGCTCCTGAAGTCTCTCAGAGCCCCAAGTTTGTCTTCCTTTAAAAGCTTCAGATTTCCCATGGAAATAGTCAACAACTTTGGTATGTTCAAATGAACTAGGTTTTGAGAGAGAGTTTATGTAAGATTTCCAAGTGTTTGGAAATTCTGTGAATAACTACTAGTTTTTGAAGTAGGTACTCTGTAAGTGTGAAATTCAGGACTTTTAGACAATAAATACAGCTGCATTTAAGACTAACTGATTGCATACATATGTAAAAGAAGATTTGAATTTCATATTACACATTGAAATAAACACAGGATATGCATTTATTTCATAATGAAATCATTTCAGTAAATGAAGGTATTGGACATCTAATTTATTCAGCTATTAGTTCCAATCTCCTGACTCCCACTCAGGCTTCTCTCATTTGCTCAGCTTTGCACCACCAGCTGTCTTGCTGAAACTTCATTGTAGGTGTCCTGCTCCAGTCTGCCATTGAAGTACGACAAAAATCACATCTGACTTTATTACTGAACATTGGGATCAAAGTTAATAGAACCCGCTCTGGCACATACAAAAAAATTCACTTATTTCAGCTGCCAAGGTTCCCTCTTAAGTTATTATCAAAATTTCTTTCTAGTTTCTGTTTCCTTTAAGTATTTAGCTTATTAACAAAATCTTTTGATTCCTCTTTTACAATACTTTATCCATTTCTTCCTGTTTATCAGAAAAATCATGGTTTGTGACTTGGCTGTCAGTTTTCTTGTTTATGGTGCAAGTTTTTTTATTTTGGCTTCTTGTATTTTAAGCTCTTCTGAAGTATTATTGACCAAAAATCTGTGTCTTACCCATGTGCTTACTGACTTTACTGTTGTACTTGGCTTTCCCCGCTCTTCTTTTTGCCATGTTTCATGATTCTGGAATTCTGCATTGTGCTTTTCTCGTGTCCTTTATAACTGCTGATTTTATTGCTTATGTTAAACACATTGCTGATTGGAAGCAATAATTTCAAATTGGGCGTGAGGAGTGGAATCCATTTGTTTAGAAAAAAAATTGACTTTTGTTCTCTAACATTTTCCCTAGTGCAGCTGCTTGAATTGCTTTCCTAAGATAGTCTTCTTACAAGTTTCTTACAAGGTAGATCAGTCTTCAAAACTAATCGAGTGAATAATTTTTCCAATATAGATCTTTCTATATTTTTGTGTTCTATACTTCTAGATGATTCTGAAAAGAATTTAACAAGCTTTAAAAATGGCTTAGGAAGTAGATTGCATACATTGTAAAACCATTATAAAAAGTGCAGATAAAAAAAAATTAATTAATTTTATTCTTTTAAACCTCTACTTAAAATGCAGTAATATATGCACTCTGTCTGTTTTAACTCACTAGAGAGAACTCTGTAACTAAGAGCAGAAAGTGATACCTGTATTGCCACAAGGTCAGATCCCTTGGACTGTTTCTCTGAACCATCTGACATTGCAGTCCTCTTGGGGAAGAAGGATAGTTGGTATCTTGCTTTTGTACAGCAGTCTGGAGAGAAAACACACCATACATAAGTGTTCAGTAGCATATGTCTCTCTAATCTGTCTAGGTATTCATACTCCACTCATCACCATGGCACATGACTGCCTAGCAACAGTTGCATAAAGTAATGGAGAAAATTATATAAGAAGGTTTGAGGACTGGTACTCTTTCCACTTTCCTTTCATGTATATCAGAACCTTGTAGGGAGTGCATATTTTAGTACATGGAGACTTATTTTTCTAATTTTTTTTCCATTTTATTTTCCCAAAAGCACTCCCATGAGCCATTAGCAACAGAAACCAGCACTTCCCAAAAAAGATTCAGCCCTTTAGAACATTCGAATAGGAGTAGGCTTTCTGAAAATGAACAAAGACATCTTGAGGAAAAAAGGCAACAAGCATGAACTGCTATAGTTAAGTCTAAATGATCAGTGCATATGCTCAATAGATGGAGTCAATTTTCATTCCCCGTGAAGTAGTTATTGGAAAATACGTGCAACACGGAGTGAGCAAGGGTTTAAAGTGTAATAACAAAGTCGTTACGTTCTTTATGATGGTCATCTGTAAAGCTGATGATCAGGTAGAGTGTTAAAGCTGTTAATGTTGGACACTTGGCTGTGTATGGGCTCTCCTACTTGAGCCCACCTCTGATGTGTATCTGTGCATATGTGGATGCCTGTCTTCTAGGTGGTTTTTGAGGAGGGATTATTCTACATGAATTTTATCTACATTAGATCATATTTTTTTCATTGTTTTGGTGTTCTTTTGAGAAACCATTCAAAATTCATTGTGGAGCCCAATATAATTTTATACATAGATACTTAATGAAAATTGTACCTTCAGATAATGTGAAGCTGTGTATTGATGTAGGATTTGTTTACTTGCCAAAAGTTCTTCTTGGTGGAGGTAAGGTGAATTCTGAAAAATACTTTATTGTTTGTGACTATTTTTTTCAAACAGTGTGTCTATACCAAAGCTGACTTTCCTAATGGAAAACAGAGGAGGGGTAAAAACTCCAAGAGGAGGGATAAGAAACCCCAAACAGTTGACTGTCTCAAAGTGGACTGTATGGTCTCTGATCAAATAGAACTTTTTACTGGATTGCACATTTATTTTTCAATTCAACATGAAACATTTTTAACCCAATCTGAACTATTTTCTTTTTTTGTTATTATTGTAAATTTTTGTGGGGGAGGGCATATCTATTTTTTTAACTTTTTTGGTAGGGCTAGAAATTTTCCGTATCAATTGTACTACATACTATTGCCTTTTTTTAAAAAATTTTTTCCTTTCTTTCTGCCTCTTTTTATTTACAATAATATCACAACATTTAATTAAAAATATAATATTTTAGTTCAAATCTTTATAATGATTTTTGGTATTTGTATTTGTTTTTATTAAAGTCCTGCAGCTCTTAATATCCTAAACATACTTGGGCATGAAGTAGGGTCAGTAACTAAACAGAATTTAAACAGTCAGAAGAGCATTAATTTTCTTCAGTTGTTTTCATTATTTTTAGGTTGTATAGGGAGAACAATATATAATAATTTAAAATAAAGAAGGTGGATATAATTCCTGTGGTGAATCCAGTTAAGTTTTGCTTATACTTACAATAAAATTAATAGAAATTAGTCTATTAAATCTTCGTTGATTACATGACAGTAAAGGAAGCTGTTGGTTGAAGTTGGTTCCCTGTGGTTTGCAGTCTAGACCCTGCTGTGTTGTAATAGTGCATAAGAACCAGAATGCAACTTGGACTGGAAATTATATATAAACAAGAATAAAACTGCCATCACTGTGGGTAGTGATATGCAACAAAATCTTAAGTTTTTTAATATCTGGAAGAATAGCTTTGAAACTGTACACCCTGTGTGAACTTGGAGGGAGGAATATAAGGGTTATGTAAGTAAAGCAGAACAAACTAGAAAAAAAATCAAGGACCTAAATCTGATTATTAGCTGTTGTAATCGTCATAAGTTGTATAGAAATGAGTTTAAAAAAACTCCAACAAAAACCAAAACTTTTTTAAATTTTTCAAAGTATTAATTTAGATACCGGCTCTTAACAGTGCTGAAGTAAAGCTAGAGGAGTTCTGTAAAACTGATGGACTTTAGTCTGTTCAAACTGATCAGAGGGCAGATGCAAACAAGACTTGTTTAGTTGTCATTTAAAAACCATGAAAGTGTGAAATATTTGCTTTGGTACAAAGAGTACTTGGGGTGTTCCAGTGCTACTAACACTGCAATTTCTATGCAAATGGATATTAGTCACGATTTTTGTGATGAAATGAAGTTAGTATAGTTCTTATAGTTCTGCCCCTAGCCACAGCTGCCACATTTGGGAAAATTGTAAAGATCCTCAAATAGAAGGGTTATGGAAGTATAGAACTGTTTCTCTCCATGGAATATTCTTAAACAAATTCCAAAATTGTTTCTGTCTTCGAGGAAGACTGCGTGCCTACAGTTCTGCTTGACTTTAAGGATTAGATAGAGGAATAGCGGTGATGCCCTGTGGGTTTTTTTCCCTCTTTTTTTCTCTTTTACGTAAGGGGCAGAACATAGAGGCAAAACCCCTCTGCATGGGGAATAGTTTCCCTATAATTTAATTGAGCAATATTCTACAATATGTTGGAGTGTTTTCTCATTAGTCTAGAAAGCTGGCCCGTCCAGTTTTTAACACAAGTAAATAATAAATTAATCTGCATAGCTAAAGATGTCAACTGCAGTCAGCCATCTGCGCCAGTATTGCTGTTGCTCAGCAACTGTAATTTACTACTATGGGAGGCCATGTGATGTGGAGATGGTGTTTGCTGGGCGGTCGCTGGGCGGGCAGCGCAGCCCAGCCCTGCTCTCCCCAGACAGCTTAATCCTTTTCATGATTTGCTCAGTGCAGCACAGATGAACTTTGTTAACCTTCTCTTTGCCGCTCTCTTGATTTGTAGTTAGATTTTTTGTTAATCATTCATGGGTTTCTGGTATATCAAATCTCAGTGAAGTTGATGGAAGCAATGAGCATTTGTTGCATTGCTGCATGATGCAGTGCACTGAGCTTTTTAAAAGTCTTCTTCCTTGCTATGTGCATGAGGCAGCTTAATCATATCCTTGGCTATAAAAACTAATTTTTAGATATCCTGAGATACTGACATTCAAAAATAAAAAAAGTAAAAAGATTATGTACACTATTTTGCTTTATGATTCTAATTATGTAAGCTATAAAAGAATAGTTCTCCAAATATTCATAATTCATGTGCAAACTACAGATTTTTGTGTTGGTAATTTAAGCAGAGTAGTGAAGTATTTTTAAGACTATAATAACCGCATCATATAATTTACCATAGTGTAGTAGCTTTAGAATAGCTAAGTAACATTTAAGAATAGTTTTTCAATATGTCTGTTTAAAATGTTTGCACCAGCATTGGTTTAGCACCAAGCTACAGAGCTTGTAACCACTGCTGTGGTTTGTGGAATGGATACCCACGGACCATGCTGCTGACTAGAATCTAGTGTCATGTTTGTGAGCATCTTGAGTCAGTGTTCCCTGATAAACTCATCTGATACTTGAAAGGAAGGTAAATATGTATTTTGTAGTGATGATCTGTTTGCCTGAAATGAGGATCAGTTGCATACTGTGTACAATAGTTAAATGTTTGATTCAGTTTGAACAGCTGAGATCTTATTCATGGAAGGATGGTGTAGAAGAAAAAACTTTGTCTCCAGTATTGCACAGACTTCTTTAGACGATATTTTCACTTGTATGTTGGTATACTAATTTAATTTGGTTTGTGATAGTTCTTTTTTGTTCATAACAGGATTTTCTGATTTAGTTTCTTGTCTCACACTGCACAAAGCTGCATAAAATCGTGTGCTTGAGTACTTTATTTTTCATGTTTCTCTCATCATCTTTGCAAAAATGTCTGCTAAGAACCAAATCTAGATTCATCTCAGCTCTTTGAAGTTTCCAGGGACCAAATAAGTTGCTGTGTTTTCAGACTAGAAACTGATTTTGTCGATAAAGCTTTGGAGCTGAGCAATTACAGCAAAGTCCACTTACATATCTGTGGTAATGCAAAGGCTTTATAAATCTTTACATTTATATTAATATTTTTATGTATATCTTTAAGTTTCTTTTTATAGCAGCAAATGACTGGTCTAAATGAGAATGAGACCTGTTCCCTTAGAGTGCAGCTCTGCTCTGCAAAAGGACTGTTAAAATGGCTTCTGAAAGCCACATTCATATTGTTTGCCAGTAATTTTTATATGAAATATGTTCAATCGGCAAGTCAAAATTTATTTCTCATGTACATCTGGAATCACAGAATCAACATAGATTCTCTTCCTCCCCTAAGTCATCTGCAGGGATAGAAATTAAGCATGCCCAGGCAATGTGCTTGCTGACAACTTTCCTATTGCTTTTGATAGGTTTGTGTTGTTAGAACAAATCTGAACCCTTTTTGAAGAAAGGAATAGGCACTGGATTGCCTTCAATTGTGTTGGCTCTGTTTAGGATAGAGAGCAGGACTGAACTGAAGTTCTTATTTGTTATTGGTGTCAGCTGTTAGCTTGACTTTCTTTATGCATTCATCATCTATCTACTGTTATAATTTTCTTCTAAGTAATTCTCCATGGATGTTGTTAGTAAAATACTGAATAAATTCATTTAGTGCTTCAAACTAGAAGAGTTGATGCTACAGTTGATGAATACATAAAATAAATTTTAATTACTTCTTTGTTGTTCTGAGGGCACATAGTTTCTACAGCAGTTAGAAAACAAAGTACCATTTTTTTTTTGTTGAGGAGTTGAAATCTGAACAAAATTGCTACATGAAATCTGTCAAATTTACAGTCCTAGTTATGGCACTTAATGGCATGGGTCTCAGAATGAAGAAAATCTTACTGATTTCTTCTAGAAATAAGACCCAGCTCCCACCCCTATATACTGGCTAAAAACAGACAGCTTGGGTTTCTCAGCATCAAAGAGGAATCTCCTTCACAGACAGGAACTTCTAAAGCTCACAAGTTCCTCTGGAAACTTTTGCTTTTTAATCCTACATAAAGGTATTAGAAATGTGGAGAAAGAAACTAGGAAGTCACAGAACTGTTGCCCAGGAACACCTTTAAGGATAAAGAAAAAACTGTATTTTTTGGTATCTACAGCAGCAGCAAGTTTTACTTCATCTGTAATAATGTGTAAGAGCATCTGTATTAAATGGAAGCCTGCTCCTGTTAAAATTTATGAAAAATCTCTGTAATTCCAGTAGAACAAACAGGCAAGTGTTTGATAGAAAACTATATCACATAGCACATTTCATTTTGAACTCCTGCTGTTCCAACAACAGGACTATAGTTTGTGCAGTTTTGTATTTCTTTGAAGATATGTGTAACCTATAATGACTTGATGGTTTTGGCACTTAATTCCTCTCACTAAAATGCATGGGAGGAATTCTATGTTTAAACCAGAAAGATTTAAAAAATAATACAGGTTAGTGAAACTTCCTACATTTTCCATTTTGAAGTTCAGCTGAAGGAGTAGCAAATTCAGTTTTAGTTTTGGAGGCTTCAGTTTCATACCAAGAATGCACATATATGTGTATATGTATATAATTTTTTTTTTTTTTAATAAGGAAAAATGAATGGTTGAGGGTTAAGGTTTTCTCTTCTGCGCAAGGTTGTTTTGAAATCTGTAGCATAGAAGTAATGTTTGTTTGGACTCCAGGTAGGTAGTGGAATCAGACTGGACCAGCTGCAGGTTGAAGACAACCTTAAATGCTTATAAATGCAATTGGAATCTGCACGACTTAAATGTAAGAATTATTCAAACTATTCATTTTTTAGCCCCATCAGCCCTACAGCTACTTCATTTGAGGCTTTAAAGGTGGTGTAGTGACTTTAATTTAGATTTCCTGGAAGCTGAATGACAGACAACAGGTAGGCACCTTTTATTGCCATGGTGTCAAAAAGAAGCAGAAGCAGTGAATCCCTGTGGAAAGTGCATTTTTCAAATATCTGTAAAAATTCTGCGGATAGAGGAAAAAGCCATTCCTTGCTTAGGTCCATTAAAAAGCTCCTCACAGGATCTTGTCTTTCTCCACTGTAGAGTGGAGCCAACCTCCCGAACATAAGAAATCTTAGTTTCTTTGCCAAGCCAGACCACTGTGACAGCCTGGTCTTTGATTACACTTAAACCCTATAAAAACCTTAAGGATTCATCCAGAAATGGTATTAGTATGTATCTTAATTAAATTATGTTACTAATATCTAAAATCAGGTAAGGGAAGTGATCACTAATCAAACAAAATGGGAGTTAAGCTAAATGTAATCCTTGCTCAAATCCTCTGTACAGGTCTGAAATTAATTCCTTTCATAATTCAAAGCAGAGCTTAAATATGTGTTCCAGGTTTTTTTCAGTTGTTTTCACTTTTTAACAGTCATTTGCTATATGGTTTGCAAATAGATCAGAGAACTGTTTAAACAATCTAAAAAAAATTGCACTGAAAATGGAAGATAAGAGCAGCCTTATTATGAATGGTAACTTTACAGCTGAGGCCAAAATTTGGCATCGCCATGTGGAGCTGTTAGTAATAGTGAATTTATATACCAGAGTGTGTTTTTAAACCATGTTTATCAGAATAATTGAATTAACTGTGTTTTAGGGGGCTGCATCCAACTCTTAATTTTTGCTGCTGCAAAAATCCAAGGCTGGCAAGGCACACCAAAGTAATGAATTCATTGCCTCATTCCATGACATCAGAGCTCTTTCCTTCCAGTGAGCTCCAATATTACACAGACAAAATCTTTCTTTGCATGTAGTGCCTCTATTTGTTCCATGGTGTGTGGTAGAGATTTCATAGCATCACAGAATCATTTATGTTGTAAAAGATATTGAAGATCATTGAGACTTGAGTGAGGAACAGCATCCAGGAATCTTCACCCTTAAGGGAAAAGAGACTTATGTTGAGTGTTTTCCTACCTGCAGTTCCCTCTGTTGCAGTGGTGCGTGCAAATGCTGTAGCTGGTACCCTGCATTTCACACACAGACTAAAGACTAGGAGAAGAGCTACAGGTGACCTGCTTAAATATCTGCTTGCAGGTGCAGGCCCATGGGACTCTGTACCATATTGAATGGCATTTTTGCTGCCTATAATGTTTCTGCTAGTGATGGAAAGTGTGGAAAGTAGCACGTGACCACATGTTTTAGGCAGTTTGATCTTTTCTCAGATGGGGAAGCTGGGCTTTTCTGTCTTACCAGAAATATGATTTCCCTCTAATGTAATACTGCTTGGAATGACAAAAAATGTTTTGAAGTTGTGAGGTACTGTAATTGATGAGAAGCATGGGTAAATACATTATTTGCCTTACTCCTTTTCCTCTGTGTGAAAAGAGGGGCCCATTGTATACAGAGGTATAGTAATTACCCTAGAAACTTCTAATAACAGAGGGGTTTTGGGAAACCTAATTATGGCTCTTGAAATACCATCAGGGCTCAGGCAAAGCTCCTCACTGATTTTGGATGAAGACTTGCCCTCTGAAATTGGTGGTAAAGCATAAGTCTGTGTTATTATAAACATAAATGTAAACATAATGCCAGTTTACACCTCTGTGCCTAATTCATTGGATACATATGTACTGCCAATACCTGTGCTCTGTAATTTAAACCATTACCAAAAGCATAAGCTGTGTGAAGAGCTTGATAGATGTATGCTTAAAGATAATTATGCATTTACTGTGTTTTAATTCTGATTATTGTTTTCTGTCAGCAGACTTGATGTGTTAAACTATTTTAGCAATATTTGTCATTATTCTGGCAAATCATTGCTATAAATGAATCACTGCTAGGTCCCATGAAATTCCAGTGCATTTTTTTCATTCTGTTGGGTTTTCATCCTCCAATATTCAGCTGTGTGTAAACTGAATGTGAAACCATTAGAATCATGGGTTCAGTGATAGCTTGACTCACAGCAATGTGGAGAAGAATGAAAATAATCAGCTGTGCATGTTAATTGCAAAACATTATTAGTGACATTTCTCCCTTTTTACACAGAAGTTTCAAATATTGCAGCAAGTCCTATATTAGAATAACTTACTATTATGTTCTCTTAATTAACTTTGTCTTATCTTAATTATAATGCCTTTATTTTTTTTCAGATCAGTGAATGGCTCTGTTTAAACTGCCAGATGCAAAGAGCATTAGGAGGTGACCTAGCAGCAGGTCATGGTCCTGGGCCACAGCCACCTGTACCCAAACAGAAGACACCCATTCCACCTTCAACGGCTAAACCATCTCCCCAGCCACAGCCTGTTCAAAAGAAAGATATTACTTCAAAACCTGATCCTTCACAGTTAGCAGATCCAAAAAAACCTCCGCCACAAAAAAAGCAAACTCCCTTGCCTGGGTCTCCCCCTGTAAAATCAAAACAACCCCGTGCAGAGCCCACTGAGATCTCCCAACAAACCAGAGATGCCACTCCAAAATCTGATCAGGTCAAGCCAACACAGGCTGAAGATAAGCAAAAACAGCCCAGTGTACAGAAGCCTACAGCAGACACTGTATCTACCTCTGCAGCTCTAGAGCAGAAACAGGATTTGGCAGGTCCCAGACCGCCAACTCAGCAGAAAGTGACAGACTCCCCAAAGCCTGAGCTAGCAAAGCCGTCGCAGGACACACATCCAGCCGGGGATAAACCAGATTCCAAACCTGTTCCACAAGTGTCTCGGCAGAAGTCAGATCCCAAGCTTGCGTCTCAGCCTGGGGCTAGACCAGATGCTAAAGCTCAAAAGCCTGTTGAGCCAACACAAACAAAAGATGATCCTAAAAAGTTACCAACAAAACCAGCCCCAAAGCCTGATACAAAAGCAGCTCCCAAGGGCCCACAAGCAGGGGCAGGACCCAGGCCAGGGCCAGCACAGCCGGCACCTCAGCCGCAGCCACCTCAGAAAACTCCGGAGCAGTCAAGGCGTTTCAGCCTTAATCTGGGAGGCATCACTGATGCCCCTAAGCCTCAGCCTACAACACCACAAGAAACAGTTACTGGGAAACTCTTTGGATTTGGAGCTTCATTCTTCAGCCAGGCCTCAAATTTAATTTCCACAGCGGGTCAGCCAGGGTCTCAGACATCAGGGGCCCCTCCTGCAGCAAAGCAGCCCCAGCCTCCACCACAGCCTCCCGCCCCTCAAACAGCCCCCAAAGAGACTGGTCAGGCTCAGCCTCCTCCAAAAGTTGTTCCTGTAAAGAAAGAAGCCAAGCCTCTTACAACTGAAAAATCAGAGCCATCAAAAGTGGATAGTGTTTTAACTAAAGGATCTGATTTAGAAAAGAAACCTGGTTTGGCTAAAGATAGCAAGCCTCAGGCTGCTGAAGCTAAGAAACCTGATGGGCTGTTGGAACCAGACAAAGCCAGCCAGCCTGAAATGTCTTGTCCCCTTTGTAAAACTGGACTAAATATTGGTTCTAAGGATCCCCCCAACTTTAATACCTGTACCGAGTGCAAGAAAGTTGTGTGCAATCTCTGTGGATTTAACCCAATGCCGCACATAGCTGAGGTAAGGTGACGGACTCTGTGTTTACCCTGTATTCCTACCTACAGGCTCCCTGTGCTGTGGAGACATAAATACCTGGGGTTTAGCTATTGAATTGTTAAGAAATTTTCTTGAGCATTTCATCATCTGAGGTCTTTTAAAATTAAGGATCTGTGTTGTATGAAGATACATTTCAGAGACCCACTTGTCAGATAGTACTTCTGATGAATTTTTGGCATATAAGGAGGTCTGGTATAGGTGGTTGCTAGGGCTTTGAGACATAAGCAGATATGGTTATCAACTCCTATGAAATTGGTGCTGCTATGACACAGCAAACTACTGTACTTTCAGTCTAAGCTTCTTTTTGATATACTTCTGTGTTGTCTGCTAACATGTACTTTTTTAATCAGTGCCTCTGATTCAAAAAACTATTGAATGAAGGAATGTGTTAATTCTTAGTTATTGCCCTTCCCTCCTGTTTAGTATATCCCCAAATTTATTCCATTCATCTTATTCTGGCTCTGGAGTCTTTGCATATGCTGATGCGCTCATTAGGAAGGTTGAAGTTTGAGTGATACCTGTGTGGTGAAAGATGTAATTTTTTGGCAAGAACAATGAAAGGCTCATAAAGTTACTTCATTCATTAAAGACTGTCACTTTGAAAGTGCTTTTTTCTGTGATTGCCTGAGACAGCTACTTATATTTAAAAGAATTACACGACTTATTTTCAACAGTTTCCTCACATTGCATGTTTTTACCCACTTCTTTTCTCCATGTAATTTCTTTTTGACAGGGGATTGGAAACTTTATATTAGCTTAATTGAAAGGTGGAGGCACATCTTACTTGCCCTATGAATTTGGCAGGTTTAATTCAACAGAAGCAGACCACTTAAAAATACTTGTGAGCAGTTGAAATGCTTAAGTTGGTCTGTGCAGCACATGAAGACTGTGGTTGTCAATGCTCTGCCTTTAAAATCTGAATGAATAAATGACAAATGACTGCCAGGGTTAAAGGATATCACATCTCTGCCTTAAGGTGAGAATAAATGTGGGAAGAAATAGCACACTGCAGGGAAAATACTGCTTATGTTGTTTGCACATGCTCTTTGCTGTGGATTATTTTCTGGAATATACTGTTATTTGAGAGGTCTTTGTCCTACTATAATAAGCACATTTTATCCAATTCATGAATGTGTTGTCTAATGCGTTTGGTCACTTAGGTCAGAAAGAAAGGCCTGAAAATGCAGGAAGATTGATCAGTGATTGAAAATTGATTTTTAACATTGTTTATGCACTGAATACCATCAAACACACACAATGCTTCATCATTGCCCAACTGTGTGTAAGCACACACACACTTATGTGGGTTTAAATGTGAAAAATGCATATGGCTTTTTTCAGATGCACACTAGTATGCATACACAGAGTACCATGGAAACAAGATGTGTCAGTTCTGGTGAAATGCTGCTCAAATGACAACTACATAAGTCTTGGTGCATGACTTGCCTTCTTAGAGTTGACTTAGTTGTGATGGTGTGAGCCTGCCTTGTGGTGTGCAGACAAGATTCCTGGAATTCTTCTGGTTAGGATGAGAAGGCTGGTACTCAGTTTCTGTTTTTCCATCACTGTTTTTGTTAGAAGATTCTCTCTTTTTCTGTTCTTTAGAATATGCAGAGCTTGAAATATGATTGATTTTCCTAATCTGACTTCCTCATGCCTTTCTTTGTTTCTCTTTTGGTTCCTGCTTGCATTTTCTTCTTCCTTGTACTACACATTTCCACCTCTGTCGACATTTTCTGCCTTGCCTTCTTTTTTCCAATCAGTTTTGCTAAGAAGTGTCAACTTACTTTTCCTTCACAACAGGAGGTGGTTTAGTTGGCTGAAGGCATCCTGACTTTTCTTTGCATAAAGATTGGACAGACAGAACATCTCCCAACTGAGCGGTGTAAATAATGTATTTATGCTCAGATAGCAGTTCTTTCCCTGGATGCACAGTATGTAGTATATTGCTTTTACATGACAGAAACATGATGGTGAGAAAATAGTTTATGCTCACTTGCATACTCTTTTTGTCCACCAAGTTCTTCTAATGTGTTCAGTACCATATTGGAGGTTTTATTTACTTGTCTCTTTCTTTGGGGGTTAGGAAGGAGAAATAGAAATGCTTTTTAAAATTGGTCTTTCTGGTGGTTTTCTACCTAATTCTTTTATTTCTATACTGTGTAATCAGATAAAAAATAAAATTCCAGAAGCTACATGCCTTCTTGGCCCCAGAAGTGATTTTGGATGAACAAACATAATGCATCTTAAACATAATTTTAGTTTTTCTTTGGGCCTGCAGATGTATCACAGTTATTCTGACAGTTGCTTCTGTGTCATCTACAAGTTGTTTCCTCAGTAATGGCTGAAAATGGGTGGAATTTTATTGTCTGAGTGATGGCTAAACCCTTGTTGCCAACAAAGCTTATATTAGGCTACATGATAAGGATCAGTCCGATGGAACAGAGAAACCAGTGTTTCACTCTCAAATGGAGAGGAGAATCTAACCCCCGTGGGCACTTCTACCTTAAGATCTCTCAGCAGGGAGTTTTTTCCAGCCAACATGCTGCTGTACTGCAAGACATGGCTGAGAGTTCTTTTAAGGGAAGAAGGTGCTTTCTTACAGTGGCAGTTGTTTGTTCTTGTGTGTATGTGACAGAAATAACTTTCAAAAAGTCTTAGAGCTGCTGCAGTCAGTCCTCTGATAACCCCTCTACTGCAGAAAATAGAACTAGACTCTTACCTAGTCAAAATCAACAATATGCTATTTACTTCAGTGAAGTTGTTTTGATTTGTGCAGGCAGAGAATTAGGCTAGAATACTTTTTCTTAAAATGAGCTGACTGTTCTTTTTCTCCCTGATTTGTTGATACAACAATCAAGCAGTTATTTACTTAAATGGTAATTTATCCATGATGCAAATAGCCACAAACGATTAAATAAATGACACTTGATACATTTCAGAGACCCACAGGACCATGGGAGCCCTAGTGCATTAGCAGGCTCCTTATTCTGCCATTTGCTCAATGGGGAGGAGAACTGTTTACCAGCTCCGTAATTAGCTTTCCAGCTCAGGTAGTTGGAGCAGCTCTATTTTTAGAAACAAAGCACAAGATCACAACTGCTGAAGCCAGAAATGAAATGTGTGGCAACGACCATTTTGTGCATTTAAAACTCAGTGAACTGTTCAGAATATTGAGCAGGAGCAGAGATGGTTGTCTATAATGTAATTAAGGACGTTGAGGTCAGGAATATAGAACCTGTGATCAATTAATGTAGTAATAAAACATTTTAAAAAAAGATGATTTAAAAGCTAAACCAAGGAAAAATAAGATAATCCAGATTTTTAGATTCTATATGGGCAATAAGAAGGATAACATCTTTATAATAGAGTCACGTTATGAACAGAGAGAGCTGAAAATGTGAAGTGTGTATATGTGACCATGCTAATGGATTTAATCTAATAGAACTGCCAGGAGAACAACAGAAGCACTTTTTAGTCTACAGATAGCTATAAAATTACCTGGAAAGGTACGAGCAAGTAAAGAATGTTCCCTGTGTGAAATAAATTACTGGGGCTGCAGAAAGGAGAGAATTTTTAAATGATGGAGAAGGACAGGGGGGACTGGGGAAGACACATCGTATCTCTGACTTGCTAAGGATTTTTTGTTTGAAAAAGATGTAATCTGTTAGATATGTGATCAGAATAGATAATATAAACAATTTTAGAGTGATATTTCTTAATATGTTTATTACAGCACATATAGTCTGTATGAAATTGTTTTACATTGGTGGATACGATGACAGGAGTCTACAAAGATTGATGGTTGCTGTCCCATCTATATTCTTATATATCTTTTTTTTTATAAATAGATGTATAACTTTGTAAAAGAATTTACATGTTTTTCTGATAACTCATTTTTCCACTCCTACTTATTAGACCTAACTAAATAAATACTTTTTTCTTGTCCCCACATACTGTCACCAGAAGGCAAAGCAAAAATATAAATGATTTTTTTTTAAGTAATCACAGTGCTATCATTAAACTCCATAGTATAATCAGGTGAAAAATTGGTACCTTCCTCTCTAGTAGGAACTTCTAGATGTAGCAATAAATAGCATTTTGGAACTGATATAAGTCTCTCTGGAGATGAAGGGAGGGATTTTGTGGTGGCACAGTGTCATATACCTGGATACATCTTGGGTTTTCTACCTCCTCCCAAAATCCTGCATAACGGGTACTGGCACAGGTGAGTGAGCACCCAGTGTAAATAATTCTGCTAGTTTCTGTTTTTCCAAGACTTCACTGATATGTGAAATGGAGTGAGGCCCTGAGGAAGTGTGACCTGATATGCAAGCTTCAAAAGTAGGCTTTAAAAAATAATTTAACCCCACCCCCCCAAACCTATACTAAGTGAATCAAACCCTGCTATTGAATGCCCAGATGTACTTTGGACTTCTTAAAACAAGTGTGCCACAACATTATAAAGAATAATCCATCTATTATTCTAATGAAAATCCCTAAAATAGTGTACTGCATCATCACTGAGGTGACACCCATTGCCTGTCTTTAATTAATTAACAGCTCTGTACTGTAATGTGTTTCCTACTTGAAAAAGCTCAGACCACTCTGCAAACTGGGAGGTTTACCTCTTATAAGAAATTCCTCTCTGCTCTCTTGTGTTTGGTGATGAGTTGTTTTGGAAACAGATGGTGTCTGGGAAACACAGTGAAGAACAATTTGCATTAAAGATACAAAGGGAAAAACAACCACTCCTTTCAGTTGCATAATTTATCTTCTCTGTTTCTTCCCTCTCCCTTTAAAGATCCTTTTAAAATTTTGATTGTAAGAGAGTGAGTGCTATTACTGTTTAATAAACTAACTAAATAATATAGAACATAATAGGGTAGCACAACTTATGAACAACTAGCACTTATGAAAATTCTATCCATTAAATGATAATTCTTTATAATTGAGAAAATATTAAAACTACTGCTAACTATTATTTTGAAAGATAAAATCTGGCATTGAAAAACAGAGTGCATGTTAGATGATAAAAACCCCACTATATTTCTTGACAGTCAGAATGAAATTAATTTCACTCCAAATTAGGTATCCTACTTTTCTGTTTAAATTATTCAATATGCATGATAGAAAAAAACATGAACATGGAAATATTTTTCATAACAGAATGACTCATGTCTTCTATTTTTCCTATAAAGCACATATATTGTGTATTTACAAAATAGAAGGGCTAGTGTGGAATGACTCTTTGATGGATGATTTAGTCAAAATTGAACACAGATAAATATTTTTTAAAAATTTAATGCCTGAATTCACTTTTTAAATAAGGTTGAAGGGCTTAAGCTTCATCAAGAGAGTTAGATTTCCGGTATTTGCATTTTAATATTCATATTTAAATTCTTAAAGACAGACAGATACTTGTAAGCATGTTAGGAGCTCGTGTCCTTCTATGATGCCTCAGCTAAACCTGTTCCAAAAAGCCCAGCTTTGACCTGATGATTTTACAGAGGCCTGAACTTCTGTCTTTTACACACGGCTTGAGCTGTTCCTTTTGAGCAGTGTCTAGCTTCAGTTTAAACCCCTGTGGAGTCCATACATGGAGACCTCTTGTGGGATCTGATTTTGGTGTGTCTTTGAGAATAGTTCCACCAGAGGCAGTACTTCTTGGCCTTAAGCATACCAGCTACAGTTACTTTAATAAATAATAATAAAGCCCGCTCATGGTCAAATGTGATGTGGTGGTGGTTAGCCAAGTTTATTTCTTCTTCAACGATATTATATGCAAAATACAGATCTGCAGATAGATATGGAACCTCAGGACTCTTATCCTCAGCTCAGGCCATGGTACAGCCAAGCTTCTTGTCTCCCAATTTCCTCCAAGACCCCACAAATCTGCACTTAAGTTTCAGCAGAGTGAACAGCTGCATCCAGATAACCTATTCAGTAGATGTCCTGTGATGGTTTTGTTTGAATTCCTCATCACTGTAGAGGGAAATGAAAACATCCCTACTTTCTCACAACTTTCTCTGAACAGGTGTCTTGCAGTTCAGTAGGGCTCCTTGGTCCAGAGAAAATTATACATTAACGCAGTTTCATTTTTTGGCAGTCAGGTTTGATGGTTATTTCTGAACGTGGTCTTGGGACAGTATTTGAAAGCAAGGCATCTTAGATTTCCACGGTTATTAGTCAAGGCATTCATTACAAGACTGCATTCTTGTTAATTTTCCTTTTCAGTATTTATGACCATAAAATTAGGTTTTGTTTTTTTCCCCCTGAAATTAAATTCAAGGAGTGAAGATTGGTCCCATTGCTCAAAGTAATAGTGTGACCTTTGGAAGGACTATTACCATGATTAATTGCCTGCTATTTGTTTTCTTTATTCTACTCTCTAAAAGTTTCCAAATTACCTCTCTGAACAAAGAACTCCATTGAAACCAACAATGAGATACAGACATAAAGCCATGTAAGGCCAGATGGCTTTTATTAATGCTGGTAATGGCTACTGATGGTGTGAAATCCAAAGGGATGTCTATAGCAGCACTGCTGCTGGCACCCACAGCTCCTGTCTATCTGGCTATTCTTCATCCACGTGGAATTCATTTGCAATGAATTCTTTACTTATATACACTTATTCCATCTTAGATGCCTTTGCATTTTTGAAAGAGAAAATGCTTAGGCAAGTGATTAATGCAGAGCTCTTAGTGTTGATTTTTGTGTGTGGTTTATTTTTCTCCTGTGCAGATAGTTTATAAACTAATGTATTAGAGACAGTCAAGGTGGAGTCACAAATCTAAAACAGATTATCAGGAAAATTACTGACCTGGCCTTGAGCCAGGTGATTTTCTTCTCTGTTACTTCATTAGAAATTTGGTTGGTTTCCCATTATTGAATGAGGAAGAAGTCTTTTGAAAGCTAAGCTGGTATTAATTGTTCGAATTTTTGCACTCAGCTTTATAATAGTAATTTAAAGATAATTTATTTATTGAGATAAAGGTATTTCATGTTTTTCTCTTCCATTACAGAAAAATACATTTTTTTCATGTTTTATTGAGAAACAAAAATGCTTAATTTAGACACTTTAAATATTGCTGTGAGTTTTAGTTAATTTCAATAAAAGACCCAGTCATCCACTTCCAGATTTTCATAAGCAAACAAACGAAATCTACTGTATGTAAAGTGCCTTTTTTTTTTTTTTTTTTGTGCCCAGGTAAGACATTACATGCTATCTGGTCACATTAATGATATGTGGAGACATTGTCATAACTTGTGTGACCATAAAAATATAAAACATTTAGCTTTTTATAAGAACCCTTACATAGTTTTGGTGTTCCAAAAGATTCCCTATAGGGGGAGGTTCAAATGAATTTTTTTTTTTTAATTTTCCAGGAATATGAAGAGCTGATGCTCTTCCAAGGAACAAATGCTATAAATAGCATTTTGAAAATGCTATTACAGCATTTTGAAAAATATCTGAGGATTTTATATATCTGAAACCAGGATATTTTTCCCTGCATATTTGTTACTCTGATCGACAGTAGTCGGACCGATAGATCGTGTAGTATTTAATAATATTCTGAGAAGACAGTACGCTGTCAATTTAAACATTTGCATATATTTTGTGATCCCATTTCTTGAAGAACAAAGCTATTTATGTTAAAAATTTCATGTCATTTCTGCTGACCAAAAGCCGAATGTTGTCACACCACAACAGTATATTAGTAAAGAAAGGTCAACATTTCACACAAAGAAATTCTATAAAATCGCTTGTTTTCCACTACTGTGGGATGATTTTAAACTTAATGGTATAGCATGAGCATAATCAAAGTAATTTTGCAACTAATTTTAACTGTTTGTAGGAAGTGCGACCAGCTGTAAAAATAAACCTTCAGATGTAAAGCTAGAGATGAAATGAGCAAGAAGGGGCACTTACCTGATTTCTATTTGTATTCTACACATTAATATTTCCCCCAGAGTAGTGGAAAGATTGTGTCATTTAAAGAGACAGTGGCCAGTAATTATTTTTAGTATTTCTGAAATGCAAATAGTTCAGTGGACCAGAATGAGAACAAGCCTGGCTTCAGATTTAATGTTATTTATCTAATAAATTGATTTCACCAGTATTACTAAGAGTAAGGATGGAGGCTGAGGGGAACCTAAGCCATTATATAGTAGTGGAAAGGCGATTAGATTCATGCCAGTAAGCTGCTGGAGATGCTGTCTAGCAGCATTTGAAACAGGAGGTCGCAGACTGATGTTGAAGAGGGGGATTAGCTGCTGCTGAACCATTCTGGTTGAATTTTGCACAAAATGCTGGTGAGTTGGGAGGGAAAGGGGGAAAATATATATTTTTGCATCACTAGGGAAAAAAAAAAAAGTAAGAGCCAGTAGGCTGTATCAGACCAGAACACTCACTGAGAAGAATGATGAGGTGTATTAGTTTTCCATCTGTGTTTTATAGGTTAATGAAATTACTCAGACAGTGAGGTAACTTAGGCTTCTAAGGACAAGGCTTGAAAGACCATCTGGTGGTCTTCTGTTTTTAGTGTTTCTAGGTTAGTAAATTTCTTTGTTGTTGTTGGGGTATTTTTTTTCCTTTCTTTTTTTCCCTTAGCAAACAGCCTTCACATTGGAAATGGTCCAGCTGTCATGTATAGAGATTAGAAATTGAACATACGAAATCTTGTCCTTAAGTATACCATTCTAATGTGTGTAGTTACTTTTTTTGAGAAGATTTTGTGGTTACCTGAATAATTATTTTAAAAACTCAAAATGTATTTGTGATAATTTTTTTTTTTTGAGATTTCTGGCCATATTCCTGACATCCATAAGGAGTATATTGTTGTGATTTGTTTGGGTTTACAATAGAATTCTCATAATTGCACATATTTGCAAATACAGGAGTACACTGAAGATGTTGACATAACTCTGATCCTCATCAGTAGTTGTCAATACAAATATCTGAAGGTTTTTTTTGAAGTGTCACTTCCGTAATTGGTCTTAAGTTTTTGTATCTTCACTTTTATATGTAAAGAAAAAATGTATTTCTTTCTGATTGCTGACAAACTCTTAGCTATTGTCTTCAGGATAATAGTTAGTAACTATATTTTTGTACATTTAGAGTGTGATATTAAGTTCTTTACTGTCTGGAAAAGCTGTCACATATGCCTGTTCCTATTCTTCACCCTCCCCCAAACCAACACACCAACTCTTAAATGTCATACATAATATGTATGTATATACATATTATTTCCCCACAGCAATTCATGAAACATTGAACTCTGATGTAGTACAAGAAAACCAACCTGGGCACATACCCAACTCAGATGCTCTCTTCTTGCTTTTGAATTACAGTAGGAAAAAACCTGGAATATTTGAAATACTTGTTATTTCTTAAATTTTTTGTATTGAAATATGCTCCAAATTGATGCTTGTTTGCTCAAAATTCAATTTGACACAGAAAATTGGCTAAAGCAGTAAAGTTGCAACCTATTTAACCCTCTGGCTCTTGTTTTTGGAGTTTCATAAGAGTTTCTATATTTCTTTTAAAGTCAGAAGTGGACATTGGATTAAAGATTCAGCACTATCTCTAAAAGTATTTGTATTTTTGTAAAGTTTAATTCTAACTATAGAAAGGCAAGAATTCAGAATAAAACCAAACTGTGCTTAGATTTTTTCTTTTTAAAAGTGCAATGTATTTTCTACTTAATGTGACTTAAGGTTGATGTCACGGCATGACATTTGTAAGACTGAGAAATTGTAGGCTTTGTACTCATGACAGAACAAATTAAACAGGACTACCTCTTTCATGGGCTTTGTATGTGCACCTTTGTGCTGACCTACAATGCACTTCTGTTTTTTCCTGACTCAGTCATAGCCAAGAACACTTGCATTGTGCTGTGCAGTGAAATTTTTAAAGTCGTGTGCCCAGTATAGCTGGGACTCAATTACACTGTTATCCCAGACCTCTAAAGAGGAAGAGCACTGCCATTTTTCTTCTATATCACCTATCAGCAGGATCTCCTGATCAAAATATGATCTCTCATTTGATTTGGCATATTTTTAGATACTTTATCTGTGCTGCTTCTTCTCCAGACCTGTAAGAATTGTTTTAGTGCTCTGTCACCCTTCAAATGACAAATCTTGGCAATGTTTTTTCATGAGGTGCAATGAATGCACATTGTAGCTAAAGGAACTTAGGTTTGAATCCATAATGTTTTACAATTAGTTACAGACATAATTAGAGGCTTCAGTGAAATTCATACTCGTCCCTCCCCTTCCTTTCTTCTGTATGCTATTGGTAACTGGAATCAAGAGAAGTTCAGCTTTAGTATGGTGAATTGGCCTGTTCCAGGTGTTGGTCTAAGGTATGACACACTTTCCCTGATGAGTTCCTTAAGCGCATTTGAGTTTGGTCCTTCATGTCTTTCCAGGATGAAATGAAGATATATTTGATGCTGTAAGGATCTGTATGTCTTTAGTACCTATAAAGGGCAAGGTGATGCTCATGGGATGCTCCAAGAGTTGAACTTTGAACCTGATCTGTATGTCTGGAACATTTATATTTGAATCAGTTCAGCTAAACGTTACATTCTACTTTCTCCTCCCCCTAAATCAACTTCCTTTCCATACATGCTGAAAGAGTTTTTTTTATATTTGAAATTGTTATTTTCTTCTATTAACTATGGGTCTCCTTTGTCTTGTCATCTTTTACGTTAAAGGTTTTCATTTTTTAAGTGTCTCTTTTTGCTCCAAGGCAGTGGAGGAGAAAAAAAATGCAGGTTTAATGAGGTAAATTCATTAGTTATTAACTGGTTTTCCAGCTTCAGAACTTCTGTTATTTCATCCTGAATCAGTATATGCATTTTTAAAGTGTAAGGCCTTAAAAACACCCTGTAATTTACGGAGCTTTGAAGCATCTTGCAATGAAAATTTGTTTAGTAATGATCTATTTTCTGAACCTCTATGTGAAAACAGTTAATCCCTATGTTCCAATAGGATTTATGAGGGGTTTTATGCTCTTAAATAATGTTTCGTTAGGATGACTTTTCCCTATAGAATTAGTAATTCTCTACAAGCACACAATCTATATTTTTTGATCTAAACTTGTTATTCAAAAATAAGTAGTCATTTGCCTTTTAGATCCAGGGATATGACATCAGAAATGATGTGTTATCACTAGAATGAAAATCTACTAGAGCAGATATTATAAATTCATAATTAGTAGCAAACAGTTATTGATATATTACAGTTATAATGGGAATCAGGGTGCATGGTTGTATCCAGCATGCAGGATACAACTTTCAGAGCACATCAAGGAAAATTTACTCTGATTTTCTTTCTGAATCTGAAGCTATGATAGTGATTGCCTTTCTTGAATGGCTTTTTCCCCTCAGTTTGCTTTATTCCAGTTGACACGTTCTGTCCTTATGACTTGGATTAATTCTGTGTGCATTGCAGGGTATTAATATCCCTTTAAATAAGTTTCCTATTGCTTACATAGATTGTATAAAAAGTGGCCTCATAGTCTGTGAGGAATCATTGAACAGCATTTAATTTCTTTCAGTACTAAAGTTTGTATGTCTGTAGTAGAAAAGAGGAGAAATCAAGGTGTCCTTGCAATGGTAATTCAGTTTCCTCTGCACAGGTTCCTCTCTTTATGCATTGGAATCTTCTTTACACAACTCAGGGAAAGGAATGCCGGTAGACTGACACTGTTTTGAGAAGGTCATACTTTGAATTTTTAAGTACCGCATATGTACTTGCTGATAAAGTAGGGTCAGGTACTCGTTGGCGGAAACCAGTGATTCCCCTGGCACACCTTCTAAGAACTTTCACATTTTTGAATGTACCTTATGTGTACAGTTTCTGTTCACATAAAAATATTTATTTCTGCTGACAGGTCTTCTCTGCTTGGCACCACTTATTTCTTTGCATTTGACTTCAAATGTGTTGTACGAAATCTGTCTGAGAAGAGATACATCTTGAATTTTGTGTTTGAAACACTACTACTCCTATAGTATCATTCTCTTCTTTTCAACTTTTATTTTCAGCCATTTAAAGCAGTCATTTTGATTGCCTGTTTTCCACTTGATAGTGAAGTTAAATGTGTGAACATCATATTTAACTACCAAAAAGTAAGATCCATTTTTTAAAACATTAAGAGAAATGAAAAAAAAAAAAAAAAGGCAAGTGGAAAGAAGGTGCTGGCAGAAAGATGATGATTTGCAAGTTAGTGCAATAAAAAGTAATAAGTCCAGTTAACAAAAGTGTATTTCCTTGCAGTTATTTTCCTTATATCTCCTGAATGTACCAAACTAGAAGCCAGTGCTTCTGCATGGAAGAATATGGCAGATGGAATTATTTCTATGCAAGTATTAAAAAGAAGGGCTCTACATTTTCTGTGTCATAATTTAGTTTTGGGCTTCAGTCCCTATGCTGTCTATTCTTAGCATCATAAAGCATAATGGAAGTATTTAGAGATTCAAATGCATAGATTCATGCTGTATATCACTTCCTTATGTATCTGCAGATGGTGTGTATATTTTTGCATACTGGATTTTATGGTGGTTAGAATACATTTGATGGGATAAATGTAGGGAAGTGCAAAGATTCATTGCAAGTGATTCATTCAAAGACTTACATGTATCTTTTGTAAGCTGCTTGGTTTCCAATGAAGACTCTGAACCATTATCTTACTTTATCACTACTTCTTTTTAACTTTGATGAAATTTTTTTTCTTGTTCAGTCAAAAAGGCTGGGAGTCTGATCTATTAAATGCTTGGATGCTTGATGTTGAAAGGTTTATCTATATGTATGAGCAGAATAAAATCAAGTAAGACCTTTTAGTGCATAGAAACAGAATACAGGAGGTCCATTTTTCTAAGGTTTTTGATTGAGACCCCAGATGAGCACTGCAATGTAATGGCAAGTGAAAGCAGTGTATGTTTGAATTATGCATGCCCTGCGAATATAAAGGCAGAAAGTTTGCAAACTTAGTCACAGGAATGGATTTCAATGATCAGTCACAAGTTGATCCATTCAATTAATCAGGATTTTTTCCCTGGGCTCAGTAGAGTTTAAAAGTCATGAAATTCCCAAACTCTGTTCTTGAGAACAGACTTTCTTCATAATATCCAGTTTTTAAAACTTCTTCCCACAGGAAGCTACTAAAAGGGAAAGATGAGTCTCTAAGTACAATATGGGGGGTACTCACTGGGAGAATTGTCTTAACTTTTGCAGTGGCCTTCATTCTTCATCACACGTGGAAAATTTATGCAACCGACAGCTTGTAAACTAGACAGATGTGTTTAAGCTATTATGGAGTGTGTATGAATGGAAAGGGAAGGCGCAGCACAAGTTTCTTCTCCATTTGTTGTTTCATGAGAAGGAGATGTCCTTTGCCCATGCTGGTGTTCCACAGCATCTACTCTCATGACAAGCTGTCACTCAGCATAGTCCTATCGAGCTGTCTGAAGTAATGTGGAAGGTTAGATAAGGGAAGGAATTACAAGACAGTGATGTCTTTTAGAAGAAAGGAGTCTCAAAATTAATCAAATAGGTAACATAAATGTAATTTTCCTTGATTTATTTCTCAAGAGTTGTTGGAAATGACTCTGGTTTCAGAGAACCTGGCACTGCTCAATCAGCATCATGTAGCACCTGTTCAAATCCATGGAAATATATTTCTTGGTTTTAGCAGATAGTGTTGTCTGACAGGATGTGACTGAAATAAGTCAGCCTTAAGAACTCACAGAAGCAGAACTAAATACCAGTTTCAGTGCTTACTTTCTGTCTCTGGGGATATATTTTCTTAGTGGCATTTAGGATTTTAGAGCTTCTTCTTCTAAACTGATTAGCTAAGTGAGAAACTTTGGCTCTCATTAGTAGTTATTTCCAGATATGTTCAAAGATATGGCACTAGAACCCTAAACATTACTTCACTAGGCTTAGAAGGATTTTCATGAAATTTCAGAAACTTACAGCTCAAGCATTAGTGTTGCAAGTAAAAAGCTTTCACGAGAGTAATCTGATCTACTTCACCCTTCTGGTTATGGGTAGGGCACTGCTATGTCCCACTCCTTTGAAGGAGTGACTTATTCTATAAGGAGCTCAGTTTGCCTGATTGAACTTTTCAAAAAGAAGGAGAAAGCTTATTAAGAAAGTAGGTGACAAACTTAGTTCTTCCTGAGTAAAGACCATTATGATGAGTGAAATCTTTCAAGAAAGTGACTTATGTGGTACCATCACTTAAAGTGATGCATGCTCGTTTTTCATGGTACTGCTCTATGTGTGTAGATGTAGAAGTTTTGAAAATATGTAATTGGTTTGTGACTAGAAACTTTGGTCACATCCCCATATTTGCTACAGTGAAATCCAGATGTATCCTGGGCAGTTCTAGATGATTGCTCTGTACTTTTAAAGTCTTGTCTCAGGCCTTTCTAAATGTGCAGTTCTTCTATTTGAGGAGAGGGGGAGTTGCTTTTTAAGACAACAGAGCATGTTTCATATAAGAAAATACATTAAATGTGTTTTTAGTCTGTGCATACTATTGCAAGGACAAGAAAAAGAGTTGAATACTACACTTAAAGAGCACACTGAAGGCATAAATTTTGAAGTTGCACTTTGAAGAGCACCAGCAATCTATAGGTATCTGAATATAGCAACAAGATGACCAAGAGTCTGAGTCAGTGCTAATATACATTTGTCATTTATGCTTCCAATTGTATTAGTGGTGATGCTACTGAATCCTTTGCTGTCAATACTGTTAGCAGCCAACATGACCAGTCTCTGTAAATAAGGGTGTTGAGGGTGGCAGCAAGACCTCATTGATGAGATGTGCACTGCAACAGCATTTGAACAGGGCAAGCAGAACAGGTGGCATGGGATGTTAGACAACTAACACAAACATTTAAATTGCAGACACAGAATGACTGAGGTTAGAAGGGACTCTGGTAGGTTATCTAGTCCAACCTCCTGTTCAAAGTAGGGTCTACGAACCACACCAGGTTGCTCAGGACTTTGACATCTAGTTTTGAAAGCCTCCATGAAGAGAGGCTGCATAACATTTGTGGACAACCTGTTCCAATTCTTCAAAGTCCTTGTGGTGAAAAAAGTTCTCCATACACTTAGTTTAAACTTATGTCTGCAGTTTCTTGTCCTGTCACTGGGCATCACTTTTAAGCACCTGGCTCTGTCTTCTCCAGGGTCTCCTCATAAGTAAAGTAACCTTATGTTTCAGTTAGTTTCCCAAAGCAGACATCTGCATGCTGAACAAACCTCTTTCCCTCATCTTCTCCTTACAAGGGAGTTTTTTGAGCCTCTAACCATCTTCGTTGTCTTTTACTGAGCTTTCTGCTGTTTGCCACTCTTTTTTGGTACTGGGAGAATGATACTGGATGTAGTGTTTAGCAGTGGGCCCATGTTTTTCTTGTCCAGACCTTTTCTTGCATATTTAGCATAGAAAATATTCTTGTGCCCTTGATGTCCCTTGCCAGTTTCAATCCTAGGTAAGCTTTGCTTTTTCTAGACAGATGGCTGTGTAGTGTTTCTAAATTCCTTCTTTGTAGCCTGTCTAATTAGAATGCTAGTTCTGGAGTAGAGGCAGGGTTCTGCGGTCCAGGCATCCTGTCCCATGTGTGCAGCTGGTTGCTCTAATGACATAATCTTACAGCAAACACTGTGTGCAGGAATATTTTGGAAGACAGCTAGCAAGTGCAAAGAAAAATAGAAATATGCCTGTAATTACAATGCTGTTTGGGGTTTAATGTTTACTTATATTAACGTGAACCTTTTTTGACAGTCTCCTGGTCCAGGCATAGATTGTACCTGTTATGGCAGTTTATATTTCTGATAGCCATGAGAAACCATCTCAGCTTCTCAGAGATGATAAAGCTATTGCTGCTGTGAGTCAAATTTACTTGGAAGTTAATGCAGTTGTCCATCTAAACTTTATGATGATGTCTTGTTCTTCTGCACTGATCTACTTGGCACCATTGTATCTGTCACATTTAATAAAGCTATATTCATCTTCAACTTTATTTTATGTAGGAATTGCCAGACTTAGCATATCAACACATCACATTGTATCATTGCTATGAGATCGGGTTGGTTTACCGTAGCAAAGAGTTTGTTCTTCAGTGTTAAAAAGTTAGTGTGAGTTACTGTGTTTATCACTACTTATAACAATACTTATTTTCTTATCATAATATATGATCAAAATTCTGACAGATGTTCCAAGGCTGCGTGACAGAGGTGTTACTACATGTTACTATGTTAAATGACTGCTTATTTGCATTTGTTCTTTCATTATCTCTAATAGATGATGACACAGCATAGTGGGGGAAAAAATTATATTAAACCAATGTAGTGAAAGAGACAGTTTTAATGTGGTAAACACAAAATTATCTTGACAAGCCAAAGAGACTCTGTAATATTCAACTCTGTAGCTCATTTTTAGGAAAAGAAAAAAAAATTCCTCTTTAAACCCCAATACCTTGATGTTTAATGACGATTTATTTGTTGTGTAAGCTGAAGAAGAAAGCATTTATGTGTTACTGGTCTGTAGGTATAGTTTGAATAGAAGTTGTTATTTGTGTGTGGATTCAGTGTATATTTTTATTTTGATATTTAAATCCCAGATTGGAATCAGTCTGGGGGGTTGGATTGTGTGTAACAACCAGAAGCAGTGACGTCCACAGTCTTTTCCATAAAAGTCTGTGACCAGTCCAGCTCCACTTGGCTGAAGCTATTGACTCAGATTAGGAATGAAATGTTTGATTAGGCTCAAAAGTTGAGTGTCTTCTCCTGCATCAGGGCACAGCCAAGCACCATAATGCCACTTTTGCTACAGCTCAGCTGGAGGAAAGGCAGGAGCTAAAGGCGTATTTCCCACCAAGTCTGGTCCCAGGCTTAGATTTGCAAATTGCCTTGGCAACTGTTGACCATCCTTCATTTATAAAAGGTAAGATCACCCTGAATACATATGAGTACCAGACATTAAGAAGTTAGCCAGCAGGTATGACAAGGTAGCCCCAAATCTGTGTCCACTCAGTAAGTTTTCCTGTTATGTCATCAAATAATTTTTCTTTGTGCAAGAAGAGGGTTATCATAGAAAAGATACGTAACATTTCCGTGTGAACCTCTGAGCTGTTGTAAATCAAACAGCAGATTACAGCCCATCATTTACTCTCATTTAAATGAGTAGGAATCTGAAGTAGCTGCACAGACACAGTAGAATTTCCCTCACATGCACCAGTTTATCTGAGAATGAAATTCAACTTTGTCATTAAATTCAGGCAAGCCATCTTTTGCATCCAAGTGGATGTCTGCAGCCATAGTAACTCATAACATTAGCTGTAAGTGGATTTGAACTGGGTATTTGCAACTCTTGATTCTAAAACTGACCATCCGTGGGCAATGTTTTGCATTTTCTCTTTCCAGTCATTGACTTGACTGTTTGGTCTGCCAGCTCTGTTTGCTTTCCATTTTGCTCAGTACAATCCTAGTGTGGTTTTTAAATGATACTGAAATATAAATTATGACAACAGCTTTTAAAATAGGAATTATTAAACTCTAGAAAGTCTCCATCTGGTTGTATATCAGTATACAGAATATTTGCTGCCCAGTGCCTGGTGTTCAGTAGAGAGACATTTTTGATTGTTTCCATATATCACACTCTGACCCAACTAGGAATGTAAATCATCAGAAATTATTAGGAATCTGTCTGTGGGAGATGATCACCTCTATTTTGTAGAGCTAAGACATCTGTCGATTTTCAGAAAGGTTCATTTTAGAATTTCATTATGTGTGTTTATCTAAAATGAATATGCAGATCAGTTTTGTTTGTTTATACCCATTGTTGGATATTATAATGCTTTTGCATAAAGAGGTGCTGTATAATAAATAGCTTGCTGGCAAAGGAAAAGTGTGGTCTTATGGTCAAAAAGAGGAGTTTAGATTAGTTAATCATTACTGTGCTGTGAACATAAATTCTAGCACACTCTCTGGGATAGGAAGTAGTGGGCATATGAATCCTAGATTAGCCAGAATTCTGGTGTGCTGTAATGCCATAGTGATGGACTGAAAGGCCAAGAAGTCTTTGGCAATTCATTCTTGTTTTACACAAAACATACGTTTTTGTGACTGTGGTTCAAAAACAGGCTGATAAGTTTGAAGGGCTCCCAAGAAGCTGTAACAATTACTTTATATGTAAACAAAGAGAAGACCTCCAGAAAGGGAGAAAAATGTATTTTCAGTCTGTTTTCATGAGGAAGAGTTTAAGATCATCTTTTGCAAAGTTCTTTGAGTTTCCATTAAACATAAATAGCATAGAGCTCTTAAGGTAAACAATCCTCATTGCAAACTGAACACAGTCAATTTTAGAGAATCAGAAGAGGTGCAGGATTGAACACAGCTAGTTACTGCAACAAAGTACTGAGAATTGGTGATAACATGCTATTTATCAGTTGTATGACATGAGGAGCTACTATCAGAAATGCCATGGAAATCAAGAAAAGAATAGATGCAGTTTATGTAACAGAGGTCTCAGGTTGGGTAAGACTATGGTTTGTGTTAAATGCTAAGTTCAACTAATTGAAAAAAGTGATTTCTCCTGCTTGTGAACAGTGTAACTGAAGATGATCTCTCAGTTTAAATCTTCTCTGGCACATGGCTGAGCAAAGAGCAGAAAAGTACTATCACCTTTAGAGTAAGAACTGTCAGATTCATGAGCAAACAACTTTCTCTTTTAGTGTTCTGAAGATTCATGTGCCACCAAATTTTGATTGGCAACACTGTTGTTTGGGTTTGCATTAGGTTGTGTTTTGGTTTTTTTTTTCCATTAATAGTAGGCAAAGTCTTCATTTATTTCCATTCTTTTACCTACTGATCATCACATAGTCAAAGAAAAAGATTCTTATTTAAATCTCTTTTGGCTAAGATTTAGTCTAGCTTCAAAGTGATCTGGGGAATGGAGAAAAAAATGGTAACTTTAATAAACAGAGCTCCAGGTTTCTTCAGCCAGCAACTGACCATTTTCAACATCATGTATAGCACTCATCCTAGTACCATATTACCTAAAACATCTTGGAAAACAGAAGGGGTTTTCATTGAATCAACAAATAAAGAATTACTTGTAAAAAACCCATTTCTAAACATTACATCTTCCATAGGTTGCAAAGTCTTTTCTTTGCCTTTTTTTTCCACAAAATATGATGAGACTAGGCTGTAGAAGAAGGAAATTTGCGCTCCAGGTGTTAAGGTCAAATAAAATTAATCCCTTGCAGAGCAGGTCTTTAGTCAGAGCACTAGATCTCAACCCTTCTGTATTTTTTGAATGTTCACCTGTAAGCTTTGTGCTTGGCACTGCTTTTTTTTATGGGGTTGTGGAGACATTACAAAGATATTTTTCTTTAGTCTTCTGCTTTCACTTTGCATGTTGTTTTTCTAATGTAGAGAAGGAAAAGGTATCTTCAGGTTTATTACTTTCTCCTTTAATTTAGCTAATGTTGAGATTACAGCTGGATTAAAGCATTCCTATGCTAATAGCTACATTTATTACGCTTTTATGCATTAGCAACGGTAAATAATCGCCCCAAGACAACATCTATTCTCATTTGTCTAGTTTCATTTATGTTAATGTATAAACTGAGATTTTGATAATCACTTACCTACTTTAAAACTTACTTCTGTGTGTTGTACTACTGGTTTTGGTTGCCAAATTATGTATCCAGGTGAGGATCTTTTTAACTTTTACATCAGCAACAAACCCAAGTCTCAGAAGAAAGTTCTCGAAATAGCTCTTTCTCTGCTCTGTCTGTGCTATGTATGTCACTGCACTGTATTCCAGCATGGGATATATTCAGTCTGTTTTATCACATTTCTTGTAGTTACTGTTACATCTGTCAAATGTACTGTAAAATCTTGGCTTCATGCTAGCAATTTTCCAAGTTTTTATGGATGTATTAATTTGTTGCTTCTTTTAATTAAAACCACTGGCTCTTCACAGAAATATTCTTTCATACAAGTGCTTGTTTTTGCCTGCACATGTGAATGGGGGTAAATTGAGTCTCTCAGGGACTGGTCAGGTGTAGCTGTAGTTTATTCCCTGCTTTCTGATCTGCCAATGTGTATTAACTCTAGGAAAGTTCAGTGTGGGAGTGGATACTTTTCTCCCTTCTTTTGTTTTCTGAGGAGACTCCTAAACCATATCAACTTCCTGTACCTTTGACCATGTTCCTGGCTCTAGGACTGAAGTTTTATCACAGATTACCAAACAGCCTTTGCAAAATATTTCTTCTTTTGTGATACTTCTGATGTGTGGTGGGATGGGACAATAACAATTTATACCTAGTTTTAGAGGTGCAGTTAAAAAATTATCTTTTATTGCAACTGAATTGCAATGAAATGTGATCTTTAAATTCAGCCATCTTGTTAGCCAATGTGGCAAGTGTGGCTTTGGTCCAGGAAAAACACTATGAAATTATATCCTTGACAGATGCTTTAGCATAGTCAGAGTGACTAATCTTCACTTTAACTTAGCCTTATGCCAATACAGCTCCACTAATGATTATATAATTGTGGATATGAAGCAAGACTTATATTCAGAGAGAACTGAACCCACCTAAATGTTTTTTGTATATTTTCCATGCAGCTGAAGTTGTGACAAGTGGACTATTAGCTGTCATTGTACCCAGGGGAACACTGTGGTACATAGGAATTGGAGAGATCCTGAGGGTCTTGTCTGTGTTTGCGTGTTTGGTTCCCCGTCTTCCTTCCCCTGGCTTTAATCATGTGAAACACATTGACCCCAGCCTATCCTCTGTGTAAATGAAACATCTAGAAAAATATGAAGATAGCATATCTCTCAGAAAAGTAGTCTTCACATGAATTTTTCAATGTAAGCTTGTTTTGGGGTATTTCACTTTTTGCTTCATTCTCACTTCAAGTGTGGCAAGTGTTAATAACACCCTAAAAATAGTGTTCTGTAATTTGTCCCAGTTTCTTTAAATCTATTTTTGTCTCTTCAGGAAAATTTTCATGTTCTTTACCCTTTGACTGGTCTTGTTTTTAAATCTAATAACGTCTCAATTCTTATTCTATCTGAATTTTTTTGTGCTCTGTTTCTGTGAATCAAATTTCATTGCTCTTCTGGGTTGCATATAGGGAGGAGTGGTTACTGCTGCTGCTGCCAGATTTTAAACAGCATTTTGTACACTTGTAGCTAAGAAGTAGTATGAACTTAAATATAATTGGTTTTGCACTATCCTAGTTATAGTTATCAACCTGTAGCAGATGGGTAAATTCTCCACCTGTTCTTACTGCTGTATCCAGCTGTTTCAGTGATAATTATAATTTATCAATATGGGAATAAGCCACAGACAAACACAAAAATATAAAAGCCATTTTGGTGTGGATTAAGGGAAGAGTAAAGGAAATCAAAGATGCCCTTAAGTTCCAGTCGGGCCTTTTCCACTTGCAGTCTCTTTATATGGTCTGTGATACTAAAATCAAGACAGAGATTTAGCTTCTATTCCCGGTTTCTACAGGTATCCACTGTGACAGTAGGCAGCTGAGCTAAGCCAGCATTGCTGAGAACTATGAGTGTCTGAATGAAGTCAGTGCTTCTTCCCTCTATTTCCCAGTTCCTGTGTTATTGTGGCTTCTTGCAGCTCAGTAGAAGTGTGATGTGATACCTGGTTCATCTCCATATCCCATCTCTATTTTCTCCATCTACGTTTCACACCAATCTCGAGTTTTGATATTGAAAGCATCAAAGAGGTCACTCTAGGGAGAATTTTTCTTTGTATTATCCAAATGTATTGGTCTTATGTGTGGAAATAAAACTTTTATGAGCCTGCCTAGGGCTCTGGGATAGTACCTATTCTCCTGCCTATTATCCTTTGTCTCCAACTCAGAACACAGTAAGTGCTCTGTGTCTTTTTTCTTACATGGTACTAAAAAATATCTCACCATTGCTGGATTGAATACATTCTTCTATAAATCATTGAGTTTAGAAAGACCAAATAGCGGAAATACTGTGTGTTGCTTTGGAAGATGGGTGAAGAACACAGGCTTGCAATTGGAGCTTCAATTTATTGCTTTAGCTGGAACTGTAGTAGCTAATGTCCATAAAATTCATCCAGATGCATTCAGTAATTCTAGCCTGCTTTCCTGAATTGTTATATATAACCTTAATACAAAACTTTAATATAATTTTGAAATAAGTAATGCATGCTTTAGTATAGGCTTAAAGGATATAGGTGTAAAAGTTCTTTTCATTATTAAATTGTAGATGGGAACCTTGTGTAGTTGAAGAAATCGTCAGTGTTATTTTACTTCAGTTTGCCTGTTTCCCTAAGGTCAGGTTATAAAGTTTCTCATAAGATTTGTCCTTTCATAGTAGAAAATAATCTGCTTTATTTTCCTGGAGGCAAAGCATTGCAGGAGAAGCTCCCTATCTGACATAGTAATCCCTGATTAAAAAGGTATGTCTAATAGCAACTGTCCAAAATTCAGGCATTATCTGACTCACACTGAGCCTCCCTTCACTGTGAGCACAGTTGTGAATTTCTCATGGAGCTGTCAATGGCATTTAAATAACTAATGCCACCTGGGATTGATTTTTGGGATTGACATAGAAAGAGCTGCGCAGATACAGATTGGTTATTGTATGCTTATGTATTCATGTACAAAATGGAAGGGGACAGTATTCTTCCTAAAATATTTTTAATTTGTATGCATTTATAATGACTCAAAAACCCTGTGAAAGGAACATTGATATGCTTAGTCTTCTGTTGTATACAGACTACAATGTACAGTGTTTCAATTAAAAAAATGGGAAGATACTTGAGACCAAATGGGAAGTAGTACTCACATCTTTGATAAGTAAAGTTACAAAATCCTATTTCTAGCCTATTTTGATGACAGAAATTTTGTTTTGAACTTAAGTGTGTGCATATGATGTCTGTATCTGAGACTGTCATTCTGGGGGAGATAACAGCAAAGCAACCTCAGTTCCTAGCAAAAGCAGTGTAGTTTGAACTACCTCTGTCTTATTTTTAGCAGCCAATCAGAGTAGGGTAATGAGAACTAAACCCAAATCTTAAAAATGCCCTTTATCCCACTGCTTTCTTCTTCCTAGGCTCAGCTTCACTCCACAGTTCTCTTTGTCTTTTCCCTAGTGACACAGAGGCATGGAGAATGGGAGTTGTGCTTAGTTTGTCACATATGGTCTCTGGCACTACATTCTCCTCCTGGGAAGAACTTCTCTCACCCTTCCCCTGCTCCAGCATGGGTCCCACATATTCTCACTTCTTCCTCTGGCTGCAGAGGCTCTGGCACAGTAATTTTTTCCATTCTTAAATATGCTATCCCAGAGTCTCTACCACTGCTGCTAGTGGGTTCAGCCTTGACCATCTGGGAACTGGCTGGTATGGGTTCTGTCAGACATGGGGGAGGCTTCTGGTAGCTTCCTACAGAAGCTACTCCTATAGCCTCCCCCTTCTACCAAGACCTTGCCATGCAAACCCAATACATCCTGTCAGTGCTGCTGAGATCCTCCTTTATTTCACTTAATATCTTAACAATTCCTGACTTTAATGAGTTTGAGAAACCTAGTGATCTCCTAGAGATACTCATCAGCTTTGGTAGGGATGATATGCAGATGGATATGCCATATACAACTTGGACTAAAAATTAATTTGTGCACCCCAGGCCTTTGGTCTTGAACTCCTTCAGTGTGCAACCAAGTCTTTCCTAACAGATGAGGACTGTGAAAGAGCCTGAAGTATGCTGAGATGGGAGAGAGACAAGGAAAATGGTGGTTAACAGAAGCAGTAAAGTGGGAGAGAATCTGGAATAAGAAGCAGCAGAAAGGAATAAGGTGATGTGATTTCTGTGTGTACAGCAGGGATAAAACAACCCCAACAAACAAAACAGCCCTGCTCATGACTAACCTCTCACCTTGGCTACTATCAGGTATTTCAGAGTTGGGTCTAAGAAACTGAGATGATGTTTGCAGAATTCTTTGTGAATCAGGGACAGGTGAATTTTCTCAATTGCATGTGCTAGTGAAGAGCCTGTGGTTGAGCTAGCAGAGTTTGTATCTCACTGTGCACTTTGCTTTTATAATGAACAGAAAAGAAACATTAATATTTTGTGAATGTAAAAATCTTCTTTAAAGCATGATAGTGTCCTCTGCTAGTGTATTAGCTAGATTATCTTTTTGAAATTTACTGAGTACCTAGGTGAGGCTATGTTCTGCATTTCATGAGGTGACCTTTTATTTCTGCTATTTTGATAAAGTGTAAATTAGAGTGCATAGCACTTCTCTTTTTTTTCCTCCAGAATAAGCTGCAGGCAGCTCTGTAGTATGGGTACAAATGATTTTTGCCATGCAAAGAAAGAGAGGCCAGGAAAAGAGAAGGAGGGAAGAGTGAGAGCAGCCTTGTGCTGCATCCCTGGGGGCTGCTCCCTGCGTTGGAGAACAGGGATATGGAGGGGGAGAGGGGCACCAGCAGCAGCTGTGACTTCCCTGGGTTGTGGCCTAAGGTCACTGGCAGGAGCTCCTCAGCCATGTTGCAGCTCCTGGCAGCCTTTTGCCAAAGGCAGCTGTTTGTTTTGCCCGTGGAGCTGGGTGTGACTGTACCGCTGATGATTTTGTATCGGTTGTGTACCTGGGGCTACTCAGCTCCTTTTTAACCAATCCCAGCCCTATCAAAGGATCTGTCTTTTGGAGTCTTTACAACCACTGAAACTTATTTATTTTTAATCACCTGTTTGTGGGCAATTGTTGTCTGTTAGTTCCTTGTTTTGGAACCCAGAATGCTGACAGGAGTTTTCAGGTGCTGGGCTTCCTTGCCTTTAATATTGCAGACTGTGTTATCTGCACCTTTATAGCAGCTTTGACATCAACTTTTTGGTTTTGCTACTGTAAGCTACACACTAGTGGGGAGAGATTGATCATTCTCATGCCCTTACTAATTTTCAGCTTTATTTTCTGGGTGTTTTAAAATTAATTTGAAGCCTGATAATGTTTATTTATTTTATTCTGCACCATCTTCAGGGATATTCTGGAACAGATTTAGAAATCTGTGATTTGCTTATCTTGACTTGCACCTTGCAAGCACTGCCCTTCCCCTTTTGAATAGCTTTGATATTTAAGCTCCCAGTTTTGGGTGATGCAGTTTCCATGGGACATGAAAAGAATAGATTTGTCCTGGTATGTGCTGTGAATTTCATTTTACTTTGCATTCTCCATTTTACAAAGTTCTTCTGCAATGCCTGGCAGCCTTTCCAAGCTTTGATTAGAAGGGAAATAAATTAGTGTTTGATTGGGATATTTTGCAGTCTCAAATTTCATTTGAATATATATTTTGTATTTGCAAATCTGAACAGAGCAGTATAAGTGAACACAAAAATGTACAGTTTTATATTCCTTAAAAACTGCTAGATGTTCCCTTTTTTTTTTTTTTATTACATGTAGGTAATTAGATGGTGGATTGCCAAAAAAACATTTCTCACTGGATTATAATTATCTTCAGGAGTTAAATTTTGACTATGTGAAAGTGTAGTATTTCTGACTTGACATTTAATAACATGATATGGACATGTATAAATCAGGTGGATATTAACTGATCAGCCATGGAGTGATTGATTATTGAGTAACATTATCTGCTGTTGGCTATAACTACTGAGTACAGTGATTTATACTGCACAGAGATATTTTCCTTGGCAGAAAATATCCAAGGTGCCATGCTGTTATATTTTCTTTTTCTTGAATTCTCTTAATCTGAACCATACACTTGGAGATAGAAGTTTTTCTATCATATCAATAATATAGATGTTATGATTTTTAATTTGAAGCATTTATCAAGTAAATAATTATTAGCACTTGCATAATAGATTGGGAAAGTGAGATGCTTGACATCAAGCAAGGATTGTAGCTGGAAGACTGAAATTTTATATGCTTGGGAATCAACAGTTCTCAAGGTACAGAAGTAATGAATATTTAATGGCTTGAAACCCCAGTAATACATTATATTCAAGTTTTATTTAAATATTATTTTTATCTGAGCTATTTTATCCCATACCTTGCTCTTTTATTCATAAACATACTTCTGTAATTCTTTTGTTACAATTAATCTCTTTGTACAGTCTGTTCCCAGAAATAAGTTAATTGACAGAATTTGTATTTGCTGAGATGCTTTAGATTGGGATTAGGCAATAAGTAGTACTGCTTTCAAGAGAATTAAAGCATCTCAGAATGTTAATGGCATGACTTTTTTTCATAAACTTGTGGCAAATGAGGTAATGAATCTAGATAATCATATAATAGATAATATTCTATGATTCCATGATTATCATCCTTCAGTACTGGTCATCAGATTCAGTCTAAGCCTAATAAATTATTGAAGGAAATATATGGTATGGGTCAGTCCAGTCCTAGACAGGATGAGGAGATACATATTTTAAAGTTGTTGCAGAGTTCTTTGGGATGAGGCAGTTGTGACCAATTCCAGCATTGTTTCTATTGGAATTAAGAGAAGTTGTCATTTTCTATTAAATATCTATACATAGCTGTAAAAGTTTATAGCAAACAACATACTGGCTGTGCTTCTTAATTGGAATGGCAATAATGGTTGAGTTAAGGAAATAGTTATGTGCTTTCTGCTCAGTTTTCACGCTGAGCCTAATAGGTGTAGTTCAGAGGCTTCCCTAAAATCATGCACTGCTTGTTGAATACATTTCTGTCAGCACTTGAGAGTCTGAAAAAAAGAGAATGTTTTAATCTGTGAGTTTTGCCATTAAACAACAAAACCCTCGCCCCAACAAAACAAGAAAAAGAAAAGAAAAAAAACCCCAAACCAAAAAACAACAACAAAAAAACCCCATCCCAGAACAAAACCAAAAAACCCTGCTTTTAAGGCAGGAGTCCTGCTCTGAGTGCAGTGGCTTGTCTAATAGTGATGCCTCTAACCAGGAGCCATGTTAAACAGTGCAAGATGGGAGAGAGATGTTTCCTATGGACTGTACAAGCATTTGTATTCAAGAACATGCAGAATTCAGATGGTGGGTTTTAGCTGGCTAGAGCTAGGCTTTGACTACTCCCTTTGAACCCAAGATCAAAAAAGGAAAGATGATGAAATATGGTGTCTTTAGTTTCACTAAAAGTCACTTGGGAAAGCATGCAACAATTCATTAAAAATGGGAATGAGAAAGATTTCCTACTTTTTGAATAGTTTATTTAATTAGTGAACATTTGGTAAACCTGTTCCACTAAAACCTGAATCAGTCTATCCTTTTGGTTGAGGCTTCATAGCTTTTTGCAGTTGCTTTTCATGGTCTCAAAAGACTCCCCCACAAACACAAAGAATACAACCCAATCCAGAAGATTAAGTGGAAGAGTAATGTGAAATAATGTCTTTTTTTTTTTTTCTTTTCTTTTCTTTTCTATTTTTTGTAGGAATGCAGCTCAAAAACAGGGAAAACAAAACTGACTGAATATTTCTGTAGACACCTACCTCTTGCAGAGAAATAACCATTCCAGTTGTGAAAACTGGCTCTATGAATAATTTCCTCAGATATTGTAAGAGCTACCTTATTTACAGAATGACTTTCTAGATGACAGTTGTTAAAAGATTGATGACTTAAAACCAAAGTTTGATAAATAAATCAGCCTTGATTGAAAAAGAAACTTGAAATTGCATCAGGCAAATATCAAACCCCCAGATTGTTATCATTAGCATAAAATTGTTATAAATAGGTGAAATTAAACAAAATTAACAGCTCTTTAAAAAGACTTAAGAAAGTTGTAGTAGAGAACGCTGCATGTTTTCTTGTGTCAAGTAAAGAATTTCGTGAACTCCAGCATGATGTCTAAAGCTGTTGCAGTTGCACTTTTGTAGTCCCTTCTTCCTCTCTTCTCCTTACCCTTCCCAGCTCTAGGAATATTTGTTCTGGCTCAGAAAAACTTATTCTGTCTCTCAGGACAGTAACTGCCATGGCTGTGAGTTGGGCTCTTTAAGACTGGGGAAAGGGGAAAATAACTAGACAGAAGCTGATCAGTATCTTTTCTGCTATCCAATGTATGAAGTACTAATGAGGTTATTTAATTCCGTATCTCACAATGAGTATGATAACACTGAAAACAGATTAGGACCCCATTCTAGCAGAAGATTCCTCAGCAATTTTATAAAGGAAGATCAAATCAATATCTTCATCACAATTATGTACGGATACAGTTTAGGGAGAGTGTCACTCCACGCAGAAAGAGCTGTAGTAACCAACAAGCAGAACTACTGCATTGCCTGGCATCCAGTAGGTATCTTTAGATACACTTCTGAAAGGATTAGTTAATTTTATTTTTAGTGGCCAGCAGGCATAGATATTCATTTTGACCTCATAATTCTGAGGTTAATTTGTTTTAAAGTCGAGAAAGAAGATATTCTGGAATAAAAATGTTTGAAGTTGAAACTACTTTATAAAGAAATACATGTTACTCATAGTAGTATACAGGATACTGAATATAGATTAAAGGTTCTAATGTGGTAACAGAGTTTTGGCTTTTATTCTAATATGGCTTTTTTTTTTCTAATTGGCTTTTATTTTAATATTAGTTTTTCTTCAGCGTACAGGTGCTGAGTTGAGGTAGGCAGACATTTCACTCTAGCAGCAGACGTGTTGTCCCATCAACCAATAATGTCTTTTATACAGAAGATGAAAAAATGCAGAAAAAAATTGCAATTATCAAGTAAAATTGCTTGAAATACTTGTAACAATGTGTTTGTAGCCATACATAGTTACTGTAAGTATACTTTAATAGATGTTTGTGCTCATAGAGGAAGATGTGATAGGAATGTATGTAGAAGAGGAAAGATGGAAAAATCTGTTAAATTTGTGAATTAAGGATAAAATTAATTGCTTAATTTTAGCTAAAATGTGACTATCATATTAAACAAGAAAACTAGCTTAGAGTTGTCATCTTTTATCACACAATGTAATGAAACTTCAGCTAAAATCTGATATAAATAGCTTATAGGCCCTTCTTTAGTACAGATTAGCATATTCAAACTTCCTTTTTAACAGCATATAAACACAGAAGGTGTTCCATAGTAGAATAGCTATCTTAAAGTTCAGGTGTAATAGTAAAGGATCAGCTTTTCAGTGGTGTTGATTACTTCAACTGGCTTTCGAGTCTCTAAATAGTCTAAACTGTTCTTTGTGAAGAGGGTTTATAAGTGCCATTGTGGTGAAAATGCTGGTAAAAAAAATTCAACTTTGGTCTTTCTTTCCTCAAATTTTTTGTTGTTGCTGTTATTTTGGTTTTGGTTTGGTTTTCTTTTTATTTTTTTCAGAACAAGCCATTATTTTGTCTTTGTGTTTCAAAAGCTACTTTTAACCGGATGGATTTTTCTTAAAAAGAATTGCAATGCAAATATAATCTGAGAACTCCTAAAGTTTATTCAGCCTGACTGCTGAAACACTGCTTTACTGATTGGAGTTATTCATATAAAGGAAGGAACAAGGGACTGCTTCATGTCATTTGAGAGTTTGGGACATGAAAGACTTTTAAGCAATTTCATACCCAGAGAATATTGCCATTTTTTTAAGACTGTTATCACATTAAATTCAATGTGACTTTGCATATTTTGTTTTTTAATTCCCCATAGGATTTATAATAGTGTGTTGTAGCCTTTATAGTAGTACATCAGATCATAACTTTGAAGGTTTTGTTAAGACGTTCTTGAAAATTTTTTTTGGTTGTCAGTATGGTTGATGAAATATCCAGTGAACTGGCAGGTAGTTACATAAAGAGTGGTAAAATCTCTTAGGGTGAATGTAACAGTATATCTAATGTGACGTGCAGAAGAAGAAGCTGTGTTTTAACAAAAAATGATGCTTCAGAGTTCAATTTAAAGTTGTTTTTTTCTTGATTTAGATTTATTGCAAGTGAAAGATTATCCCAAGCAGTCACTTTTTCTCCTTTCTTCTGATGAACAAGAAAAAGCACTGGATAAAACAAAGCTTTTGATTTAGTGATACTTGTGGCTTTCAAAACTAGGAAGCCACAATTAATTTTTTAGGATCAAAGGAGAATATTTGGGACTTAGTCCCATTCCCAAATAATGCGTAACATAGAAACCATACCATAATATAACACCCAATGAATAGCTAGACTCTGCTCTGCTGCCCTTTCTGTATATCCGTGCTCGAGTTCAGCTGTTACTAGCAGGGAGTTACTCATCCTAATTGTCCATAATCAGAAAAGAGATCAAAGTGGCAAAACCTGCATATCAGTTGGAAAAGGGAGAAAAGCAAATAGCTTCAGGGCGTATCAACTCATTCTGAGGTTTTATGTTAACTTGGACAAGGTTGTAGCTCGTTTCCATTACCTATGGATGCAATGAAGATGAAACCAATTTAGAGTTGCTTAACCATAATTACACCCACATAGAAATCACTTCTGCTTTTGCATTTGTACCACAGTTCGAATCCATTAGTGAATGTGCTTAACAATAATTTACCAGGTCTTACGGCAGACAGAGAACTCCTGCTGAAGGAAAACAAATGACTGAGATAGAAAATTGACTGGTTTTTTTTGTAACTTAAAAAAAAAAAAAAAAAAAGGAAAAGACTACAACCTAATTGACAGAACAAAGTTTGGATCTTAGCTAAACACCAACCAGAACAAGTGTCTTGCCAAATGAAGAGATAGTTCAAGAAAATGTGTGCCTTGGCTTTCAACCCTTATAGCAGGCTGGTTACTCTTTTTCTCTGTGTGTGTATTGTCTAAAGGCACAGAGTAAGGAAATCTGCAATTGGCAGGAAATCTTCACCTTTTTTTTTTTTTTTTTTTTTTTTTTTTTTTAAATTTTTATTTTTTATTCTTTTCCCTCCTCCTTCCCCCTCAGTCTTCTCTCTTCCTGGTATAGTAAATCTTGCTGGCCTGTCCTTTACAACATATAATCAGGTATGGAGAACACCAAAGTCCAGCTTATTCTTTGTCTGTCTTGGGAGATTTAAAAGCTTACCTCTCCAGAGACTACATAAACCATCAGATTCTTCTGGAGTTCCGTGGTTGCTGAGTTTTCATGGATGTGAATTTGGATTTGGGCACTATAGATTGGGATGGATAGGGTTTAAACACTTAGGTGAACTTCTGTATCTAAGCTGCATGCTGAACAGGACAAGAGCAAATCATTGGTTCTTTGGATCCCCTAATTATTTGCTGTCAGTGTTGAGTTATTTACAATTTATTCATCACAATACTGTTGTAAGTATTAAAGAGATTAGTATATGAGTGATATTATAATGTGCACAAAAACTGATACTAAGGATGAACAGGTCAGATGTGTATAATCTGTGTTTTTACATGTGTTTACACATATAAGTTGTAAGTATTTGCCTCATTAATATTACTCTGATGTTACAATCAATATGAGAGGATGAAGAAAGGTTGTAACACCACAGCTTGCTGCAGTAGCACTTCCAGAAAGGAAACACTCTCCATAGCCTGGAGGTGTGGTCTTGGGCAGGTCATTTAAGATTTAAATATGAATGTGACATGAATAGTAGGAAAAATGTGACAAGCTCATGCACCCCTTCTTAGCTGAGTGTCAGTGAGTATTTTGATTGGACTCTTGACTCTTGAAATTGTTTTTCTCTACAAGAGACAAACTCTAGGCAATGTAACCCCATACAGTCACTCAGCTTTGTGGTTAGGGAGGTTCTCTAAGTGTGTGTTTGAATCTGCTTGTACATACAACAGAATTGAATCTGGGTCACCCATATCAAGTGTGCAAGTGTTTTAACCAGCAGTTATTACATAAAACTGAAGACTACAGATTGGTTTTTTTTCTGTCTTGTGGTCTTACGTAAGAAAGCACAAAATACCACTGCAATTTCCACTGAGTTTTCCAACTTTTCTCTGAAAGGCCTACTGGCTCAAGCCCTTCATGGGTTTAAATGGAGGATTGACTAGTTCCTGGTTCCTTACTTGGCTTCAATACGGATTAGCTGTGCAGATTCATATGCCAATACTGTTATAACCAAGACTCTGGTGCCTGGGTATTGCTCCTAAAATGGGGGATTATGGCATGGCCTTTGGTAGTAATGTTTGTCACTGCTTTCCAGGCTGGGAGTTTCTAAGCTGAATATCTAAATTTATGTAATACTCAAATGATAGCTGTGCAGGTGGGTTTTACTGTTCTTTTGCTTTTGGGAAATAAGAAGTTGGGACACAAAAGATTTAAAGTTAGGGTACAAGCTACCATATAAACAGATAAATGTAGAAAAACTGTCTTAAAATGAATTAGGGCTTTTGACCTAATTTTCGGTAGTAGTTAAATTTAATCTCTATTTAATTGATGATTTCAGTTAAAGAATAGCAGAGCTAAAGCATTTTCCCTTCTATCAGTGTTAATGTCTTAGATCCTCAGTTGGCATCACTCCACAATTTTCTTGGGCCTGAATCTATTACATCAAAGGAGGATCTCTTTTTCCCTTGGTGTTCAAAACGTGTGCTCATCCAAGATGAAGTTTCCCTGCTGTGTTCTCATTCCTTGTCTGCCTGTGCCCAAACTGTGTGTGCATTTAAAATTTAGGAAAACACTGTAGTGAGGTTCTCTACCTGTCTGGGGAAAAACCATGGAGACAAAAAATTACGTGCAGTGTACTGCTGCTGTATGTGCATGTATGTATGTATATATATACACACACACAAACCCATGTACATGCACATACATGCAATATAACCATCATATTATATAATTTATCATTTTACAGAACATGTGGCAATGTGTACATAGTACATTCAAAGTGTGTTTTGTGTGCTAGCAAAAATGAATGAAAGAATAAATAAACATACAATCTTCATGGAGGCAGCAACCTCATTTTCCATAATACACTGCTATTTTTCCCTTTGGGAGACTGAAGGAAAAGAAAAGCTTAGATGTTAAATCATAGAAGAAAGCAGAATCAGCAACATCCTTAATAAACTAATAGGATGCAATCCTGAAAACAGATGTTAATTCTAGAAATGGGAATTATGAGTGAAATTTAAATATAAAAATCTAGAGAAAGGATTTGTTAAAAATTAATATTAAATGCTTTTGAAACCAAATTTTTAAGGCACATTTTTCTAACTTATTGGAAAGAAATCTTATTTCACTATACTTCAGTGAAAGAAAATACTGCTCACAGTATAAAAATTGGCATTGTTACTCTTATTAACCTTTTTTAGTAATTCTTCAAATAAAGAAAAAAATACAGAAATTTGCATGACTGTATTAAATAATCTATATTTAGGTCTATGTATGAAAGAGGGAGGCTGTGGATATAGCTACTAATTTTAGATATCAATTTATGTTCTTTCCAATTAATGTTGCAATAGAGTGTATGAATGTAACTCACAGGTAGTAAATACCAAAATAAGGAACCTTCACATGACTGAGATCAGAGGAGTGTTCTGTGTTTATGTATATGTGTATATATGCAACATGCACATGTGTATGTGTGCAAACAATGTTTATATGTATTTGTGTGTACTCTACATGTGTATGTCTGGCAAAAACCTTCAGAAAAACCAAATTAATTGTTGCATATGAGGAAATTGTGTACACACACAGACACAACACCAGGTTCTGCATGCTCCTATATAGTCCAATGGATTATTTTTTCCTATGTTTTTATCTGAATCCTGACCTTGTTCAACACTGGGAAATAACACAGGCTTTCCTCTTGACAGCAGCAAATCAGTCAAAGAAAAGAGCATTTGGAAAGCACCCAGCATATAGAAGGTCATACAATATAACCAGCATTTATGTTTTTAGTATTATTTCTGTCAACAGGAGGTTAATATATCAGAAATATCTTATCCTTATCCTCTTCTAAGATCCATCAAAGTAATCTGTTTCCTATCCAGTGGAATTCCTAGGGAAGGTATCTCATAACCCTTTCACATGCCCGCACTGTGCTTGGATGAGCAGAGGCAGCTGGAAGTGATTAGAATAGACTGACATGTGAAATCACATGGGAAGGAATTCATCTCACTGAAGAAGAGGAATCAATGCTCTGTTCTGTAGGGGAAGAGGAGTTTAAGTACAAAAATGAGCAGATTTTCAAAGGGGCACATGGGAATTGAGCTACATGATTGCACTGATCCCATTTAATATTGCAAATCACATCCTACACTCAGTAGATTATAAACAGACTGATAATCACAGATGATAGTTTCATAAGAGCATAGGAACCACCCAGCAGGAGTGAGGCAGTTGTTGCTTTATTCTAGTTGTCCCTACTAGCCCTCCCAAAACACAAAGTGATATCAGGCAAAAAGAGGAACATTAATAAATGTGTGTCTGTAAATGTTACATTTGTAAGGTGAAAGCTGACATTTCTCAGACATGCAAGGCTTGATAATTTCATTTTAAATGTGTGCATTATTAGAGATGGGTCAAATGAAAACCTTTCCCTCTTGAAAGGGAAAGAATGTTTGTTTTATCATAAGCGATATCCTTTAAAAAACCCAAACTTGTACTATATCTTCAATTTTTCTCCAGCTGAACGTATTAATTTTATGTTTTGCCCTTTATCTTGTGATCTTGTTACTTAAGCCTCTCTTTGTAATTTCAATACCAGTACAATACATACAACGCTCGGGTTCGCTGAGGTACCTTGCCCAGTGTGTGTTCATCATCCTAGCATCAGTGTGATATTGTAACTGTCAGTAGATTCTCAGTGCAAAAGCAAGTTATTAGTCTAAGAATTTACTGTCTACAAACATACAAACACACACTGGGGAGAAAGGCATACATTTGGGATCTAGGCAGAGCTTTTCTTCTTCTTTCATAAAGTAGGTGATTCTTTTTGTTTTTGAGTACTGAAAAATTAAATGAGACAAGTAATTACTGAATAGTGAGAATATTCACTTTTCATCCCCCTAGAAAATTTTGAATTCATGTTGGTTTAGGTCTTCATAATCATGAAAACCATGGATTAGATTCAGAGATTTTCTAATTTGTCACCCATCTGAGGTGATTTTCCTTGTTTTAATATTAGGTAATGTTCTGGCAGTGGTGCCTTCATAGGAGATAGGCAGTGTTGTCTATGCCCTAAAGTATCATGCTTGTCTGCCATCTAGAGCTGTTGACAAGTTGCCTTTTGAATGTCATTTCTCTGCATGACATTCTGGCAGTCACTTCCACCTGCAGGTGTCCTTCCTCTTGGTTGTTTAGCTCAAGCAAACCCAGCATCAAAATTGTGTACAATGGCTATTCTCGAAGGAAGCAGAGCCTTTTTGTTCTGCAACAGTAGTGAGAAAATGCCATTTCATGTAACAGCCATCAATAACAGGCTTATATAGCATATTATAAACTGGATAGATAATGTTAGAGATGAGTATGTTCACTCCACTAGCCACAGGTTCCTTGAGTTAAACTTTGATCTGGTTTTCCTACCTGTACTCTGCTATGAGAACTAAAGTCTGCACATTTCAGATCAGGGAAGGAACCTGTGTGTTTCCCGTATTTAACTTTGTGCATACTCAAAAGAAATGTACATGGTCATGTGTCCAGGTGGTAGAATTACTTATTAGAATTTTAAGTTATTGTAATGAAGCTTGATAATTTATTAAACAGGCAAAAATTAAGTATATTGTACATGAAACAGAGCCTGCAAGGTAAGCCTGTCATACAAGGCATTACAAGAGGAACTTTTACCCCTGGGGACAGCAGCCATTTGGTAACTGACTTAATTCCACGTGAAACTCTGATCACTCTTACTGTCTGAAGCTCAGATTAATCTCTTCAGCCTCTAGTCATTAAAAAGTTAAGCATGCTGCTGACATTATTCATTTGGGCTCTCTGCGTCAATTTAATGGAGAGATGTCATTTTTGCAGGAAGTCAGTCCATCTGCTTAGAGTATCAGTTTTTGTCCATGGAAGTCAATTCCCCTGTTCACTCTAGTAATAATCATGATAACTGATGTGTTATAAAGCAAAAAATGCTCATGTGTTTAGAGGTAGGAACATATCATGTGCTTGGAACAGCTGTTCCAGCCAAGAATGCAGCCAAAAACAGAGCAGAGCCCTTTGATGACTATTCTGAGCACATTGTCTCTCAGTCACTGAATGATGCTCTAGCAAAAAATGAATAAAAATGGAGTGAAAATTAAATAGTAACAGGAAAACCTTTCTGAGTGGCAAAAAAGTAGTATTTTGACTCTGTTTCTTGAAGAGTTTTTTCTATCTGTTACAAACAGGGTGGCAGAATTTTTCAGACTAGAGCCCAGCCTTTGCTGAGAAAAACTAAAAGACCATAAGAGTGTCCTAGCAATCAGCTGGAAAAGGACAGCAGCACTTGCTTCTTTGCTATTGAGTCTCTTACTCCATCAAGGGTGACTTTGCTAGAACTAATCCCAATCACATGTTTGTAGGCTTTTATCTAACTTTTGAGAATAATTTTAAACAAGCATTTTAAATATTTAATTTCATCTATGTGTATCTGCACACACACACATAAGGTAGGGAAAAGTGAAGTAACTCAAAAAATCTTGGAGGTTGGAAGCACAAAAATTATTTTTCAAGTAATACTTTTCATTTTAAAGGTAGGAAACTTGTTTTCTACTTACCTATTGTATGTGTGCTTGTGGGAGCGAAAGTTCTGTGTAGAGTTTTTCATAGTTCTCAAGATACTGGTAATTAATTTCCTGAAGAATTGGCTAAGGCAACGTCTGGCTGCTTTCTTTATGATTTAAGAATAGGACATAGTCATCCATTCTATATAAAATACTCTCTTTTTTGGTTTTTAGCCTGTGTACAGGCAGATTATATGAACATGGAGGTGACGGTATTGACCCAGACCAAGGTACACAGAGCAAAAAGTTCTGTTTCCATCAGCAACAGATACCAAAGGAGGAGTGAAAACAGGGGAAACATATAGTATACTTTCCCCTGATACTTTCCTAGCTTCTACTTCTGTAGGCAGTGCTCCCTTAATAATATGTATGTAGGCTCTGCCAGCATCCCTTGAGTCCAGATTAAAGTTCTCTTTCTCAAATTCCCTTGAGGTTTTTCTGGCCTTTGCTTTTGTACCTGCTTTCAGCCCATGTTGCCAATCTTCATGGTCTGTTTCTTCTCTTCATCTATTCAATTTATTTTTACCATGTGGCTTCTTTCATTTTTATTTTGTAAAGGACTGTTTTCAGTCCTTTCAGCTAAACTGTTCATTTTTATAGTCAGAATTTTCCTAAAATTAAAACTTTTTTGATTTTTTTTTCCATTTGAAAGAGTACTATCAGTCAGAAATTACTGTTATGAAATGCGTTTTTTCCAACGGAATTGGTCATGTCAATAGGATTTTTATTTTTGAAATCAAAAATAAGAAAAGAGTGTATTGAAAGAATATTGAAAGCTGCAAAGTCAAGCACTTAAAAATTTGTTACGTAGGACTTTAGGTGACAAGTGTGGCTTTCATTTACACTTTCTTTCCTTCCGAAGTAAAGGATGTTTATTATGTAACAACTTTCTGTTTGGATTTTTTTTTCTTCACCCCACAGGACTAGTTATAATATTTTTTCTTTTTAATTTTGGATATTTGACCCAGTTCATTATTTACTTTATATAGAAAAAAAATAATGCAGTGAACACAAACCTATCAGATTTTTCTTGCAGTATGACATAAAGATTAAAGCAAAAGCCTCAGCTAGGCTCATTAGAGAAATCAGACCTTCAGTGTTCAGTGTATTTCCTGTAAGATGGCATTTCAGAGCTCCCAAATGGGTAAAAGGATGTAAGTCACATTCTAGTCTCAGTCTTAGAGTTTTAGACCCCATCCTTAAGTAGCCTTTATTGGTCTGTGAACTGAAATTCCTTCAGCTGCCAAGATAAGTCCAAAAGGTTTTATGTGAGAAAAAAAAAAAAATTGACCTAGGACAGTTATCTCTTATGCTAGGCTGTAATTAACTGTGCCCGTACCTGTGTTGTGCAGCAGAGCTCATCCACAGAGGAGCTTCTTTCCTTGCCATTAAAAATCTTTTACTCTCTAAAATGTAGTGGTGAAGTTTGCAGTATGTACAGAGACTGATCCCCTGCTTTGCCTCAGAATGGTTTGAGGGTGACCCAGGTCAAACCTACTCCAAAAACTGTTTAAGCAACCTCACAGGGTGAACAAGTGCAGTCCAGGGACAGTGCTCTGGACTGGTTTAATTTAGGCAATGGTAGCCATCTGTGGTGGTGTCTGTGAGGAGTCCCTTTATATATCCATTCTGAGATGATTTTGTGTTAGTTATAAACAAGTATCCTGAGAGGGGTGGCCTATAATGATTACACTGCACCCTGTGAGGGGAAGCTGTGCCCCAGTTCTAGGATGCATATTCAGTGCAAGGATTATGCTGCAGGTATGGTTCGTATAAATTTTTCATGGTGAAGTGTGACCTTTATTTTCTTGCCAGGAATCTCATGACTTTAATACAATAACCTGTGACAGATTGTTTCAACTGAAAAGCCCCGGAGCCCTGCTGTAGGTGAAAAGTGGATGCTCCTTACTTACAGTGAAGCATGTCAAACAAGGGAACAAAGACAGATCTTTAAAAAAAAAATAAAAGACAACCAAAAAAGCAAAGCAAATAAAACAAAAAAAGGCAGCCTATGAACAAAAATAAGCAGCAAATCAGGGGTATAGACTTAGGAACTCATTTTATTTAGACCCATATCACCATGCATTGTTTGGTGGATAAGTGGTTGTCTGGATGGTTGCAGCCAGAGAGTGGTAGGGTGGTCGATGACTCACTGCCTGGATGGGCATGTACACTCCCTGCCCAGAAAGCCAACCCCATGCTGAGCCACATCACCAGCAGCGTAGCCAGCAGGTGAGGAAGGGGATGCTGCCCCTTTACTCTGCTCTTGTGACAGCCCACCTTGGGTACTGCATCCAGCTCTGGGGTCCTCAGCACAGAAAGGATGTGGACCTGCTGGAGCAAGTCCAGAGGAGGGACATGAAAATGATCAGCGGGATATAAAAGCTCTCCTGTGATGACAGGCTGAGAGAGTTGGGGTTGTTCAGCCTGAAGAAGAGAAAGCTCTTATATGTGACTCTTACAAGGTATCTTTTCAGTACTTAAAGGGGGTAGGGGTCATAGGGAATATGGGGACAAACTTTTTAATACAGTCTGTTGTGGTAGGACAAAGGGTAATGGTTTTGAGCTTATAAAGGGTTTTAAACTAAGGGGTAATGGATTTAAACTAAATCAACCCTCTTTTAAACTAAAAGAGCGTGCATTTAGACTAGGCACAAGGAAGCAAGTTTTTACAATGGGGGCAGTGAAACACTGGAACAGATTGCCCAGAGAAGGACCCCAGCTCTGGATCCATTCAGGATCAGGTTGGATGGGGCACTGAGAAATGTGATCTAGTTCAAGGTGTCCTGCTCACTGCAGAGAGGGTGGGATGAGATGACCTTTTCCAACCCAAGTCATTCTGTGGTTCTATCTAAAGGTACCTGCTTTTAGTTGTTCTGAATTCATGCACATAATGAATGAGTTGAGTCCAGCACATTTGACTGTGCTACCCATGCTACATTTGCACTCTTATCACCTCTGATGATGCTTTCTCTTTGCTTTCTCAGGGGTGTAAACAAAGGTGCAAGACAGCTGTCTGTTTTCTGCTAAATAGTAAATACTTGATACTGACTCAGCTTCACTGATTTATCAAGAGAACATCTTCAGTCTTTGCCTCTGCCCACCTGTTATGTGGTTGTATGCAAGAAGCATTGTGGGCAGCTCACAGAGGAGAGCTGCACAGGTCACCTCACAAATGAACACATCCTATTTTGTCAGATATAATGCTATAATTAGCTGCTTCTACACTTTGTGTTCTTTGCACTCTCTGGTTATTTTCCTTAACAATTAGTCAGTGTTGTGAAAGCTTTAAAAGCAATGTATGTGTAGCTGACTAAAAAAGAATTAAAATAGGGCAAGATGTGTGTTTTCCTCTGGGAAAGAGGATGAAGCCACTTGAATGTAATTTTAGTAGTGGTAAAGCAGATGCATACCTCTGATTTCTAACTCAATACATAAAGAAATTGGATTCATAGCAGTTAAAGGAATCAAATGCTTTGGTTAAGTGCCCAGAATAAGTTACAGAATACAGATATAAAATGGTGGTTAGATGTGGTAAGAAGGTGTCACTGCTGCCAAGAAGAGCTGATGAAGAACGTGATGGGAGTTGTGCAGGGATGGGGCTAATGAGAAGGAGGCACCGCACTTCAGAGGTTGGAGAGGACTACAGAGGGGAGGGTTTGTTGCTCTGATGGGAATGGAGAGCTATAACCTCAGCATTGTATTTGATTAGAATGCTACATATTAAGAGGAATTGGAGGGTCCTGGTTGTCTCATTAAATCTTCTGACACTGAAGTTTTGGCTCAGATCATGGAGTTTTCTATAAATTATGCCTGGTAATTATGTTCCTGAGGGATGTAATGGCTGTTAGTTGTAGTATGCTGTGTTTCGGCTGTCATGTCAGTACATTCTGAAGTACATCAGCACACTGCCTATTTTTGACTTGACAATAGGAGCATAGAAATTCACAATATCTTCTCCATTAAACAGAACGTGTTCCCGGAGGGTGATCCCACCTAGTATTCTAGAGTCAGTTTCTTTTCATCTGCTATTTTTTTCTATTTTACATCCAGATCTCAGGGATCTCTTTTGAAATGTTTAATACTAAATTTTTAAGTAGCTTTGACAGTGTCTATGAAAAATGAGTTTCTCTGTAAAGAAGGGAAAATATTGAGGGTTGTGCTGGTCTGTGACACAGCAGAGACCTTATAAATCATGGCAAAAATGTGACTTTGGTCAAGAGAAAACATTTGGTGTGTCAATCTGAGTATCTGTGGATGGACACAGTTCTCAAGACTATCAATCAAGGAAGTTGTCTTGCCTTGTGTGGGGAGAGCTGCATACCTCACCTCTCTTCATAGTACCACACGGTGATACAGGTTGTAAGGCACCTTTGCCTGAACATTTAGAAGACAGTCTCACAAAGTCTTTTGCTTACAGTCACATAAAGGAGTTTTTACTCAATGTTTTTCTAGTATGTAGAGATAGAAGTACTTGATCATAGATATTGCTGGCCACTTCTCAAAAAGGTACCTGAGATTTAGCAATAACTTGCCAGCAAGTACTGCATGACAACCAAACCCCTGGAATTTCCCTGCGTTGTAGGAGCAATATATTCCTAATCACTAGACCACAAAGGGCATAGCTACAGGAACATGTACAAATAGATACCAGCTGTGCTGTCTCATTTCCTGAGCTGTCCAGAGATAAGACACCTCCAGACTTGAAGCCAAGTATTTGTCTTAAGTGTTTCTCCAAGCCTGAGAAAGTTTGACCTCTTTCCCTGCTGGGACATACTGGGATAATGACGTGGCTCTGTACATCTGAACTGAAGCTATCTCATGCTCATCGCACAGGCAGCACAAGCATAAATCTGTTAGCCCCTTGTCATGCTATCTCAAACACTGCTATGTTTATTTAGACCTAATATATATTATCCTTGTTTTTCTGCTGCTTATGGCAAAGTGTTCCTGCTTCCTAAAGCCTAGAATTAAGTATTTGACTGTAGGATTTTAGGAAAACCTAGCTTGATCTGGTGCCTTCTTTAAGCACCTTTATCTTTTCCTGTGGGCTGCTGTGAATCTTGCACCTAAGATCCTGCTGTCATTTGCATGCAGCCCTGTGTGGCAGTAGCCTTGATTCTGCACCATGAAACTCCATTTCTGGAAAGACTCTTTCAGTAATTAACACTTCTTTGTTATTAATATCTTCCATTCAGTAAATAGATAATTTGTTTTGAACCCTGCTATCACTTTTCCTCTACTGATAAACACTTTCACTTGTGCTATAACCGAATAATGATTTCTTTGAAAGTGTGATTAAAGCATTGCCTTCTTCATAATCACACTTTATTTTATATGATAAACTTGACTCAATGAATAGCTAGCTGTCTGACCCACACAACAGTAACGAATATTTGTTTTTATAACTTTTTTTTCAGTAAAGGCAGAAAAAATACCTCTTAAAAGTTCTGCATGTGAATGCATCCGGTTGGAAGACACTTCAAGTTTTGCTGTCCACCCTCCTGCTTAGAGCAGGGTCAGTTCTCAGGTCAGACCAGATTAATCATGGATTTATCCAGTCTTGTCTGGAAAACTGCCAAGGCCTGCACAACCTTTGGCTGCAGCTGATTGCATCTTAAAAAGAGAAATATCAGAGATTGAAAAAGGAATGAAAATAAATTTTATAAAGAAGAGGATTGGTAAAGCAGATGTTGTAAATCAGATGTCTTTTTATGCACTTCTTTATGATTACTTAAGTTCTTGACTATTTGAGTGTTTACTTCTTCTCATTCAGTGTTTCAAGTACACTAATTGGCACAGCTTATATTCTAAGGAGATGTTAGGAAGCACTGAAGGTAAAACTGCATTGGATTAAATTAATTTCCTGTTTCCTGGCCTTGAGAATCTGAAAATCAGTGAAAAGTTCCATCATGTGCTAGCCTGATGGGAGGGCAAAGTGGAGTGTAACCACCTGCCAATGTTATTTTGTGCAGTTTGGTTAGACTTGGTCTCAGTGTTTCTCTTACACCAGTCTTTACTAATGTATTCTTATATAACTTCTGTCTGCTCAAGTGCTGTCCAGAGAAAATGTGAAAATTGACACTTTTCTTATTCAGAACAACATGTGAGATGCTTGGAAGTCATATCAGTAAGCCGTATACACCTTTCAGAGGAGCACTTTCCTGTTGAGCTGCGCTATTATCTATGTATCATTTCCACAGTCTGGCTTTGAGTTCTGAGGAAGTGTTAATGAGCTTGAGTCGTAGGAGAGCAATTGTCTGCTCTTCATGGGAAAGGAAATGGAGTCTTTGATCATAATTGCAAATATAAATTGCCCATCCTAAAAGCTAAAATGTCAGAAAGCTTGTTTTAATTTATTTTGAAGCAACAGAGATGCTTCTTTTAGACATGATCAAGGACAAAAATCTCTGCACTTTATTTGCTTATCTTAGTGTGAAAGACTATATTACTGTGTGTGAATTAAACAGAGGGATCATAATGAAAATGATGCTCAGCCAACTCCATAAAATTTGGTAGCTAATAGATGATCTGTTCCTTCCTTCCTTCCTTCCTTTCTGCTCTCCATCCATCCATAAAGGGTAACAACAGGATCATGTTCTGACGGTCTCTTCCTTATATAACTCCAAGAAAAATTGTCCATTTTCAGGGGTCATCTATTGTGGCCTAGCAAACAGTGATTTGACAGTAGAGTGCTTACTTTATGGAGTAATTAATGAATTCTGTCATTAATCAGCTTTTCTTGCTGGTATTAGCTTTTTTGTGCATCTCTGATGTTTCTGGTATAGATATACTTTAGGGGTATATTGAAAGGGAACATTTTATATCTTTCAAGTCAGATGTGCTTCTTGGTCTTGTACTTTCTTTTTGCAATTTACCAGATGGCATCAGATTTAAACTCAGGTTGAGATTTTGTACTATGCTGAAGCATATAATATTGATTAAATCCTTTGATACTCAATTCAAAATGAGGTTTTAGTTAAGTTTCTTGTTTAGAGCATTGCAAACAACCTGTTAAAATGTCCTGCAAGGTATGACTGCATGGGAAGGACATAACAATAATTGCAAATTTCTCTTTTGCTATATTTTTATGCATTCAAGCATGCAAAATATGGCCCTAAAGCATCTTCATTTTATTCATTTTAGATAAAAAATTCTAGCTGGGAATTTACTACAATTTTTTTGGTAGCAGGAGTAAAGGAAGTAAAATTAACTCCTGGAGCAGGTGCTATATGAATGTGATTAGTTAAAATCAGGGATTTGCCATACTAGTTGGTCAGCCTCTCTTCACATAGGCAGTTCCATTTTTCCCTGTCACTATCAGTGGTGAGAGGGAAGCAGAGTCTGCTTTATTGTCCCTGATTAGTATCAGTCTTAGAAAAGCCATGATCGCAGTATTTATGAGCAGTAGAAATCATCCTTGTCTATGAGAAATTGAAGTGCATGCCTAGGAAACCAGATAGCAGGAAAAAGAGCCTACAGGAGAGTGACTTTTGTAATTGTAAATGCTTTTGTATATGACTCTTTTCAGTATATATGCTTTTGTATATAACACATTTATTACCTTCTGTAATTCTAGTCACAAAAGCAGATTTAGGTATTATTCAAGCTTTGTGTAGACAATTTTTTTACAAATCCCACCTAACTCTTCAAACTCTTCAGTGAAATGGGATTAAAAATAGGAATTGATGATTTGGAAAATGTAAAATTATCCTTATAGAAGATTAAACAATTCAAGAGGAACTAGTACAAATGACAAGTTATAGTAGGAGTTTTTGATTTGTGAAGGAAGAGTATGCAAGGGTAGATACAGTTAAACTACATCTATAGTGAAACTGTAGTCCTTAAAGATGCCATGGCTAAAAAAATAAGTGACCCTTAAAATGGAAATTATTTGGCCTCCACAATATACTGGATTTCAAATTCTTTACTTATTCATGGTCCCACTGAAATTACTCACCAGTGTATCTTCTCACCAGCTGTAAATAGAGAGAATCATCTTGGCCAGAGTGAAACAAAACTGTGTGTAATTTCCTATGAGGATATTTGTTCTAAAATTTTGGCTGTAAAAGTTTTGAGTTTGGAGGTGCTTATGACAACTTTGAAAGCCACTTTGAAAAATAAACAGTTCCACAATATAAATTCAGTTTAAGAAACTAAAACATTTCTGAATTAGTTTATATATTAAGCAGTTGAATCCTACATGGACTACTAAATCTTTTTTATGTCAATTTAATGCTAGTCTTTCAAGACGTTATTAAAATTTTAAAAATTAAAGTCTTTCAAACTTCTTGAGTTCTGTTAGCATGGCTTTCTTAGTCCTCTTGCACCTTGTCTAGATACACTGTGAAGTGAAAAATTGACTGCTGCTAGGGCCTGTTCACTTGCTCTCTGTTTAATCAGTTATACCTGTGTGACATGAACAGAAAGTAGATGCAAAGTGCTGTCATATCAGTCTATTTTTCCAAATATGCTTCCAATTTTTACATGGCATAAAGCAGAAGAGTCTGGTGTATTATTTTTCTTAACTTCTTTTACTCATGAGTCCTTGTGTCTGCTTGCTGGAAACACTGGTTCCTCCACAGAATGTCTTGTTTTATACTGCATATTTTGGTCTCGCATGGGGCTTTGATTCAGCTTTCATCATTCAGGAGCTTTCAGAATACTTACCTGATTAAAGTTTGTAATATATAATTATAGATATTCGCAAGAGAAGAGATTCAGGATAGCATTATTTTTAAGGTTGTAATTAATGGGCTAATCTCTCATCCTTTCATCAAGAAGGAGGATTTGCTACAAGTGAATCTCTAAATCCCGAATATGTTGCAATCCACTGAGCAACTCGAGTGTCTAGACCAATGATACTGCCAGGCTCTATGAGTGATCTGAAATATGTGAAAATTGAAGTGTTGGGGTTTTTTTATTTTGTTTTCCTTTTTTTTTTTTTTTTTTTTTAATTTCAAGAAATATTTTAGTACAAAATAGATCAGGGACTCCAGAACATTTCTTTCTATGACTTATGTTCTATAAGGGGCCAGTTGGTCTTGCAATCCATAAGCCATTATAGATCTTTCTAAAATACAAAACCCAAAAATCGCTGTTTAGGAGATTTTCATCCTCTGTGCATCTATAAACAAAAAAGCCAAAACTGGTGGGGTTTCTGTTTATTTTATTCTGTGTATTCTGTGGCCCTGTAATAATGTGTTGTAAAAACACATGATGATGGCTCAACTATTTTTGGGCTACCATGTCCAAATTTACATCAGAAATATCTGGGTCAGAAACACATATCCTAGGTAAGACTCTACTGACTTTTTTTATAAGATGGTTGTTTTCTTCAGCTGTATGGATTCAGAAATAAGTATGTTAAGCATGTCACAATGAAACTCACCACTTAAAATCATCGGATAAATCGTATTGAACGAAACCTCAGATTCTCACTTAGTACAAGCTCTGCTTAAAGCACAGTCAGCCTTGAAATCAGACCAGGTTATTAAAGGCTTTTTCCAGTTGGTCTGGAACACCTTCAAACATACACTGTCTTTCTGGGCAATCTGTGCCACTCCCTGGTAGTCTTGAGGAAAAAAGTTTCTGTCTACATCCATTCTGAACTTTTCCCTTTTCAACTTATGCCTCTTGCTCCTCACTGTCTCACCAGGCCATGCTGTGAGGAGCCTGGAAACACCTTCCCAATAATCTCCCTATAGGTATTGGGGGATTGCTGTTTGCTTCCCCAGGAGCAGCCTCTGCTCCAGGTGGAACAAGCCCTGTCCCCCAGCTGTTTGTCACTGGTCAGCACTGATTTGCTTGTAGACCCTACTGAAGGGAAGGGAGAAGATTCTAAACTATATATTCGTGAATGCATAGGTGAGGAACCTCATCAGATTACATGAGTAGAAATGACTGGGGAACTTGGTTCAGCATGAAGAAAGAAGGGCTATTAGTGACTGAGGTACAGTAGAATTCAGGTTGGGCTTCCTATGCAGAATCACAGAAACACAGAACTGTTTAGTCTGGAAAAGACCTCTGAGCTCATGGAAACCAACTGTTACCTCATCACTGCCAAGTTCTCCACTCACCCGTGTCCCCAGCTGCCGTATCTACTGTCTTTTTGATAATTTCCAGGGATAGTGACTCAATCACTTCCCTGTACAACCTGTTCCAATGCTTGAACACGCTTTTGCTGAATAAATTTTTTGTAATATCCAATACCCTGGTGTAACTTGAGACCATTTCCTCTTGTCCTGGCACTTCTTACAGTGAAGATAGGATCAATCCCCCCCACCTTGCTACAACCTCCCTTCTGGTTGTTGTGCTACATGTAGAGGAAGTTTGGTTCATAAACTTCAGTACAAATTTGCAAAATTGTTCATAAAGTAGCCCCACCAAAGCACAAATATCTAGCCTTTGAAAGCCCATTGATATTAATAATGGAAGATGTGTTTATGTGACTGGAGTATTTTGAAGGAAAGTTAATAGTTTTATGAAATTTCACTTTAAAACTTAAGTTGTATTTTTGCCTGTTCATTTTGATATGTGCTGTAAACTCTAGCTTATTAATTTTCTGTATTACTGTTTTGAAAATATTTTCAGAACAGCTGTTGCATAGTCTTCTGTAGTCTTTACCTGGATTTTTTTTGATTTTGTTTGTTTTTTGCCTTAGATTCCTTCAGAATAATTTTTTGACAAAAATAGCATATCCTCTGCTCAGAGATCCCCAGAAGATTCTCTTTAGACCTAATTATAGCTGTCTTTAAAATCTCCTGGCTTCTACTGCCCAAAAGTAGCTTTTTACTGAAAGATAATAGTCTACGCAAAATGCTCAGCTTCTTTTTACTGCAAAACAGTAACATGATGTGACATTTCTGCACTGTATTATTATCAAGCTCTGAAAACTTACTAAATCACGTTCCAAATGATCAATGGATTTATCCTTTGCAAGCTAAAGTGCTCATCATTCATGGCACTCCTCCTTTGTTCCAGTGGAATAGAGGACAGTTCTAATGCATCTTGGCAGGTCCTCATTTTCTTTATTTCTTTGAACATGAACTTTACTCTTCCATAAGAAATTGGATAAGTGGGCATTAGGTAACAGCCAGATAGGTTTGTTTTTTTTCCTTTTCTCAGAAATGAAGATAATCTTTTTTGAGGCAGAGTACAGTCAACCTCAGACATTCCATTTATTCAGAGAGTTTCTTCAATACAACTCCATGATTTTGGGAATTACATAAAACTGAAAATAACAGAAATGAAATTTCCATCATGGGGAATGGAGAAAACAATCAGATGCTGGACTCGGTCCACGCTGTAAATAGTTCAAGCCAGTGTATTTCTGTGTCAATTCTTAACATGTACAACAAGGGAAAAGTGGTTGCTGCACTCGCTTGCTGAAAACCACATTCAGATTTACTCACAGGCAGGAATTTAGAAGAGATGATGATGGGAAGAGGCAAAATTTTGATTCCTCACTGTGATCCATGGATAACCTTAACCTTTTGGGTTTACCAAAGTAACTTCAGAAAATATTTAATGTAACAATTAGCCCCATACAAGCAGTCTGGTGCTCAAGTATTAATGTATGGCAGTTTTCATGTTATAAATTATGGAAGTGGTACTCCCCAGTTTTTTAAAACCTAAACATAAAAATGCACTTGGTTTTGTTCACAATTCAGCAGTCCAGAATTTCCCTAACTGTAAGGAGATGTCAGCATGCTGTAGAAAAAAAGGAAAATCCATCCTGCTGCAAAAGCCAAATGAAACAATATAAAATGAAAAATATATAGAATAGCAGACAGAATAGCTGTGTCTAATTCTGGAACAAAGTATTTAACGTCAAAAAAGAATTGGTATATAAGGATTTATATTAGGGAATGTATAAGTAGGCAACATACCTTGAGAATCATAAGTTTGTATTATTTTGTTTGTAGTCTTATGGTTTCAGGATTTGGGTTTTTTTATATGATGAAATGAAAATAAAACCTTTCCCAGTGTTGGTATAAAACACAAATATATGGGAATTTCTGTTGTTCACTTGAAATTATGAGATATCCTTCAGATCTTAGAATGCACTGTGTAAAAGATGAAGGGAAGAAAAAGCTCATGGTTCCATTTAAAACAGCTCATAATACTGTAAGTTGCCAAAACCAAAACAAAACAAAAGACAAACCAAAGCAAAACAAACAAAAAAAAACCCCAACAAAGCCAGAAAACCCAACCAACACTTTTTCACCATATTTTCCTTTCCGCATTATTTCCTTGTTTCTCCATCTCAAGCTTTGTTCTCCTGTCACTAGTGCTGAGATGTTTAACTTGAAGTGCACTATTTCTGGATTTTATAAGTCTGGTGGAAAGAGCTCATGTCTTAGAAATCATTCTTTCCTGTGTATCATTTGCAATCTGAAACAGGCTAAGTTTTCATTTAAATATTGCCATAGGTACTCTCTTTCATAAGTGTACACATATTTTTGAAATGAGATGGAATTCTGGTAAACTGAGCTGTTTAGTGACTGTGTCTGCAAGGGACTTTTGCAGCTGAGGGAGAGCTGTTCAGTGCATTCTCTGTGGAGTTTAACAAGCAATTGCTTCCTCAAGTAGACATCTGCACTTGGTGAGATGGATAGTGCTTTACATTTTATTGGCTGTATTGACCAGGGGCTTGGTTCAGTTGCCTGAGCAGTGACACCCAGTACCCGATGCCTGTGGGTGTTTTCCCTACCTTCTGGCTGACCCTCCATGCAGATATCTCAGGGCATATCTGGTGGCACTCGTTTAACACTGATTGTCCTCTGCTGATACCTGTTTTAGACCACTAAGATCTAGGTCTTTCACTGAAGTAGAAATGTAAATAGCGGTCTGAGGTATAGACACCTGCTTTGTTCCATCTGCAGTTAGATGAGATAAAGGGAGTTTCTGTAATTCTTTGCACGTGTCAAGCTTTGTTTTGTTCAGCAGCAAAGCAGTATGCACACAAAATAGTGGTTTTGCTTATTTCGGTTAGCTCAGATCCTGCAAAGGAAGAACTAAAGTGCAGCCCACCAGAGATAAAATGTATTTTATGTAAGTTTGAATAAAACTAGTAGTGCTTGAAATATTAAAATACATACCTTTTATTTACAGATGGGAATGCAATTAGCCTTGTTTTGATATTTAAGTCATGTGTGATGTAGGAATTGCCATCCACATTACAGTAAAGGTGCACAATATCAGTCATACCTCAGCATTTCATTATTAGGGATTTGTGTGTGGAATTCTGGAGGTAGGAAATACTTCCTACATAGATTACAAAGCCAAATTTGCAATATCCATGGTTTGAGAAGACGTGGTCACTGAACAGGTGCAATTACAGAGACAACTTCTTTGTCGCTGGTGACTCGGAGAACCAAAACCACTGGTGGATAGATTGCAGATTCTGGGGTCCACGATGGCCCACCATGCTGGCCCTGCTGTGCAGATGCCTTTGAGGATTAGAGAGGGATTTCTAGAATAAAAATGCAACAATTATAGTTCACATGCATAATGAGCAGAGTTTTGCATCTGCAGAGTGATATTTCCATTTTAGTGATAATCTTAGTACTCTGGATTCAGTATTTTGTTACTAATTCTGTGTTATTTTGTTATTGATATGTTTGGTTAATTCCTTTTTCTAAATGGAAGTATTGGACAGACAAATCAGTACATTTACTTACTGTAAATAAATATTTATTACTTATATATTAATATTTATTATTTATGGATGCAATACATGGTTAGATTGAAGCTAGTTCTTTTTTTTTTCTTCATTCTATTCATTCTATCTCATTCTATTTTAGAACTTAGAAGAACAGAATTAAGTCAACCATTCTAGAGATTTCAAAATATGGTGATAGATCTTAATAAATGCTAGTCAGAGTATAAACAAAGTAACATATTTTATGGAGGAATAAATATATTTTCTAACCTGCAAAATATTTGATAATAATTGATCAGTTAATATGCAATAACGGCTTTCAGAGGTTCTAAAAGACATAAATATTTTTGATACTTAAATCTCACATTTAATTTGCAAGTTGTTTAGATATTTAACTGAATTTGGTTTTCTTTTAGAAATATGAAATCAGTAAATACTTTTCCTGTCTGAAAGAGATGACTTGGAGGTAAAGCCCGAGAGATCTCATGATTACTTAAAGATCCCACGCTTAAGTCATCCCTAGTGGTGAGAAGGAAGTGTTCATGAGAAAGTATTTTTTCAGCAAACTGGAATTTAATAATCTAATGTTTAGAGGTTGAGGCTGATTTCAGTTGGCATAACTGTAGATTCAGCATAAATAACCCATCTCACATAAACTGTCTTTGAAAAATGTGTACACATATCTATGTGAGACGTTACATCAGGTTGCTTATTTTTTCTTATATAAAATCACTGGCATATTATTTTTGTCTGGCGGTAGCCAATTTCTGAATATATTAGTAATTTCTCACATCTTGTGATTTTATTACTCAAGTATGCTTCAACATCTGAATAAATATATAATTTTGAAAAGCCTAAGGTGTTGTTCCATGAACATATAAATGTTCAAGTCTAATAAAAAATCACAGACTTTAAAGTGCTCTCAGTATTTAGAATAAATATGAGACAGAAATAATAAATAATAATAAATAATAAATAATAAATTAATGAGACCTTGTTATGCTCTTGAAGGTAGTATGAGGGGGAGGGTCGGTTTTAGGCATGACAGAAGTAGACAGTAGCTTAAAGTATAAAAAAATGTTGGTGTTATGCAAGAGAGATTTCTAATCCAAGAGAAGTGCCTGAAGTGCTAAGCCTGGCTCAGAGGCAGCCACATAATGTCACTTACAAATCCATTCAGCAGCTGTGGGACTGAGCAAGCCCCTTAGCTCAGTCACAGGTAGAAGGGTCTCACTGCTGAGGTGTCCAGCCCTGTTTAGCCCCCACTGTTTAACAGAGAAACCCATAAACAAAAGTGCAGAGTGGAGTGTGTGGGATCCAGAGAAGTTACTCAGCCTTGGCATCCAAAAACTTATAGGGGAAGATGAGAGACAGGGTTAACAGCTCTGCTGTGACAATGCACTGGAAAGTTACCCTTGCTCTGGGGATCCAGGGAAGTCTTGAGTCTTGTTCCTTCAAGATGGCTCTAGGGGCTCTAGGTGCACTTGAAAAGTCAACTAGAAATGTTCTGGAGTATAAATAGAGATATTATATATATATATATATATATATAATCTTAATATATAATCTTAAGATGTGGACTATTGGATATATCCTTCAAACAGTAATTAAAAGTTGTTTATATCTTGGGGGAAGGATGAGGAGCCAGTTACACTTTTATAATGCAACTGCAGGGAAGACAAATGGAATATGAGCTTGCCTCAGCAATGTAACAGAAGGGAAAAAAAAGACATTAAATATATTACTATTTTGAAATAGCACAGGTTCCTGTGCTTAATCTTTCACTGTCCAAAGTCAAGATAATTTCCAAGCTTTCCTTGAGTATTATTAATTGTTAATTTGATTGCAAAACTTTTTACTGTTGAATTACGTGCATATAAATCAACAGCAACAGGACATGTTGGCTGCAGGTTACAGCTCCGATGGTTGTATTTCAAGGGGGTGTCAGAATCCTTTTCCCCACCCTTGTCCTGGAAGCAAAATTGTAGTTTACCCTTGATGAGCTATTTTACTGGGTGATTACACGGAATATTAAAGAAATTTTATGAGTAAGAGTTTAATTCAGGTTTTGAAGATATTCAGCAGTTCATTTAGGGGTTCAGGATCTGTTCACAAGTCAGTGTCAGTTTCTGATGCTTACTTGTGATTCACAAACATCTGACACCATGTATGCACTCAGTGAATATATGGTCTTCAGATTTTGAGTATTTCATTCAAATAGCATAGTGATTTAAATAATAAACCACTCTACAGCAATCATGACATCCTGAAATAACAATTCATGCTAAATTAAGCAAAGAAAAGTGGCAACAGCTGACAAATGTCTCTTTCAGGAAGACTGGAGTTGTGTTGTTCTTTTAGTGCTGATTTTCAGTTTGTTTGCCTTTCTTCAAAGTGCTGTTAATATTTTTAAGAGATTACTGTGGTCAACTATATCCCTTCCTGTCATACTTAGTGAAAATATCTACTTTTTTTCTGGTAATAGCAAGCTAGCTAGCTAGTTAATTATTCTAAAACCACTTTAATTTTATGAGATCCCTGTGTATCTAATACAGTATTAACATTTACCTGAGTTCTTCTGTGATTCCTAATGATAAAATATCCAGGACCTCTGGAGCACACCAATTTTATAAATTCCAGTTAGTTTTCAAAAATTAACAAAACCCCAAAGTGGTCATTTAGATTACAAATAACTATTTTTCTATTCTGTTTTTAAATTTGTGTTTCCTTCAGCCTGTTACTTTAAGGGTAATGAAACTGTTTTTGTGAAATCAGTGAACCACTTGATCAATATTTTTCTCTTAATCTAACAATTTTTATGATACTATATGGTAGTTGTAGATATCTCCAGAGAGAGGTATGTTCCTCTACTTACAGAATTAGGATAAAAATAAAATTGGAGACTATTGTGCGTCAAAATACTGCACAAATTGTTGTCTTTGAAAAGAATGGAGAGGACAAAGGAATAGCAGTCTAAGAATTCTGTGATTTATTTTGTATCCAAGAACAATTCTATTTGCATTACTGAGTACTTACCACATTGTGGAGAAGTCTTAGACATTTGTAACTTACTTGAAGGTATCATTCTTATCTACTCACCCTAAAGAGAGAAATCTGGTGGTGCATTATCAAAACATATGCTATAAAAGAGATTATTTCGACAGTGATCTCAATAGGAGAAAAAGACAGTGCTGCATTAGATATATTTTTGAATTTAAAGATTTAAGTCCGAGGGGATTGTTATAAAGACACAGAACTAGCCTCCAACACAGTATTGATAACCAATATCCTTTGGTAACTTTTTTTTTTGTCAAGCTCAGAATAGCAACTAGGGAAATAAATTTTAAGTACAACTGTAACTAAAATGGTCTGCACACTTTTCCACCCCATCTGTCCAGTTGAAGGAATAAAGGAAGATCTGATAGAACTCTGGGTTGTTTTTTAAAAACATCTGATTTATTTCCTTGACATAGAAAAAGCTTCTCTGATAGAATCCTGGATGTCTTCTCCAAATTTATAATGTACAAATTGTGAGGAGGAGCAGCATAGCATAAATGGATCTTGTTTCCAGAAATGGTATGTACATATGCAGACAAGTGTACTTAATAAATGGAGGTTATATTTTACATAGAAAAAAGGAGGAGGAAGGTCAGAAGGTCAGAATATTTGCAGCTGTAGCTCTGAAAACGTGAATTTCCCATTACTGCTAAAAGGCTGAAGGTGCTGGACTGAGTTGGCAGTGCAGGCTGTCAGCACATGTGTGGGTTTGTCTTGGCATGATTTCAGATTGCTTTAAGTGAAGCCGGGTGACTTTTGCCTCCCCTTCGCGTGAGCAGAAGCTCTGTGAACACCATGAATAAGGTAAAGGTCTGTCTGATCTGGGGCAGCACTGCTGTGCAAGTAACAGCCCTTGGTGTCAACTGAGGCCAGGCAGGGAAACGATCAGACTTCAGCAGAGAACCAGTGAGAAGGAGGCAGAGTGTTAAAAGTAGACATATAAATAGAGCTCCAAGTATACCACAGGATAGAAAAGGAAGGAACTCCCACAACTGTGAACATCATACTCCCAGCAAGGATCTCAGGTTGTTCACAACCTGTTCTACTTACCCCTCTTTCTGTTTGAGGAAGACTGGAGGTCTCGACCCTAGGAAAAAGAGGAATTTCGGGTAGACAAATATGTCAAATGAAATTAGTAGATCCTACAAGAGTTTGATATAGCTATGATTAATGGGTTTTGTTGTGTTGATCAGATAATTTGGATGATGTGACTGTTTAAACTAACAGTGAATTTTTATATCTTTATATATAGTTTCTTTCCATTTGTCCCTAATAAAATTTTGAGTAAAATGCTATGTTCCATTTTTTTGACTTTGAGCAAAGGGAAGGGGACAGTAATGTGGTAAACAGTCACAGAGAATCATTTGGGAATAGCCCAATAAACCACTAACAAAGGCAGACTGAAATGCGTAGAGAAATCAGAGGGTTTCCTCCTCTTGTATGGCTGTGGCTGGTACAGTCTGCTGGATTTGGATATAGAAGGCTCAGGGGAGTCTAGAATCAGGTTTCTAATCCTCTGCTAAGTGCTTTAATCCCTTTGATGTGCAAAATACCACTGCATCTACCACTGCTTCCTCCTCTGGGAGGTGAATGGTTATCCACCAGCTGCAGGCACTGTGGTGCTCCAGGTGGAGAGCAGAAGATTGGCTGCCCAAGGACAAGCTTCTGAACATTTCACGTGACAATGCATAACCACAGAGGGACCTTCCAGGCAACCAGATATAATATCAAGAAAGTCTAAGCCCTGCCAGAGATGGCCACCGGGTGAGATATGGGTTGAATTGCTTTCCACCCTGCTCTGTCACTGTATTTTTAGTGGAATGGATTGCCCACAATTATTGCTGTGGACTAGGAATTGTGCTGTGAAGCCAGTTGAACTGGTTGGAGCATTTAGTTGTATTGCAGGGGTTTGTGATCATGGAGCTGGTAGTCCTTCTGTTCACATACCCCTCTGGAATGAAGAAAAGCTGTGACTGCTAGATCACTGGGAGAAGTTTGTTGATGCACATCACCAGAGATAACTAAAATCTTAAAACTGTAACAGTGTTAAAGACAAGAAAATGTTCTTGTTCATATTGTTGCAGCATCTGTAGTGTGGAACAATGGAAACAGATATACTTTTAAAAGCAAGCAATAAATATTCAATTCCACTAAAATATGGGAAAGTACTCAATATGGAGTTGAGTATTTTCAGGAGCTGTGAAATGCTTACAAAATTCCCGTGATTATAGAACAGCACTAGCTCTCAAATAGTAAAATCTTCAGAGCAGCTTAAGTTAATTGCCCTGGTTAAATGAAATCTTCTAAGACAGAAAATGCCTCTCTTTAAGCAGGACTCTGAATGAAAATATGTTTGCTAGTTGTCACAAGCCAATGAGTAAGCTCATTTACCAGGCCAAATTGTCACCTTGAAAACTGAGACAAGAAATGTAATCCTGTAGTGTGCCCAGCATGAGTGGACACCACAGGGCATGACTACAACACAGTCAGGGGCAATGCACTGGATACCCCTGAATGACCAGCTATCACAAGGTGCAGTGGTAAACAACAGTATTACATAATACCTGGCATGACTGATCCTAGCTCTAAGGATAGTTCACATGGTGCTCACTCAGGTATCCGTTTCAGGTTGCTTCATAAGGAGTCAGCACGTGTTCGTTTTCATGACATACATATGACCTTAACCACAAACCCTGCTGTTGCAGCCATCTGGAAAGTTGTTACAGTGCAGATACTGCAACACACGTATCAATCAACGAGGCTGTGGAAAAGAAATATCTATGGACTGATTCTTGCTAGATGTTTCAGAGATGTTTATTTCTCCAGCCGCATGGCCCGGGCTCTGCCGAGGAACTGTGGCAATCACGGGACCCGAGGGTCCTTGCCCGCGCAGGGGAACACAAAACAACCAATGGGGAATGAGGCTGACCAGGGGCAGGGAAAACCTGTGCCTCCCCCCAGGGTCCCTCTCCCAGGACCACATGGCAGGGGAAGGGCCCCAAAGTTGTGCCATTTGACAACAGGTGGAAGTGTTCATAATCATAGAACCATAGAATAGTGTGGGCTGGAAAGGACCTTTAAAGGTCATCTAGTCTGCTATAAGGTCTCCCTGGAGCTTTTCTTCTCCCGACTGAGCAACTCCAACTCTCTTATCCTTTCTTCATAGGAGAGCTGCTCCAGCCCTTTGTGATCATTTTTGCAGTCCTACACAGGACTGACTGCAGTGGGTCCATGTATTTCCTGTGTTGAGGATTTCAGAGTTGTACTCGGTATCACAAGAGCAGAGTAGAGGGGCAGAATCACCTCCCTTGACCTACTGACCAAGCTTCCGGTAATGCAGCCTAGGAAACAGTTGGATGTAATCACACCTTACTGACTTACAGCCAGCCTTTCATCCACCAGCACCTCCAAATTTCTTCTCAGCAGGGCTGCTCTAAATCCCTCCATCCCCCAGCCTGTATTGATACCAAAGGTTTGCTCTGACCCGTGTGTAGAAACTTGCACATTATCTTGTTGAACCTTATGAGGTTCATATGGCCCCACTCCTTAAGCTTGCCCAGGTTCCTGTGGATGGCATCCCATCCTTCAGTTGTGTCAACTGCATCACTCAGGTTGGTGGTGTTGGGAAATGCATTGAGGGTTCACTCCATCCCTCTGTGTCATTGAGAAAGACACTGAAGAGCACTGGTCCCAGTACAGACCCCTGAGGGACATCATTTGTCACTACACTCTGGATGCAACCATGTAACAAATTCCTCACCCACCAAACAATCCACCCATCAAATTAATCTCTCTCTCATTTAGGAAGGATGTTATGGGGGACTATGTCAAAGCCCTTAGAGAAATCCAGGTGATACAGGAATTGTTCTGTTGCTTCATATATGCTATTACTTGGCATTAAGTATTTTGCTGTCAGCAGAACTGCTGCCTGATAGAGAATCTGTATAAAGTGCAGATGTCTTGGTTCAGAATGGTCTTACAAGCTTAGATCTGCAAACTCTGAAATGAGTTCACATTCACTGAGAAAAATGAAGCCAGAGAGACACAAATAAATGCTGTCATTGCTGATGAAAACAGTTACTTTTAAGATGTGATTGTTCAGCTTCAGATATCTTTCTTTTTCTCTCGCTGTTATTGAGAGGGAAACCATTAAGTGTAATATAGCAAAACTTCTTAGACTTACTAGATTTCTCTAACATTTCTCAGAAAGAATTCTTTCTGAAGCATTCATATGTTAAGGATATTGCAATGATTTGTGCATGCAGCTGAGCTTTTATTGAGAAGAAACCTTAGATGGCCACAGTGTTTACATGAGCTGTCAGTTTTGTATTGCAGAGTTTTATGATGTGGTGTTTCCACACTCAGATCCTACTCCCATAGAGAGATTTACATGCTGCAGCCCTTTTCCCTCTCTTTTTAAGGTTCACCAAAGGTTAGTAATGGTTTTGAGGACTACTATCAGAGACACTCAGTCCTTTATTCTCTAACTATTGTTGTATGTCTTTATTTTAAACTTAGTAATGAAGAAGGAACCATGTTTTGTGGTTGAGCCTTGCCCAAAATAAATATGATGAAAAGTGTGAGGAAAAAATGATATATTTTCCAAATACGTTTTTCTCCAAAGGTGAGTATATTTAGTACTTTTAGATTTGCAGTCCAGAACAATGTCAGTTCTGTACCACAGCAACATGTCCTGTTAGCACTGTACCCTGGGCATCACTGCATTAAGGGTGGTGTATTGTAGATGCCTACTTTCTCCCATACCCCTGCATCATCACATGAAATTAGAGCTTGAATATAGTATCTAGAGCACCAATTTGCAGGATATTAAAACTACTTGACTCTAGGCATCTAAAACAGGAATATTCAGAGTATCAAAAGTAAGCTCTTCCTCTGTGTCACCCTATAGAGTCACTAATACCTTTCCTTTTCCTTCACAAGAAAGTGTGAAGAGTAACTACTTACCTGTCAAAATGAGGCTAATAATATGTATCACCTCTGGGAAACAAATATGATTTAGGGTAAGTGGATAGTTCTTCAGTTTAAGGAGAGGAAGAAGATAAATTGCTTTATGCAAATTTAAGAGTGCCTCTCAGCCCTCTCCAGAGACATTTTTCAAATTCCTTTCTCCACCAGACAACAGCACTAAGTAACACAGTGGGTCAGACCTGTGTGGAAGGTGGATGCCATGGTAACAATACCAGGCGAATAATCCTTTTATTGAACTTTTTTATAGAATCTGGATCACTGACTCTCTATGAGGGGAGTTTAGATCACAATTTTTACTTGGATTCTTCAGAATTGTGGGGTACATGTACACCAATAAACAATTGGTGTAAATTAGTAATTGTCTGGCATGCTATCTCTCTGTCTCTATTTGTGTTTTAATTTTAGGTTTACACTTGTGGTTTGGCTTGGTCAGGAAGCAAGTTTGGTTAGATGATAGTAAGTGTGACACTATATCTTGTCCTGACAGGTGCTGTATCACCATCCTGCTGTTCTTAATACAGGAAACACAGTGCAGCGTGGACATTGTAATGCATGGACAAATGAGGCTAGTGCACTGGCAGACACTGGAGCCTTTAAAGACAGAGCCCTGGGAAGATTTTAGGGCATTGCTTACTGGAGGCAGAGCCTCTGTGGTACTCAGCAGGTTTTTGTTTGGCTCAGGGCACTGCCTTAGCAGCACAATGTAGTTCTGGGGTACAGAGGATGCATATACTCAAATGCACATGACCTGCTTTCCTTTGATTTGTCTTTCTCTCCCTCCTGTTTGATTCTGCAAACGTGAGGACATTTTTTAGCAAGATGCACAAGCATCTGTTTAGCTATGCAGCTTTTTTCCTCTTAGTTAGCATCTCTGAGATTCTGTAATTACACTTCTGGGTAAAATAGGCTGTCATGATAACTTATGCATGGAATGCTCTATTTAAAGTGGTGGGCCTCATTATTCTTGGATTTACACACAGAACAGAGGTAGGGCCTAATGGAAGATAGTAAAATAGAGGAAATTTGATCTTCCTCTGAGAGAAATAGTTGGAGTTCATCAACTCAATATAAAACTGACCAACTTTTAGAAAAAAACAGCAAGGGAAGATTCCTGCTTCTGGTATAATATGGAGACTGAACATTTCCATGCTTTTTCTGTAAGATATGCACTTTCTTTTAGGCCAGAGAGTCTTTTGTTCAGGTTGTGGTACTGACTTTTAAACTGATATATTAACAATAAGGAGGAATACAGGATGGGCAGATGCTCTGGTGCCGATGTGAATTACTCATTTACAGCAACTTGAGAGTAAGATTGATGATCCTGTGAGCATGTTAAAGAGCATAACCCAGAAGATTAATCTAGTGAAAAATATTCCAGAGAAACACAATTCCTGAGAGAAAGAGAAAGATAATGTAGAAAATAATATCTTGTATCATCTTTATGAGTTCTTTGCAAAGTTGTCTGGAAAAGATTGTTTGCTATAATTAGTCTCCTGAAAAAGTGATTGTTTTAACTTTTTGTTTTTTCTTTTAAATTGTAGAAAATTCTGAAACTTTGTTTCAGACATTTCATGCAGGATATTTTCCCTCCAGTTCTTAAGTGAAACTCTTCAAACAGCCTGCTCCCAGACAAGCAGGCTGCGTGCAGTATCATTGATTTCACTGATAGTTCAGAAAACAGAGATCTCATAGGCTGGGTCTTTGACAGTATCAGTATGAAATTCACTAAATAAACTCTGAACTGTGTCTGAAATGACAGCCCAAATCTCTCAGCTTTACATAGTTAGTGTTTACTTAGATAAGCAATTTTCATTTCTTGCTTTTAAATATAAGGTAGTTTCTACTGCTTTGAGTTTTGTAAAGTCATAGTTTCTAAATGCTTTTATATTAAGTAGTTATATTAAGTTCTTGAAAGGAAAAACGTCTAGAACTTAGAGAAGACTCCGCCAGCATGTTTTTTCTTTTTAGCTTTTTGTTACAGGCATTGGTCTGTTTGAAAGAAAGAAAAGCTTTTCTGCTTAGGACAAAACTGAATGTCTGTTTTGCAAAATACTTACAAGGCTGATTCTAGGTTGAAAACTTGATCTCTACTGGAATGAAAGATGCTACAGCTTTAACAGATAAGAATTAAAAATTATAGTATTTTCACATAACAGGTTGTAAATCACAGTGGCTGTTGTGGTTTAACCCCAGCTGGCAACTCAACCCCACATATGTGCTTGCTCTATCCCCCACCAGCAGGATTGGGGAGAGAGTCTGAAGAGTACAAGTGGGAAAATTCATGGGTTGAGATAAAGGCAGTCCAATAGATAAAGCAAAAGCCACTCATGCAAGCAAAGCAAAACAAGGAATTTGTTTTCAAGTACTCTATGACTTTCTGTAAACCACCTCACTTGGCTGTTGGTATTTCTTATCTTACGCAACAAAAATTTGATAAAACTGCACTTCCCCAGAATCCTGATAATATAGAAAGCAAATCTTGTTTGTAATTACATTAGATGCAAATTTAAGGAGCAACACGAAGAATGTATAATTAATTTCTTTCAGGATGCCAATCTAGATATCTAATATTCACATTATAAATACATAACTGAAGGCAAAACCTGACTAATTTCTATTATGATTAGCTCATCCCCAAAAATAATAAAAGTATGAGCATTATTTTATAGGCACAAGATTAATTTAATATGGTTTTGTTTCATTATTTCCTATGTAGGAATTCCCAGAATAGCAGCACAGTCAATATTTGTAAACTTTCCACTGGCTAAACTTTCTATTGGCTAAACATTGGCTAAAAAGAAGGAAAAAAAAATGTTTTTTATCATCCAATTCATTGACACATTTTCAGGCAGGGATTCTAGTGCAAGACCAGGATGAGAATCTGCTGGTGAGAAACCTCAGTCACCGACCAGGGAGGCTTAGGCAGCTGCACAGCACTAACCACACAACTGTAGGTTTCATTATGAATGTTGCCATTCCTAGAGTGGGATTTAAAGTCTGGCTTGTATCATTGATTCAAGTGTATTGTTTCTCAATAACTGTGTTGTAGACTGTACTTATCACTTAGACACTCTGGTCAAGAAAAAGTTGTCACCCATCTGTGTTTCAAGATGGAAGTATTTCATGCCCAGAGCTATGTTGTAGTGGCATGTCATTTATGTGAAAGCCACACAAGCTTTTACATGCTTCCAACAAGAGTGAATCATTTGAGGACTCAGCGACATGTGAGATAAACTGTAATTCAATTTCACCCACCAAAGATATTTTTCTTAATGCAACTTAAAATATCAAGGACTTGCTTTTTATTTCTTCTCAAACTATAAAATGTTATTTCCTAGATTTGAAATCTAGTGAGAGTCCCTATGCAAAGGGATATATTGTATATTCAACTATTCTTCCATCAGTGTGTTCACACTAAAACTAAAATTAGGATTAAAGAAGATAACCTGGTAAGATTTTTTTTTCTACTTTAAAATATTTGGTCCTCTATTTTATGCTCCTGAACATTATTATCCAATAAATTCCTGTATATTTGGGGATTACTGCTTTCTTAGTTTTCAAAGTATATTAATAAAACGAAACATGGAAGTTCTTTCTGGAACACTCAGTGATAGGTATAGGGTCAAACTAGATTACAGGATTTACATGTTGATATCAATACTCATATACAATATTTAAAACTCATGGTATAGCATGTATGAGAACTTTTCAGACATGAATTTCATGGTAGTGATTTTGCTTCACATAGTTCTCATTGTATTGCTGGGAGAAGAACCGATGTGGAGATGCTCTCCCATAACTGGTCAGTATTTTCTCTATGTTTCCCTTAGAACTGCTTTGGATAAAAATATCTGTTTTTCATAGGAAAACATATTTCTGTCAAATTTAAAATGTCAGTTTAATTGAAATTTTGGACAGGCAAGAAAATCAGGAGAAATCATTGGGTTTTCTTACAGGTGCGAGAAGAGTATGATCAGGTAAAGTAATAATACTTCATTTGAAGTGTTAGCAGTAAAATGGTTTGATGAAGATTGATAGAACCAAAATAAACCAAAATGATTTAATTCTGGAGGGACAGGTGAATATCCAAGTACTTCTCTGCAAAGTACCTCCTGGTAGAATTTCAGACAAATGCATTTTTAGATTGTCCATCTTTAGTTAATTCCAAATAATTGTTTTTGATCTTCTTTAATCTTCAAATCAAGAGGAATTTTTAAACTCTTCTGAAAAGCAAAAGCTTTAGTTTAGGTGTTAAATACTTGATAGTTTGTCTTAGTCTCACTTTACAAGAATTATGTAATTTTTCTGTAATACATTAAGGTGCTTGCAAGAAATCTTTGAATATTTATCATCACAATCAAAGTCTAATTGATGTAGATATGAAAACCTTGTTTGTTGTTAGAGAGTGAAACTTTACTGCAGATCTTTGGGCAACTGCTATCACCTCTTGTTTCAATTATGTTCTTCACAATTATTTTCCCTTACTAGATGTATCTGTATAAACTTTGCCAAATGTATATAGCTGTACATATGCTTGTTAGTGGAAATAACTAGATAGCTAATATCAGTGTTTTTCTCACGTGTTTCTTCACATGTTTATATGCAAGTCTTGTTCTCCATTCTCTTTGCATTCCTCATTGTTGTGTGTGTCCCCAAGTTCTCCATCCACAGTATTGGTGTCCTGTCAATACGTATCTTGCTCAGTTGCTTTTTATTTTTTGTTTAAATTTATTCCTCTTGTCTAATAAAGGAGTTAAGGTAAATTGAGTCACCTGTTCTGCACCTAATTGGTTCTTTGCCTTAATTGTCACGGCTGGTTTGAACAAACAAGCAGAACTAACCCTGCTTTAGGGAATGTATTTAACTCTCCTTTACCTTATTCGCTATATTTTTTTTTTTCTCAGAAATTGCAAAGATATATTACACGAGCACTTGCTATTTATGAACTCAGCCAGTGCTTGGAATACAGGGAATATGCCCAAGATTACAGAAAAAGCTAGTGAGAACTCAGCCTCACAGGAAGCAAAATCCATGGCATTGCCATTCTGCTTAGCCCATTATGAAATCATCTGGTTAGTACAAATATCTGGCCATAATATGCCAGTTTTTCAGAAACAACATCAGAGAAATTAAACAAAAACAGAAAGTAAGGGAAGAAACAAATGTAAAAGAAGTTCAGATTGGATAAAATGGAACTAAGAACCTGAAAAATAAGGCATAAAGAAAATTGTATTGGTACTGTAGCTATGCCTATGAAGTTGGAGAAAATCATGACTTTGAGAACTTATGCAGTTCTTCCTGAATAAGGTTCTGCAGCTGAAACTGGATATGACCCTCCTTAGCTTTTTCTAGGGTCTGTGCTGTGGCATTTCTGATTAAAATTCTTAAGCATACAGTTGGTTGTTCAAGGGAGTTAAAATCTTGGCAAACTAAGTTCTTGGAGCCTTTCTATTTGCATGTAATCATTTGAGGATCTTGTAAGGAATATAGTTAGAAACAGCACATTATTCATAAGTGCCCCGATGAAAGAGTGCTAAATAGTTACAAAATACCCTGCAAATTTGCAGATGCTGCCTCATGGTCAGATCATACATATCTGATAGCTTTCATCAGTGAAATGAAACCAATAGTTGGAAGTGTGTTTAATCTCAGCTTCAAGATCTGATTTGTTCTTGCTCCTTTGTTTTTCTTTGCATTTCATAGCTTTATATAGTTTTCTAACCATGGTGTTTCACATCCTACTTTCAACAGTACACACAATATGTGAAATGTAATTTCTGGACCTATCTAGTCACTTTGTGGCTAACCATACCCTTTTCCCATTGTCATTAAGTCTTCTTCAGTAAAGGAGAAGAAGCATTAGGAATCAGTATGGTGTTGCACATGTTGCTTCACAAACAGCTGATTCCTCCTGAAGCACCTGTCATGAGTGTATGTCCATCAGATCACTCAGACAGAAAGATCTCGCAAGTGTAGGCTTGGGTGGAATGAACTGTAATTAATACCTGCTAGAGGCAAATTCATACTATTCCCCTACATTTGTAGCTTCCAAGATTAAAGGCGAAAGACAGCAATAAATGCTCATTAGTCAGAACCATTATGCAAGTTATCTGGCACCCCCTTCAAAGGGTCTCTCTACATCCATCTAGATGGGCTTTTGTCCTCTTTTTCCTGGATATCCTCAGGTTCTTTCCATCTCTTCCCATCTTTCATCCATCTTTCTTTCCACTCCAGAGTTTCCTTGTATTATTCCTTGCTCATTATATATTTCAGAATTGACAGAAATAGGGCCAAACCCAAGCATTCTTAAGAGGAACGCTGTTGGGACCAATCTAACATGTAAACTCAGTTTGATATGTAAAATTCAGTGAAGAAATTATACAGCCTGGCAGAGCAGAAAAGAGGACATCATAAAAAATGTAATTAAAAAAATCATGGAATTAAGACCTTCACACTTCAACTCATTTTCCCTCTGATTTGATTATTATTGTGTGAGGATATTTTCTATGTTATTACTGTCTGTTTTGTCCCATTTTAGAAATGTCAAAACACTAAGTGATTGCCTTAAGGAAAATGTTTTTTTACTCTCTAACTTTCCATTTTATGAAATAATGGAAGTAAATTATTGAATATGCATACAGTTCTCGGTTTTTCATATTGAATTTATGTGGTTTGCGGAAATAAAAATGTAAACTTTTACACAGTAAAATGCTCCATACAGTCCTCTTTATAAAGTAAAAATAAAACTATTTTAAAATGAGAAATACTGAATCAGTTTTACAAAAATTGATTATTTGATTTATGGGTACTTGGTGAAATTGGGTAATTTTTTTATCCAATGCTAGTTGACCTTAAATAAAATTTTTAAAAAATCATTTTTCTAAAAGGAGCACTCAGAAACCATTTAAAAAAATAGTTCAACCAAATATGTCACAAGATTGTTTTGGCAAGATATTCTTGATGGTTTTTACTTTCAGAAAATAGAATAATGATGCATTACTCTTTAGTGTCTTTTACTACTATCTTGACACCGTTTGCTGAAAGACTAATGAAATCTTTTTTCAGGAAATCTCTTTTTCTCTGCTGTGTTATGTTGTATCCCTAAAGACTTCAGTTCAATAATTTCTACCATTTCACCTCATTCAAAGTTTTGTTTCAAAACAAGATCCTCATCTTCCTGTTCATTTCAAAGTACCTGACATAGTGTGAGAACTGTGCTGGTGGTTCTCTAGTGGAAAGCTGAAGGTATATGTTCTGTGTGTTATGGTGTGACATAGTACAAGCCTTTTTAGGTTAGAGAGTCATTCTCTAGTCCCATGAACACATAAGTGGAAGATCTTCAGACAGAATGGATTAATAAGTAACTGTTTCATCTGTTAGTGTTGTGGTCTCAATACTGCCACTGCAAATGAAAATATCTCCATTGAATCTGAGAGATGTAGAAGAGTGGTAAAGGTACAAGAGGAGGCCCAGGCCCCAGGATTGTATGTTCAATCAAATTAGTTGAGCAGATGGTGTTTAGAGAGGCATGCAGAAAACAAAAGGCTCCAGGAAAATTAAATTAAACACTCTTAAACCAATGCAAAATTAATAAACAATTGTATAATTTTCTTTTAAGCGAGGAGAAACCTCACTAAAGGAGGCTAAAGGTTTTTAAGAAATTTAAAAACAATTTTAAAAAGAAAATAGTTTCTAAGGAAAGTGTCACACATGAGCATGATCATACTAAATTAGAAAAATATAGCAGGTAGGGAATATGAAAACCACAAAGAACGACCAATGGAAAGGCCAGTAGTGGAAAGATAAAAGACAAGTAAAAAAAGAAAGTGAGAAAATATCTATCCAGAGTTTCTTTTTTCCCTCCTTTTCTTCCACACTTCCATCATCTTAGACATGGCATGTTGGCATTGCACAGCATCAGGCTGTGATCACTGGTAGTGTTTATTAGTAAGGTATGCCCATGTGTATCCACAAAGGAGTTCCTTCAAGGCCGAAATTTTAATTGTTTGATGCTTTTTTTTTTCTGTGATTAAATGGAGAAACTGTCACCAAACTGTCCTAGATACCATACTCCCCCTAAGCAATCAAGGTGATGAACCATTCAGAACAGCAGCGTGTGAGCCTGAATTGCCATTTTGTGAATAAATTGTCATTTTAGCTTTCAAGACATTTTAGATCAGCAAGTGCTTATCCCTTGGGGGAAGAAAAGTTTTATGGGCAAATCCCAAAGTTGTCAAGGTTAATTTATTGAGTTTGTTGCTTCTTTTATATCAGATATAGGGATCCATAGGCATTTTGTTGCACACATAATGACAAGTTCCTAAACAAATGTTATAATTTCCTTCCTTTCCAAAGAAGAATCAGAGGAAGTCACAGTACCTCACTGGATCAGCGCACTATTTTTTTAATTGACTGTCCATTGAAGACTTGAGAATATTTTTGCTAATTTAGAGATATTTCAAAGCCAACTGAAAATATTCTCATACTTCATGTAGCAGTGTTCTGCTTTTAACTTTGCAAATGAAGATGAGAAATTTGCATAAAAATTAAGAAAATGAGATACAGTTTCATGAACATATATATGCTGTTTTCAGTCAGATAGCTCCCTGCCACCAAAGCCAACAGGGTTACCCACACAGCTACTGTGCAAAGCTGTGCTTTAAGTGGTGAAACTAGACAGAGGAATACTTTAACTGTCTGTTTTTATATTAATGTCTCAAAGAGCACTCAATTACTCCAGTGGTTCTCTTCTTCTTGGTAATTATCCTTACTGTCATCATCTATTCTACAGATGGCCTGTGATGCCTCTCTTTACAGATGTCTAGCTAGAGGGTACAAAAATACTAATGATGTTTTTTAGCTTGTGGTATATCACTGAAATAAATATTTGCAGGTGGATGTTGCAATCATTACTTGTTCAAGCTTAATGAAGAGAGTTCAAAATGAACATTATTGAATTCTACTTTTAAATCACAGTTTGTTGGAAAGATTTATTGTTTTGACTTGAAGATTGAAGAAAATCCCAATCTATTTGGTTTTATGGAAATTAGCATTAGAATAACATGTAGTTCACATTTAACACACAAGAATATGTTGCTGTGTGAAACTTACGAGGCATTCTGGTTTAATAAGCCAGTTTATATAAACAAAGATGTTACTTTTTATTGTGCTGCAGGAAGAGTCTGTGATAAAAGGATAAGGAAATATAAACTATTTTCAAAGCTTCAGTTCTCTGATTTCCATCATTATTTTAGGGGGAAAAAAAAAAAATAGTAAAACTCTCATGAAATTGTATTCCTGGTCCTTCCAAAACAAGAATGCATATTATTTTGATGCATAAATTTCCATGCCTCTGTTCTCCATTTTTTTTCCCCCACATATATAGATATATATTATTCCTGAAACATTACTTTTATTCTTAGAATATCTTTCACTTCCCAGATCAGCAAGTGGTCATCTTTTTATTCTTTCCTGATGCGACCACTGTAGTCCATCTTCCCAGGCACTGAGCCACTTCTGTTCTACTGTTAGAAGTATTGTACTTTTGAGCCCAAATTTTGTGAAGTCTTACGCCCTTCTGCGAAAGTTTGGCAGCACTTTCTCCTTCTGAATAGTTGATTTTTTAGTGTCTCCCTCATGGTTTGAACAGTTCTTTCATCCAGAAGCAAGGAAGATTAATATAGCAGAAAACCTCTTGCAGTAAATAAATATAATGAAAATAGGACTACAGAGCTACAGAAAAATGTTGGTGGGAACAAGGTCAAGTGAAGAAACAGGACTCATTTATAACTCATGCCCTGTACAGAAGTCATGCAAAAGATGCAAATGAGGCACGATTTTTGGGTGTTTTTTTGTTTTGTTTTGTTTTGTTTTTTTGTTTTTAAATTGTTTGGTTTTGTTGCTTTGGTTTTTTTTTTTTTTTTTTTCCCCCTGCAGAAGCTATTGTGTGGTTTTTTTACAGAGGTTTACAAGCAGGTTATATTTATTTGTCATTAAAGGGATCCAGCTTGGACTATCCAATTTTGCCATATGGGAAAATTCTTCTACAAAAGCAGTGAGGCTGATTTTCACTGGGATGAAGACTCTCCATTCTTTCACTATGAATTAGTATATGGCACTACTTTGCAAAGGTGTGCTCATCTTTTAATTATGTACTTTTAGAATCTGATTGCTTTTAATGGGGCTAAGCAAAATATGAAAACCAGTGCAAGTAGAATATTTTTCCAGTCAAGGGTTTACAAAAATGTATGAGCAAATAGAAAAACAGAAAGAACACAAACCTAATTTTTTAGAATTCCTTTAATGATGTCAGAGCCCTGTGGATGGAATTGTCATTGACTGCACTAGGATACAAATCATTATAAAGCCTTTGTGCTTTCTTCCAGAAATAAAACCTTTTCCTTTTTTGATCATTGAAAATAACTTGTATAGGGAAATAAAGAATAGTTAATAATTATGGATAATAGAAAAGCCATCCTTTCATTTCAGCACCAAAAAAATATTTTTTAGAAAGGCATGAGATTTATTTTTCACAAAATGTTATTAAAGGTTGCTGTGGTCTGTAAAAATCCTGTGCAGACTAAACTCTTGTGTCAAAACTTGTTTCTGTGGTCTTACTAGTGTCAGTAAAAATAAAAAGGTTAAAGTGTTCACCTTCCATAGCACAGATTATCCCTGTTTGGCTGGAGTTTTCCTTTCCACTGTGAACTCTCATGTTAAATGCTTCTGTTTTACAGATTTACTGCTGTAAAATCATGATCAGGTTTGATACCTTTAATCAACTTTCACGTGCCAATAGAAATCAGAATTTTTGCTAGTCTGGCATATTACTTCAGTAAGGAAGTGTAATAGTCACTCATCCTGAGGTAGACATCTAAAATCAGTTGAATTAATCACACCTCTCCAGGGACCATAGGGGCATCAAATTTAGCTCTGATGCTGCACATTTGGGCAGATAAAACCACTGCAGGAATTTCTTTCAGGAATTTTGTTTGCAGGGGATAAGGTCAGTGCCAAAATGAAATCTTATCTCCTGGATAAGATTGGAAGGCTGGAGTGTGTCCTTGGTGGCATGGCACTGAATTTAATGTCTGCGTTTTCTACTTGCAATTAGTAACAGTGAATTTGATACACTATAGTGGGATGAAATTTGGGGATATAGGAAAGTTAACGAAGCCAGAATTTGATCTATGCTGACATTAGCATTTATAGAGCAACAGGCAGTTCATTGTTCAAGTTCTTATTTTTAGTAAGGAATTGAAATGTATGTTAAATGAAAAGTCAGTAACTTTAAGCCAAACTGAAAAATCTAAGAGGGCTCAAAATGCAGATTATGATTCAGTAGCTTCCTTTTAATAATCTCCTGAACTAAAATGTCTGATAGTTTAATATTATATTTTATAGTAATATTAGTATAAATTTCTCTTGTGACAAAGGAGGACTTGTTTGGAATTCACTTGCATACAAGTGGGATGTCATGGTGTTACTGAACACTGATTTTGGAAATCATTTCCTCACAGCAGTGCTAGTAGACATCAGACTGTATTATGTTTAAATTCTGCCAAAGGTAAAAATTTAGTGTCATGTATGCTTTGTTCACAAATATTGCTATAAATATACTTGAAGAACCAATGAAAGCATGCAAGGTGAAATGTTTCCACGAGAAAATTCTTGCATGTGTTATGTTTAAGGATATTTTGGTAATCAGTAAAGGACAGAGATGATTGACAGCAACTTTGCTCATTTTTTTTCTTTCCTGTGATATAATAGTTATTTCCATAATTAGTTATATGCTGCCTGAACATGACCTTGCACTTTTTAGAGCCATGAGTGGAAACAAGGGAGGTATTGTCCACAGTAATTAACTCCTTGCCACCTATTGCACCACCTTTTCTAGCATATATGAACAACCACACTTACCTATGTGGTATGAGCCTGTGTGGTAAGGCACCACTGCACTCCAGGGCAGAAGATGAAGAAACAAATACTCAGTCTCATATTGTGTAACATTATGTAAAACATTCATAGGCTATAAAAATAAAGTGAAATTAATCCATTGCAGCCTGTCATATGCTATAAAAATAAAGTGAAATTAATCCATTGTAACCTGATTGAGGAATTACTGCCATAATCCGGAAAGAGCGATGAGATTTTACAATTACAGGCTGTTTTCTCATGTAAATAAAGAAACTAAAGAATTACTCACAAATACTGAAAAATTGTGGGTTTACCTTTCTTATTAACTACAAATGAGTGAATTTTCATTCAATAACTGTTATTCTCGTCTATGAATAGGAACCACATCTGTTTACTCCAGTGCTTTTGTTTCTAAAGTCAGAAAAGCCAAAACTTTTCCTCTTACTGGAACATTTTGGAATGTAGGTGTCTGGATTTCATAGATCAGACATTTCTTCTACTTGTCTTTTCCTAATGGCAGTTTGAAAAAATGTGGTAGATGCTAATGAAGTAAACAGAAGCCATTATCTGTACGTCCGTAGATCTGAATGTCTCAGGCCAGACATTCATTACTCTCTAGGACATGACTTCTATGAATTTATCCTTGATTCCTGAATTGAAGGGGACTGAAAACCAAGTGAGTCCTGTTAGTCATACACATTCTGGTGAAACTCAAAATCTTTTTGTTCCACAAATAATATTTACCTTGTTATAATTGCTTCTCAGTAATTGCTAAACCTCATTAAAGTGAGTGCAAAGTACTAGCAAGGGTTTTTTTTTAGTGGTGTTATTAATTTTTTAAGAATTATTTTCAATGAAGGGAGCTTCCTTAGAATATTCTTGCAGTTAGAGTCTGTCACACTGCTAGTGCAGGGAATGAGTTAGTAGGTGGCGCTTGCCATTACCATTTCTCAGCCTCCAGGAAAGCCCCACACACTGTGTAGTCATGAACTACTGCAACTCCTAAAGCTGCTTTTACCTAAATGCTGTTGAGGTTTTCTTCTTTGCCTTTAAGAAAAAACCACATATTTGTTTCTCGTTTCAGTGCCTGCATATGCCCACAGGAGCCTCAAAATGCCTCTCCTAGGTTGTGTCTGGTGAGGTCAGTGCATAAAAGCACAAAACTAAATGAAAAGATCAAATAAATGCAACATCCAAGTTCAAGAGCATACAAGTAGCTCCCTGACTTCAGCTCACAAATGTTGCTTGATGAATTTTTAAAGCAGTCTCGCTTGGGCACTGGCTTTTCTAGAAAATTAAATATTAAGAGCTTGCGAATCCTCTTATCCTGGTGCCTCCATTTTCTCATCTTGCTGTGGTAGTGAGATCTCCCAAATAAAAGCTGTAGGCTGAATGAGCCTCCATACCACTTCCTCTGGGATTATAAGAGCGGTGTTGCCATTTTGTCCAATTTGTCAGCACCTGAGTTTGCTGCACTTTTCCAAATTACAAACATACACTATCAAAAACGTATGAAACCATGGCAGATACAAATGCCTGAGCTATCAGCTGAGATCCTCTTTTTGTTTATTTTCACTTCTCTTTCCATTTTCTTCATAACATACTGTATTACTCTTCCAAAAATACTGATCAAAAAAACCCTGGGTTTTTTTCCCATCTCTACTATGTATATTCTGGCTGCATTTGCAAAAGTTTTGTATCTCCTTTGTATCTCCGAGCATTTCCTTGGCTTATTTTCATTTTGACAATGTATGCAACTGTGTGTGTTGTTTTTGCTGTGCTACTGCCTTGAACTCTGTCTGCCTTACTGCCACAGGTTTTTTTGTTTTGGATTCCTTTAGTATTTTGGATACTGTCTCATGCAATACTTCTGCCATTTGTTATAAGCCTCATTTTATTAGACAATTTCTTTTGCTTGGGAAATTTTAGTTTGCTCTTTCAAGAGTTGATTCTAAGAATTCTAACTACTCTTTTTATTCTTACTGATCCAAGTCAAAACCTCCTTTTTTATTGGGATTTTATCTAGCCTTTGCAAATTGCAAGACTGTCTTTTTTGAACTCGGATGAGATTCAATGTGGGGTATCATATGCCACATCAGTTGCAAATCCTTCTTTGGCCTTCTTTGTTTCTCAGAACCATCAGTTATGGGACTTCAGGCTCTCCTGATCTCCTCCCTTTCTGCTGAGGATGACTGCTTCACAGAATCAGAGAATATCCTGAGTTTGAAGGGACACACTAGGACCACACTAGTCCAACTCCTGGCCCTGCACAGGACAGCCCCAAGAGTCACATTTGTGTGCCTGAAAATATTTTTCCAATGCTTCTTCAATTCAGGCAGGCTTGATGCTGTGACCACTGTCTGAACATCTCTAGGTGAATAACCTTTTCCTAATATCCAACCTAAACTTCTCGTGACACAGCCTCAGGTCGTTTCCTTGGGTCCTGTCACTTGTCACCGCCCCTCCGCTTCCCCTTGTGAGGAAGCTGAAGACCACACTGAGGTCTCCCCTCATACTCCTTTTCTCTAAGCTGTACAGATCAAGTCCCCTCAGCCATTCTTCATAAGGATTCCCCTCCAGACCCTTCACCATCCTCATGGCCCTTCTTTGCACACTCTCTAATAGCTGAATGTCTTTTTTATATTGTGGTGCCCAAAACTGCCCCAGGACTCGAGGTGAGGCCGCCCCAGTGCAGAGCAGAGCCGGACAATCCCCTCCCTTGCCTGGCTGGTGATGCTGTGCCTGATGCACCCCAGGACAGGGTTGACCCTGCTGGCTGCCAGGGCACTGCTGGCTCATATTCAGCTTGCCATCGACCAAGTCCCCCAGGTCCACTTAACAGCTGCTCTCCAGCCTCTCATTCCCCAGACTATACACACAACCAGGATTGCCCCATCCCAGCTGCAGAATCAGGCACTTGCTCTTTTTAAACCTCATATGGTTGGTGATTGCCCATCTCTCTAATTTGTCGAAGTGTCTCTGCAGGGCCTCTATGCTTTGAAGGAGTCAACAGCTCCTCTTTATCTTCTGTCCTCTGCAAACTTAGTATCCCTTCCAGTCCTGCATCCAGGTTTTTAGTGAAGATGTTGAAGATCACAGGGCAGAACCCTGTGGAACCCCATTACTGACAGGTTGCCAGTCTGATGGTCCCCCCATTCATTATAACTCTTTGTGCCCGACCCATGCGCCAGTTGCTCACCCATCCCATGATGTGTTTATCCAGCTCTGTGCTGGACATTTTGTCCAGAAGGATACTGTGAGAGACAGTACTGAAAGCTTTACTGCAATTCTAAAAGATTACATCGACTGGCTTCCCTTGATAACTTGAGGCGTTATCTTGTCATAAAAGGAAATCCGATTTGACAAGCAGGACTTCCCCCTCATGAACCTGTGCTGGCTGTGACCAATGCAACTAAAGAGACTGTTCTGGTCAAATTTGTGTTACTGTTGTCTTCCAAATTCCTTAGGTCTTAGTGCTGGGGGAAACTAAGCAGCAAAATCCTTCCAATGTTCTTTGACACTTTCCTTGTGAGTGTACCAGTTGTGGGGTAGGTCCCATTGCTGTGTTTGGTGCTTCCAGAAAATCTGCCTGATGCTGTGGCCTCAGAAGTATCTCTACTGAAGCCTGTTGGCTGGCCTTGCATGGCACAAGTTGCATTTCTACAGCTAAAGTTGCTCATGGAGCCTTGTAGTGGTAGGAGTCTGTCTAACACTGTCCCCCAGACGGGCCGATTTTTTACAGAAGTAATATCAAACTAGGATGCATGCTAACAGCAAAACAGGATGGGTAGATATGGGCTTGAGTCTGTTCCATGACCCTGTTAGTGTTATTGGACTAGAAGCAGTGTCAATAATATTAGTCCATAAATTTTATATGTAGGAGATTCAACTGTTAAAAGATTCAGTTCCTCAGGAGAAAGAGCTGATTTGCTCTCAGGAACTGAGATAACAGTGTTGCCTCACTTTTTAGTCCCAAATAACAAGCACTTAGGCATTTCCCAGGATAGAGGGAACCCCACCTTCAAATATCTTTTAAGCTTTATTTGAAGCAAAGGTATAAGCTTTGATCTCCTATCTCTGAGCCCTTAGGCTTGCCAAGTCAGTCTGTCTATATCTGTAGTCCAATGAACATTTAATTATTGAAAAGTGCTTACAGAATACATTATAGTGTCTAGTTGCAGTCTTCCAGCTGAAAAGTGAGTCTAATTTTAATACCTGACTTCTTTGCTAATTTATCTGAAACAGTCTAATTCACTGTGGAGTAGTGGAGTATAGTATTTGAGTGAAAATAGAGAGTTACGAACACTGCGTGCTAGAGTAAACTGAAGGTATCTTGCCTTCTGATTTGGCTTGTTTATACAGAATTTAAAAATAAATGCTTCTGACATGTTTCTCTTTTCTGCATTGCTTCGGAACATCATGTGCCTTTGGCAGTTTGCAGTTCTGGTCTAAGTACTGTCGTTGCTTTTACAACTTTAATCTTTCAAGATAATTTAATTTTAGCTGACTTTTTAGATTTTTCACTAAGACATCATTTAATTAGCATGAGTGTGAACTGGACTTTCCTGTGCAATTGAGTGATTTATAATTAGCATTCTCATTTTTGGTTGAACTGCAGTAGTACTCTACATTCTTTTTAATCAGTTTTGGTTGTGATATTTCTTTTCTTCTGTTCTTTCCAAGTTGTTCTCATTTGTGTTCTTCTGATAAAATGCAGTAATTATACCCTTATGAATCACAACCTCTGCCCTGTTAATTACAATTAAGGGAATCCATATATTAGTATATTTAGATTTCTGGATAATTTAAGACAAGAAAAAACAATGTGTTTTTTAGAAGCTAACATTATTTTCTCATCCGCTCCTTTATTATACTGCTTACGTCTGCAAAATTCAAGAATCAGAGGGAAACTAGAAATAACCTGTTCATAACCTCCTATTCAATCTTCCTGCTTTTAGATAGGAGATCCTTTCTAAAAAAAGTTTCCATGGTTTATTTTTTGCAGCCATATTTTAATTTGTCCTCTATGAAGTATTCTGTGGAATAATAGTGTGATGACCTTCTCTTCTGTGTTCCTGGAACTATCTTGGGAATTCACATAGTGAATGTTCTACCTTTAGCTGTGTAGGGCTAGAAATAAACCTCTGTGCACATGTGGACAAAAACCAAACTAGCACCACAAGAACCTTTATATTCCTGTTAAGCTAAAGAAGATCAACGGATGGAGAGTTAGTTTTCATCTTTTTGTCAGAAAGTCTTTATTGTGCCAGATTTTTATCTTGTTTACATTTCTTTGTTAGGATAAAAGCAATAACAAGATAATTCAGGGAAGTACAGACCTTACTTTTTCTTTCCTGGGTGATCTTTTGCCTGCAGCAATGGATTAGTGTTGTTTCAGGAGGTGAAGGAGCTGGTGTTTCCCCTTCTTGCTGTGAGCCTGCACCTTTCCCAACACTAGGCCAGGGGAAGCAGATGCACAATAGCTCAGTGGCAGCTCCACTCACTTCTCCTTTCCCCTGAGTGTTTGAGAGAGTTTTCTTTCCTCTGATTCCTCCTCTCTTCTCCATGATGTATAATTGGAGAAGGACCAAGGAGTGCAGGAGTTGCCCTTCTCCACTCAGCTGGAGAACAGTGTTGCTGCTATTGGGTGTTACGCTGCTCACAAGCTACAGGAAGGACAAAGAACTGGCCAAAAGAGGCAAAAAACAAGGCAAGGAGAAGTAATGGTGCACCCTGGAGGAGAGATTTGACAGGAAGATGAAGCACAGGAGTAGTTGCTGTGAAGGCATTTTCCTCATCTATACACATGGCCTTCCTGCCATCATGCTAAATGCAGTGAAGAGTGTTTAGTGCTTACTATTCAGATGTGTAGTTTCAAAACTAATATCCTATTTACTGACTTTTAAACTATGCCTTGCAGATGAATGGAGGAACACATTGCAGCATTTTGGAGACCTTTATTCTTATGGTTGGATTATGGAGATCCTAGAGAGTGGACCAGTTCCCCTGGTTACAGATGATTGACTGAGGGATGGACTACTGTTTTCCAAGACCACTGAAATCACTATCACTTATGGCAAACATAAACAATATGTACTGTTGAAAATATGAAGCTAATGGGGTAGATGCTGTGTTTAGAGACATGCTCAAACATATTTGACAACTGACAGCTACCTGTTCTCAAGTTTAGCTTCACGTAATTCTTCTTCTGTTTCATTCTGCTAAAAAAGCTCTCACAGTGTCAGCTGGTACTCAGAGATCAATGAATCTCATCTTGATGTTGCCTCCACCCTGAAAAGCGATGCTCAGTTAATAGTAAATACGGTTTTATTTTTTATTTACTCCCTGACAATCCAATGAGACATAATTGTGTCCTGTAGGTCATAAATGTGTCACTGATTCATGAAATATGTTTTTAACTTGCGGCCAAGAAAACTTAGTTTTTAATGAGAATTTAGACAGATGTGGATTAACCTCTTTACAAAAAGAAAATTCAGCACCTAACACACACTTTATTAAATTAATTATAATTTGACATGACCTGCTGTGAAAGAAAACTTTTGTGAGATTTGATAGGATGAGGTTTACACCTTAGTATAAAGCTCTTTAAATACACAGATTTAAATTTGCTCTCTATATTTAGAGTCTAAAGGGGGAAAAGGAATTTAATTTACTACTAGCTTTCAATAGAGAATCAGGAATGACAGTCATTAAACACATTTGGGACAGCAGCATTTTTGGGAGATGCTAAAGGTATCTTGCAGGTTTTGAGAAACATCAGGGAAATCTGGCTTCCAAGGTCAAGAGACTGAATGTGACCTTATTTGTATTATTCGTGTGATTTCTAATCCCAGTTTAATGATGGGAAATCAAGAATATAAATAAGAGAAATATTAGATTGTTTTAGTATTTGTTCGTGATAAGCAGAAGTTTTTATTCAACTTCTCCATTTCTTCATTGATAATTGGAGTCGGGGATGCTCATGAGGTAGTTTTTTGATTCTGATTATCAAGTGGATCAGACAGCATAGGAGATACTGAAACAACAAAAACCAGATACATTCTTCTATTACCAATTTTATAAATAGGGATGAGTGATTGGAATGACAAAGGAATTGGCCAGCTGAATGTGCTGGCCTGATCCAGGGCCTGGCTACATTGCTTCCCTGTCGGCTGGGTTCCCCCTGTGCTCTGTTGTACAGATTTGTTGCACAGTTTTAACTTCTCTGCCTGCTGTTGGGAGCCATATTTAACAACACTGTGATCACTGTGCAACCAGCAAACAACTTTGGGTTTTTTTCCAAAGGATTCCCTCCATTTTGCCATAAAAGATATCAAATTTTCTTTCTGTTTTTCTTTGTCCATCACCCTTTTCACCTGCATTTTGAGCTTCTTTATGGCTGGGAAATTCAGAGATAAATTAATTATATGTAAATATTGTGTTACAGTTATGTTCAGTAAAACAGTGATAATCTGCACTTCATTAAGGAGCTCACTTTATAATTTCCCAAGAAAAGAGAGTGAGGAAAGGAAAGAAATTCTTGTCTCTCTTTTACAGCCCTTAGTAAGGACTTAATAGCGGGTGCTGTAGTGAGGTCTCACACTACTAAGGCTTAATTGCATTTAGTGCAGCGTATCTGCTAGATTACTGAGCTATAACTTGTCAAATAAATACAGCACAATTTGTGATAGCCATGTTTTAATGGAGTTTATTCCTTTCTAATTTGCAAAATCTAGTCATTCCTAAGAAGTTCCCTTGACATTGGTGTCAAGTGGCTTCATTCTGTGCTATTGGATAAATTAATTTTATTTATGTAAAAACTCTACACTGTGCTGGTGTACACAGCCTCTGAGTGTCTTGGAAGCAGTCTGAGTTGGTTTCACAGTGCATTATCATGGTGGGAAGTGTGAGTGATCTGGTTTTGCTGAGCAGAAAGCTGCTGTATGTGGATCCTTGAGGCTTTGAGTAATCCAGTGCCTGACTGTTTCTCATCTGGCCACAGGACAGGGGTGAAAGCTGTCATGTCTCTGCTGTTGAGGCCAAATCACCAGCACACCAGGGCTCAGTCCAGACTCTTGGAGTTCACATCCTTAGATGACACTTGGACATCATTAGCGTTTGGCTCTGTGGGGGGGAAATGTGCATTTTTATGGAATATTGCTTTTGCTATAGTGGACCACCACTGCCTGTTTTGTGCTCTGTGTGCTGCAGGAGATGAGCCACAGTTGATCCACAAGTATGAAGGGATAACAAGAGGGCTCAGGAGCAGTGACACCAGGCTGTGGGTGATGGGGTCTCAGCATAGCAGTGTAAGATGGGACTGCATGCTATTTTTACTGTGGGAAACCTGGCAAGACTGTGTCTAAAATCACAGCCCTTTATCTTCTGTGGCAGAAGTCCTCACTACTTCATCAATGTTAAGAATAAATTAAGAGTCAGTTCTTCAGCTGTGTTTATACAGGTGATTTCTATCCCCAGAAGTATCTCCAGAAGGTGCTGAGACCTGCTTGCAGAAAATGACACACTCCCCTAGAACTGAACTGTTTCACTCAGTAAAGTGGTCACATCCATACCTGGCCCAGGCAAATTCCCACAGTCTGCTAATTGGAGATTTCTTGGGATGGTTCTATTTACATGATAAGAAAACAAGGCTAGTGGTCTGTCCAACATTTAAATGACATCAAGTGTTGAATTTTGGTGCCTGAAGGCACTCCTAGATCTTCTTAATTTGATGTGGTCAAAGCCTCTGGAGCTTTGATAAAGTGTCTGTCTTGTGTAGAAAGTTCGTGCAGAAGTTGAAGTTTACCCCGATGTCCATGATCCAAGATAACTTCACCTCTGTGGCAGAAATTACATTAATCCTCTTTATTGCTGTCTTGATTAACTGTCACATCTAAAGTTGATCCCAGCCTCAGGGAAATATTACTTTCTGTCAGGGTGGGGAGACATGGAATGTAAAGATAGATTTGACAGTAAGGGTGCCTTTTAGTTTTGCAGTGGTAAAAATAAACAAAAAGAATAAAAAAGAAACAAAGACATAAATCTTGACTCTGGTGATTCTCATTTTGGTAGGATCTGAACTGCTCTGTTGCTGCTGAATGAGTCACACATTTAAACCAGCAGAACTGCAAAATAGGCTGTTGAGTTGAATCGAACAAGAGATTTATGCAGACTTGTTGTGCTTTAGAATGAAGTCTGTAGAAAGTTTATTGAGGAAATGCAGTCTTGCAAATGCTTTCTGCTGTCCCTTTTGATGTTCTCAAGTACAGAAGATGTCAGCTTGAAAGAAGAAATGTTCTTGGTAGGGAGTGGTGTTGACTATATGAGAAATGGATTTGTATTAAGGCACTCTATTCCCCTTGGAACGTTAATACAAGGAAGTGCAAGCTATTTTATTAAATCATGGATTCCAGCATGGAACTTGTCAGTTCTGCCAAGATGTTATATTTTTAGCACTGCGAAGTTGCTTGTCATGCTCCCACATCTCACCTGCAAACAGTGTGTGAGAAACAATGAAAAGTAGTTCACCAGTGGCTACATGTGTTAGGTGTAAACCTCAATCCACTTACATTAGCAAGACCTTTTAAAATTAAATTTTCGTTTAGTCCAAACTACTGTATTTGGTGAGGCTAGCTGATACAATGCATTTTGGTTAATCCTTTAATCTAAGAAAATTAATTTGCTGCTTATTTGTGACAAGTATTTCTTTCAAAGAGGCGGGGGGGGGGGGGGGGGGCAGGAGGGGAGGGTAGGAAACACCAAAAAAAAAGATTAATTATCTTCCTCTTGGCACATGCATTTGCTCAGTCATGGATAACCTGACATTTCCCTATGAATGCTTCACAGTTGGAAGTTTTGGTCCCTGTTAAGAGAGGCACGCACTATGTATGCTTTGGTTCATTTATAATTCCACAAGCAAAGTGTCCAGGTGTCTAAAAATCTCAGGATATAAGTCTTAAAAAGTTTCTTGTTATACTCAACTTTTATGTAATGTAGCCTTCAGCTTTTCAGTGACTCCACAGCTGTTACTTACACCATGGGTTTTTTTTCAAGATTTCCATGTGCTAGATAACTGAGAGCTAAACTGAAATCTGCATAGAAACATGAAGCATATTTTGTAGAGTACACGGCTGAGTTATCTTCTTTTCTCTCAGTGCTTTATGAATTCAGGTATTTGTTCTTCAATCCTGCCCAAATTACTGGCATGGTGGACTGAGTCCGTCATGTAATGTGGAATCTCCAGTCAATTCTCATTTCCCGTCTACCAAAAGAGACAGACACCTCTGAGCAGTAAACTACAACAGCAGAAGAGCTTTATCTTCCTATCACTCAGCATCAGTGGTGCCTTAGCTATCTCTACAGAAGGATGCTGTTAGGCTGGTTCTTCTGGGAGCATCCTGTCTATAGGGGCATGCCTTTGGCCTTCTTTATCTGGACTGCAAATGCATCTCAATCCACCAGATGGAAACCAACAACCTGAGCTGACCCCAGTGACTGAATATCATTTTCTTAGAGATAAGTCAGTTACTCTTCCAGAGTTTTGAAGGATCCACATGGTACATTGGGCACTGAATCGGGTGGCAATGAGACACTGTGCACTGCAAGAAGATTCTTGACAGTAACCTAGTTTCACAGTTGTATACCTTGCCTGACTTGTCTGAAGTTATTTTTCATTTGCACTGTTGCAAGGGAGCAATTACTTTTTGCAGAATGGTGATCTTACTAATTTGTTCCATTTCTGGCATTGTAGATTGTCCTGAGAGAAGTTATTTTTTAAGTAAATATCACATTTTCAATATCCTTCTAGAAGTGCCAAACCTATCTTCATCCTGCAAAAAATTAATGCCTGTAGGTAATTAATTTTTTGTGAGTTCTTCCCTTGAATTCACCTCATTCAATCTTGGAAAAAATCCCCAGCATTTATTGCAGAAGAAACTGCTAGACTCAGTTGTATTTTTTTTCTTTTTGTATGTTAGACACCTTCTCACACAAAATCTCAGAGTTCCTGAGGCTGGAAGGACTCTCTGGAGGTCATCTTGTCCAATCCTTCTGCTCAAGCAGCATCACTAGAGCAGACTGCTCTGGGCCATGTTCATTAACGTTTTGAATAGCTGCAAGGAGGGAGACTCCATAACTTCTCTGGGCAACTCGTGCCAGTGTTCAACAACACTCACAATACAAAGATTTTTGCTTATAATTAAATGGAATTTCCTGCACTTAAACTTGTGGCCATTGCCTCTTGTCCATTCTGCTCTTTGGACTCATCCTGGAATAGCAACAGGCTGGCAACTTTGTAGAATTCTATTAAGTCATAAATGCAGGATTATACAGGCAGGAACTCAAATGTTTTTGTGCTTTATGAATCATTGCCCACATTTTGGCTGTGTAATATCTGCAGCTGAAGGACATAGTGTTTACAGAGCTGGGACTGATTTTACTGACCTAAAAGGCAGTGCCACTAAGGTCGGATTATTTATTTCTCAGCACTTCAGTCCCTCTTTTTCTTTCTCTTAAACTCCCATAACTACAACACTTTAAAGCTTCATCTAAGTATGGCAGCATTTTTGATGTAGTTGTACTTAAATTTCTTTGCATTTTCCTACAACCCGTTTTCAGAAGGTACAGGTAGTGCTGGGTGGTCATAAGAAGCTAATAGGTCAGCCAAGTGAGACAGTGTCAAATTGCAATGTGTATTAGGCATAAACGCAAGAAACTCAGGTTTCCTGTGCTTAAAGTGGGCACCAAAATGATTACTTAAAAGTAGAGTGGAGGTGAAGTAATTTCAGGGGCAAGTCAGAAAAGCAGCCCATTTCTTAATGAGCATTTTCAATATAGTTTTGGCACAATAAATTCTGATCCACAATGTTCCAATCAGTTGCTAGAGCAGGAAAACAATCAAATTAAACCATGTCAGAAAACTGATAAGCTTTTAGAATCTTCTCAAAGTGGCACATATGATGATACACAAAATTACTCACCAATTGTGTAAACATAACATATATTATAATATATTGGAGCACCAAGATCAAACCAGAAGTACCAACATGTGAATAATTTATATGAAACTACTTTGCAATTCTTGTGTTATGTGATGAAAGCATGATGGTAGTAACAATTCTGGTCTGAAGTTATTTTAAGCTACATTTTATTTCAAATTTTAATTGGAAATGTATGTAATTGGGATTGGAGGACACTGAAAGGTTTTATCAATAAAATATAATAGTCATTCTTTTTCACTGATGAAAATGAATTATAAAACTTGTTTCTGTAGCCTTTTGACTAGAATATTTAATTTAAAGATCTATTTCAAATACATTTTAATATCTCTTTTTCTACAATTTTTGATTTATTGTTTATTTCTATGAAAATTTGCTTTGCTCTATATAAAATATGGCTGATAATCCTTGCTTCTTTGTCGGTGTGTTCTGTCTTTGGGCTTTGTGAATATACATTAAAATATAAATTTCAATAGATCATGTTCATATAATTGTTTTTTGGTCTTCTAGACCTTAAGACTTTATATAATTTGTAATAGTGTATCAGTCATCTGTAAAATGCCTGTTTCCTCCAAGTAGCTGGCAATCTGTACTACAGCAATTACATGACAGATCAACAAATGTGACTAACTGTTACTAAGGAAGTAAAGAGCAAACAATCACAAATACCTTACAGAATACATATGAACTGTATGTGAAAATCTTGTCTCCATATTATCCCAGTAACTGCTATGATCCAGTGGAACAAGCTGTTTGGTCACTGATACCTGGTAATTTGTAAGCCGTCGTCAGTCAGTGTACCTAAAAATCACCTCTATTTGTCAGCTGTGATGACTGCAGAAAAAAAGGTGTCTTTTTCTTTGGTTTTATTTCTGTTTTATTTTCGTCCCATAGTTGGTACTTAAAATGCTGATCTTCACATTTTACTAGTTAGTTAATGCTTGCAAAGCAATTTGAAAATGAAAGGGACTATATTAATCATTGTTAGGCAACTATTGAGAAGAAAATTTAATTATGTGTTTGACTTCTGTTCTGTGTGGGACATTTCCCAGGCAAAAATGAACCTTGGTTTTCAGTGTTCCATTGACCTTCATGCTTTCAGTATTTTCTCCTTTTTTTAGTTATTTCTCACAGCTGAGGTCTTGCTTCAGGAGGGGTTAGTATTGAACACAGTCAGAGGATCCTGGATAGTAACCTTGTTCATTGGGGTGCTGAACCAAAAGTGGAATGTTTTTATTCCTACCTTTGCCAGTAATTTAAACCATGTTCTTAGCCAGGTCAGTTATCCCAGGTCAGTGCCCATCCTATATTAAATCTGAGCAGTGGTCACTGATGCTGTTCTTCATCATGAAATGCTGATCTAAGACAGATGTTCTATAAAACCTTGCAATTTATTGTTATGTTCATGGATTCATGGTTACATACCATTTTTCCTTTTTATCCACCTTGTGACTAGTAATATTAATAAGGAGGAAATAAACTGAGATCGTTCTTCCAGCTGGCTACTCTGGAAAATTAGTTTCTGAGAGCTTTTCATTTTGAAAACATTTTTTTGCTTTTATTGCTCTAATTTGCTGATTCTCATTAGACATTAAAATGCAATGCTTTGCTGATTTTTTTTTGCTTGTTGTTTTTGTTTATTTTTTTTGTTTGTTTGTTTTACTTTCTGACTGTCTATATACTGTGAAAACACCAGGAAGAAAGTCAGTTTCTGGAGAAACAAAGAACCAGTTGGGTGCATCATTTCCCTGTTGTGATCTTACCACAGTGGTGCATAGGATGAGATCCAGTTCAATGTCCAGATTCAGATGTGTGATGTTAGATGTCAGTTTAGAGTGTTCATCTAAAAATAGATCTGTTCCACACACACATAGGAAAGATCTCTAAGTTCATGGTATAGCCAAAGATCTAGTTAACACAGGTCAGAAAACTTTGGGAAACTCTTCAGCCCATTTTAGGATGGATACCTACCGTCCTATAAAAACTGATTTTCTTTCTGGACTCTATTGATGAGGATCTCCCCACAAAAACATGTGATTTTTGAAGTTCTTTAGGGATAAAAATTATCTGCAAATAATTGGGCTGGCAGATGTGACTCAGTATTGCGGAAAACCTTCAGCCATCTGAGTCAGCAGTGGTAGGCCAGACAGGCAGAACTCTGGCAACTTACTGCTTCTCTAACTCTCCAGTACTTCCATTTCTTAGACTGCACCATATCAGGGAAAAACTTTGGGCATATGATAGTCCTGTACACCTGAATGGGTTTGACTGTCCTACAAGTCTTACTGTTTGGAACTGTGACCTGTAAATACACTGGCACAAATAGGCCTCTCCAAAGATATAAGTGATTTAAAGATAAAGGATGCAGCATAAGAAAATGTGTATTTACATGACAGTCTGTACATGGGATCTTACCCTGAACTCGTTTGCTTAAATAATTCAGAGCTCTTTTTTTCCCTTTATTTCCCACAGAGTTGGTTTCTCTTCCAGCAATGCCAGGCAGACATGGGTGGTCAGGGAGACTTCTGTAGAACAGACACATGCACAGTACTTCTTGGTATCAGCTGTCTAAGGGTTATCAGAAGTGTTTGCCAGCATTCCATGGACACTTAGTCTCATTTTAGTCTTGCATAACCTCCATGTGGCAAAGAAAATAAGGGCAAACAATCAAAGTGGCAGCAAATATTTTATCTGTAAGTTATTACATGTACATTTCAAAGCTTCACCACAATGTATTATAAACTTCTAAGTTTTCCAAGTGTGGGAGACAATTGATTTCTCTTCTTCTGCATCCTAGAGGATACAAACATTTTCTGAACATAGTTGTAATTTTGCTAGACCAAAAAAAGGTAACTATCATCTCTCTGCTCCAAATGTCTTGCTGTTTTATTGTTCCATATCAAATATTAGAAAGGATGTAAAGCTGAGTGCTATGATGCACTATTAGGCTGCTGCCCAACAAGCTGGTGATGAGTTTTAGTGTGTGAACATGTAGCATTTTTCCCTGATGTATCCTCCAGTCCCTACAGAAGTATGCCTGTAAATGTCCTTATTCTGCCTACTCATGAAACAAAACAGAAATGAACAGCAGGAAAATAAATGGTCATATGCTTATCTATGATTCATAATATGGAACAATATGATCTTAGCACCATCCTTCTCAGAAAATGACAGTAAGCCAAACTATGAGCAAACAGATGTAAACAAACCACATTGGTCAGATCTTGAAGTCTCAGGCAGGCAGGAGCTGTGGTGTAACATGCACTTTTGTGCAGAGCAGTGGCAGGCAGTGATTCCCTCCACCCAGCTGATCCGGCCCATAAAGGATGAAGCACTGCTCAGCGTCACATCTCTGAACCAAAGCTTCCAGTCTGCCCCTAGAGACGTTGTTGACAGAGAGGTCTTTGGACCTGTATCTTTTCCCTTCTTTGCATTGTTTGCACTGTGTTTAAATTTGACAGGGAGATATAAGGTGATTGACAGAACATGTTTAGCGATTGAAGTGTTAGTGTAAAAAATCTGTGAGCCATTGGTGCACACAACACAGCATTGTTCATTCTTACTGCTGGAAAAAAAAAAAGTTCTAAAGTCTGCTTCAGCTTTTTCTATACATCAGCCAAAATGATTTGCCAACTGCACATGAGGAGTAAACCCAGAATAAAACCAGAATATTGATAACTTCAGTTCATCCAAATTATAAAAGCTGTTAGACAGATGGATGCCTATTTTTTTACTTTCTCGTGTTCCTTTATTGTTATTGTGAAATAATGAGATTCTGTTATTCACAGACCAGCAGCTTTTATTTATACCACTTTAAACTTGGATTCCAAAATTTGTATATTATTTCATATCTTTTTAGTAATTTAAGAAATATGGTTTTGTTTCTCTGCATTAGTTTTTATGAATGCAAATGCAAAAGCTTTCCTAAAATACATATTAATGTTTTGTTTTCTCTTTAATTGGACCCTGTTTATCTGTATTTACTCCAGATCTTGTTCATAGATGCTGTTGTTTTTTGCCTTTCCCTCACAGAGGTCTGGAAGTGCTTAGAGTTAGCAACAAATCTTGTGTCTATTTCATTATGGGGAATTTAAACACATTTGACATATCTGTTCCATTCATAACATTTTGAAAAATCGCGATGAGGCTTTGCAAACATTCAGCAAGTTCCTTCACTGAAAAGGGACCCTTGATCTACCAGTCTTAGTCCAGGCTTTATCACCAAAGAGAAAATTATCTGTAATAAAATGGCACAGGGAGGTTGCTGCTTTATAAATTCTATTTTTTCTGATTGTAGTTTATGAAAACATCATGTTGCATTCCAATTAGTTGCTACCTATGAGTTCCTGCAGTTTTCATAAGCACATAAATACAAAATGCATGCAAATGTGTTTTCTTGTTCCTGTTTGTTTTCCTTAATCCTTTTCTGGCGATAATGTATTCACACAATATAACTCAAACCCTTCTGCTTTAATACATGTTGCTTTCATATATTTTTCTACTACTTATCCCAAGGGGAAATAAAGTCTATTCCAGCTTCTGTTTCTGAAAGTATTTAAGGCATTGAATAGGTGTGTTTCAATGAGATTAGGATAGATAAAATATATTAATGATACCTAGGTAACTCACATGCCATTTTCCACCATGAAACTAGAAACACTGAGTCTAAGGCTCAGATTCGTAAAGTTCACCCTTTTCTTCCCCATAGGAAAACATGATGAATTAGTGAAAAAGAATGTAATTTATTTCTATTTATTAGATTCTGGAAAATTCCTCTTCTTTCATTAGATGCATTAAGAATAACCAGAAAAACCTTGATTTTTATGGGTGTGAGTGTTGTTTTGGACATAAAGTGTACACCATTCCAACAGGTAGTTGTAAAAAAGAACCTAAACAGCCTAGACATCTATGTAACAAATTTATTAATCTCCTCTCTACTATGCATTTTACTCAAAGCAATATGCTGTGCTATATCTTATATGTGACAAACTGGTACATAAAGTACTGAACATAGAAAAGTATATACACTACATGGAAAAGTAATTTAAGTATGTAGTACAAGAATAACACTGAAAACTGATTAATCAATTTTGTGTGATGCTGTAGTTATTCTACTGTGTTGAAATTCTTAGAGGAAAGAGAGGAGGAGCTCAGACATCTTGGGTACTTTTCATAGTGAGGTATACTGGGATGGATGAGGGAAGTTTATATGGATACTATTTGTGTCAAAGAGTAAATGTATTGTAAAACCTGAAACTCACACAATCATTAGTATGAACTAGAAAAACCAGAGACAAAGATGGCTTAGTCCCCAAATCCTATCTCATTTTGGTATTATTAGTGCTTTCCTTTTATTCTCAGGTTTCATTCACCCTTGTCAAAGAAGTTCCCTAATAGTTTAAAAATTAGCTCTATGTGATGATTTCCCCTTGGAATGTATTTCCTATAAGGTACATAGAGCAGGATTTTCAGGAGAAGCTGTGGTAAGCACTGTCATTATGAAGGAAGGCCATCCCATGAGACCAGCTCATCAAGGTTAGGAAGGAGGCATCTGAATAAATTAGAATGCACCCAGGAGACTGCATTAGATTAAGTGTGACAACTCAGTGGCAAGTTAAACTAAAAATAAAGCTGTTGACATAACAGAATAAAAATAATAAAAATTTTATGTTGTATGAAGAATTACACATATCAGTTTCCACCATATGGGACAAAGAGATGGAATATCATTGCAAGCATGATGATACTGAAATGTTCATGCTCAGCTCTTCCTAAATCAGTCAGGCTTTGACTGAAAAAGTAATATGAAATGAAATACACTTATGTGGACAGAAATAAGTTAATTTGGAAAAATATTTTTTTCCTACTCCTAATTAAAGCAGTGTAGTTTAAAATTTCATTGCAGGAAATTTAGATTTTTGGAGGACAGTAATTAACTGATTTTAATTTTTTGCTAGCTGTGCTTGTTGCTACATTTCTATTTTCTAAGGCTTCCAAGAATTGCAACTACAGGATTTTCTTATTGATAAAAACATGAATAATAATTTATTGATGGGGGGTGGAAAGGCCATTGTATTTTATTCTGTCTGTGGGCTAGGGTATAATCCTGAAAAGTTGGAATTTGTTCTGTAGGTAGGAAAAGACTTTTGAAATAATTGCAGATTTGAAAATCAGTGCTCTGTTCTCTGATTTAACGATCATTTTTTTTTTTTAAATTCATATGCACTGAAATCTATTAGTTGAATAGTCACTGAGGCCAGTGAACTGAACCATACTGAATGCTTGGAATTTAATTATCTTAAATGCCTTATGTTTATATGCAGTAGTTTGGCACAAATTTGATTATATAAATAGTAAATTGTTCAGTTAAAGCACTGTTAATAACTGAATAATGGAATAAATTAGTGAGGTTTTGAAATAATTTATCCAATGACTGAAAAAGCAAAGAAGGTTTTAGTAATACACAACTTCAGACAAAAGTTAAAAACCCCAAAAAGATGAAGAAAAATGTGTAAACTTAGGAAAGTTCTAGAACTACATGTGTATGAGTATCACGTTGGTTTAAGGTTGTTGGTAGAATCACAAAGTGCCTTTGCTAGTGGAGACACTCCCATGAACATGCCTGCTGCAAAACCACTTTTTATCAGGTGAATCAGGATATAAATGGAAAGAAATAGGTACTTTTAAAGATATATTTAGTAGAACCTCTATGTATGCCTCTTTTCCACACATAAAAATGGTGACCTAGAAACGCCTGTTTGTCTCCACTGTCTCAGAAGGAAGCCTGGCATAATCGAGTCCGATTTTTTTAAATGTCCTGTTTTGAGTACTGAACTGCTAAGCAAAGGAAGGGGTTTGTATCCAATGACAAGAGTTATTTACAGTGATTTAAGTGGCATTTGTTCCCTCTTGCTCATTCCTGTCCCATATCCACTCTTTGAATGTACTGTCCAACTATTTGTGTGAACACAAGATGAGAAAGTTCCCTTAATCCTAATAAAAGTTAAGCCTGAAAAATATTTGATTTTTGCCATATTAGTTCCTTAGTCAAGTTCACATCTGTTTTCAGAAAATTTTGAATAAATGGACAAGAAGGCAGAGGCTTTTTGTGCTGGTATTTTTGCCAGAAAAGTACAGGTGAAACCAGAGACCATGATGAAGAGGCTTACAATTATGTGTTCTTTTGGGGAAGGAGAGGGGAATAAAGAGCCATCAGCCTTCATGGAAATCACAGAAATAGAGTGACACGGAATTGCAGACCTTTGTGATCAAAGTATTTTAGGATTCACTGGGTTTTAATGGCTTAAACATTTTTCACTGTTGTCTGACATATATTGAGCAATCTGTGGCATATTAATTCTCTTTGTCCCTTCTACAAGTGTGTCAACCAGAGGCTTAATCATGTTAATTAAAAAAAAAAAAAAATCCAAAAAACACACAGCAATACCAACACACTAATTTTCAGTATGAATAAGCCTGGACTAGGTTAGAGACAATTAGGAAAATATGAATATTTCCATTTAGTTGGTCATGGTGAAGCATCTGATGGGAGTACTTAAAGATCCATCCAAAATAATCTTTGACCTATACGTTACTATTGTGAGACTCTGCAGAGGACAGGGAAAATCCCACAGGACTGAAGAAGCAGCAGCATAATTCATAGCCTGGGAAACTTTCAGTGGATCCCAGTATTTTCCATACTGACATTGATACAGAGGGGACAGGTATGAAACTGAAGATGAAGTAAGGCTAAGAAGAGTTGCAAATTCTGTGAAGAGCGTAATAAGAATTCCTAATACAGTTGAAAATGGGCTGTCTAAAACCAATAAGATAAATCTAATAAAGACAAGAACAAAACTCTACTTTTAGTAGGAAGAAATATCACAAATACATGAACAAAAAAAGCCCTGCATCAATAAGGGAGAACGGTATCTGAGGCTATAATGTACATGAGTTCCATGTAAATTAACAGTACAATATGGTTTCAAAGGAGACAAATCTCTTTCCTAGATTAACAGACACTTTATAAGAAGGCTGTTATTTCATGTGCATTCACTGCTATTAGGATCTCAGCTAGAATTGTGTGTCCCTCTTTTGAGAAAATCTGCTTTAGGAATGGTATAGACTATTGAAAGACAGTGCTGTTATGAATAACAAGAATGGCCTGTGGGGGGGAAAAAAAAAAAAATTAGGCTTCATTGCTCAAAAATACAGAAGATTGTAGGGAGATATGAGAACTGTCATCCAAACTATGGAAGACCATTCTGCAGAAATCCATCTATTGCTATGGGAAAGGATAGTAAGAGACCCAGTACATTTTCTGTATTTAGGGAAATTTTTCACTCATTGCAAAGATACTCAAATAGAGGGAAAATAAAGTTTGGAAGGTTATCAAATTTCGTTACCTAAATATTTTAGAAATCTTTTTTAAGGAACTTTTTTATGCATAAGGGGTTGGATTAGGCTCAAAGGGTTTTGCATCCTGCCTGAAAGGGTAGTTGTAGAGGATACTGTTTCTGTGAAGCATGATTTGAATTTAAAGATTTAGCTCTGAGTTGATGACAGTGACCAGGTTATGAGTTTGATTTAGAGCTAAGATGTCAATATAGTTTAGAATTACTAAAAAGGCGTTAACAGGGAGAGTTTGTGGCAGAGAGGGAAAACTAAATTTTGTGTGGGATAAGCTGCAGGCAATGGCTGAATATTGTCAGCATTAGATGTCAAAAGTGCAGGGTCATTAGAATAAAAATTGTAGGAATAGCAGAACCAGTGCAAAATGTTAAATTCAGGGGTTTCAGAACTGCTGTAAACCACTTCACTGGTAAAGATTATGAGTGCATCCACTATAGATTACACATCTGTCTGCAAATTTTGAGCCAAAATATGAAAAGATACCAGCACTGAATAGTGTAGCATTCTAATGCATTTTAACTGAATACATTTGGTAAATGCACTGAAATAAAATTTAACTAGAGACAATAAATTTTACAGCAAATTATTTGAAATAAACAGGAAACCACAAAGCATCACAGTTTTAGAATATGAACAGCTAGTTTGCAATCCAATCAAGTATCTTGATTTAGACTGTGATAGAAACCCAACTCATTTCTTTGTTCCATCTCCCTTGTCATACTGTAGAATGAAAGACAACACTCAAACGGATTTACCTAGGTGTGAAAAATAGTACAAGTCATATTCAGGCCTTTATCACTTTCTTCTTTAAAATGAAATAAAATCTCAGACCTTAGTAACTGCTGAACATGGGGGCAGTTTCAGCTCTGACAAGGCCACAGAAATCTCAAAAGAATTGAGAGGGCTTCCTATTATGGGAACCACTTGGGGAAATTCTTTGTGAAAACTAATAGTTCAAGAAGTGCTTCTCTTAGTTTACATTTGCTTATCTACAAAGGCAAATTGTCCTCATGCTGTTGTGATTCAAGCAATATGTGCAAGAATAATTGTATTCCCTATTGTGGCTAAGAAATCGTAGAGCTATGTGTTGGTGCTGATGCATGTATACGTAAGTATATGTATGTATTTCTCTGTCTATACAGAGATTTATTAACCTGGAAAGAATCCAGCATAAACTATGGCCTTTTCTTTTTTCCACTCTGGTTTACATGCAGTAACACATATGGCTGTTCTGCCATAGCACTTCTAGGTAATGCTCCTACATATGGAAAACATGAGGAAGAGTGCTGATTTCTTGGAATTTTGCCTTGTGTTCTTAGCACAAGAAAAGAGGGGGCTGTGTGTGTCAGGATATATACTTTTTTTTCCTTGCTTTTAGATGAAGCAGAAGTAAATTTATTGCACAGTCCAGAGGAGGTCACAAGGGAATGTTTATCTTTTCCATTGATCTCTGACATATATACCGTATGTATTTTTCTAGCCCTTTCTTACTGCATTTTAAAGTGTTTCCTTGGGAGTTATGGTATTTGTATGCAGTGAAACTGAAGCAGTAGCTGTAGAAAAGAACATCTGGCCCTCTTCGGAAGCAGTATTTTTCTCAAAATTGTATGTAATATCCAATAATGATTTCTGTCTAGTGAAAGATTAAGTGAGCACTGATTAGGAGCTGTGTGTATTTTAGATTAATTATGTCTTGTGGGCAGTGTAGCATATGCTTCAGTGTACAGAATGCTAAATTTAAGGATACAGAAATTGCCTCTTAAGAGCAAATCAAAGTCACAGCAGCAAAGTGATCTTAATTCCATCTGCTGTCAGGAAAGAACCTAATATAAGCCAATCAAAATTTAGAGGTCTCCCGATGACTTGCCACTGGTGCTAGGTTAATAGTCGGACTTCATGATCTTAAAAGGTCTTTCCCAACAGAAATTATTCTATTATTTTACGATACTATAGTTTCTTGCTTTATTACAATTGTCATCTGTAACCAAGTGGTTTGTAGGCAGTACAACCACAGATTCTACTGAGTTTCTTCAAACTTACATTTTCAAGTTAATAAGATGATCTGATACTGGGTGTTGTTGGATTTATTATTTCCTTTTTCATATCATAGTTTTCTTTTTTTTGTGTGTGTGTTCTTTTTTCTCCTAATATGGAAAAAATAATGTAATGATCTATTCCAGTGATCTTCAGTCTCATAGCCATTTATTTAATTTATCCAGTTTTCTCTTTTTTTCCATGCATAGAAAGTACTCCTTCCTGAAAAATTCTCACAGGAACATTGAACTTCATGTCTATATCCATTCTGGTGGGAACATTGGAGGCAATGAATATTGAACAGCTAAGCAATAGCTTATAAATACATGAAAAAATCAATAAAAAATATCTTGTATCATCACAGATAATGAAAGTTTTTTCCTTTTTCTTTCAGCTAAGGATTAGCATGTATTCACATCTAATGGCAGTTGTTATTTTAAAATTAAGTAGGGAGTTCTTGTGGAAACAATCCCAATCAGTCCCTTTTCCCCAAATTTGGCATGTTTTCCTCCCTCCAAAACCTGTGTTTGTAACATGGCTGATTTAAATCAAAAGTAATGCTTGCTGCATTCCTGAGGCATCTAGTACAAGACTTCAGAGGTTATGCATATGTTTGTTATACTGCTGCAAATGAACTAGAGAATGTGCTGATACTTGGGTTTATTTATATCCTAGCTTTGATTATTAAAGCATCTCAACCATTTAGCTTCACCTGACTGAGAGACATCTGTGAAAGGATGATTGAAGCTAGAGCTTGACACATGCGCTACGTTCCCAGAGCAGGTTGTGTGGCAGTGAAAGGGGATTGTGATGACCCTGGGAGGGTTGTTCTTCACAAACTGGAAAGCAGGAGGTGAATGTGTGGTGAGGAGTATTAGTTAGTGTCCCTGCTCTGTAGCTTGGAATGGGTAGCGTGTCACAGAGTAGATTTTCTTGCGATCTTAAGGGCCTGTGGTAGAGCTCTGCTGGCATTTCGGTATTGACCGATGTCATGTAAAGGGTCATGTAAAGGGATGTAGACAGAAGGGCACAGTAAACAGAAGGACTCAACTTCAGCTGCATAAATAATCTACATTCAATGCATAAGGATAGAAGTCAAAACCTACAACTTCTCTCTTGGCTCAAGAAATGCCTTTCTTTAAGTCCTATCAGTGCCATGTATAGGAAGAAGAGAGAGACTACAATCTGGGCCAGCCCATTTTTGCATTCAAAACGGAAACCTTTACAACCCACTATTTGTGATAGTATTGAACACCCATATTTGGCCACTCCAGAGCTCTCTGTCTCCCTCCATCTCTTCACAGATCCAGCATGGAGACATGCTTCGTCCTGTGCATCCTTGGGAGGTTACTGAGTTACTAAAAAACGGAGCAATGAGAGACCTTTAAAAAGTTTTTTAGTTGAATAGAATAAATGTTAGAGCAATTTTTCTTTCAATTCCCAAATGATTACATCTATGATCATTTCAGAATTGAAGCAGGAGAGAGCTATGCCTTATGACCCAGCAAATACTGGTTTTGCTATTATCTGTGAAAGGCTGTAGGTTTTGGACTCATGAGACAGCGAAGGCCAGCATGATGTTTGTTTTATTGTCTACTGGCCAAGTGTCTCACCTTTGTGTGGGCTGAAGCTCTGTGAAGAGTATGAATGATAAATGTCTGGACTAGGTGATCTTCCATCTCGCATGATCCTGTGACTGTGACAAGGTGGTCAGTGAGTAATCAAGTGTCTAGAACATATGAATCAAAATTTTCAAGTTGTTTCCTACTGATGGCATAACTATGCCTGCCTCAAGACTTTTAATGGATACTTAAGAATCAAATGCATTTTGTTTTAATGCATCAACATCATCTGTGTCCCAGAATCTGGAGAATTTAAAAAAAAGTTCCTAAGGAGAGAGACTTACTAATCATGCCACATATGACTAGATCTCTCTCATAGAGTGTGTCCTTTGACATATTGCAGAGCACATAAAGGTACTTGCTGCGCTGCTTGCCTTTGCACATGTCAAAAACTGCCTGAACCTAAATACAGAGATTAGTCATTTTCTGTGTCCTCAGAGCATCATTTGGGATCCCTTCAGGACACAGGCACTAGCTTTCTGAAGCTGTCATAAGGTGAATGGAAGAAAGCATTTACTGAGCCATTATCAGATTAAGCATCTAGGGAGGAGTCCAGGAGTTAGGAAAGTGAAACAATGCCAAAATTTGAAAAGGTTTTTTCTTATTGGCATTAGGCCAACATATTGTACTCAAAACAAGTGTGCTTGGATTTGAATTTTCTACCCTATGCTGTAATCACTAGAAAGAAAGGAGCATTTCAAGACTGTGTTGATCTTACCACTGTATTGCTTTATTTAAGTAACAGAATACTTTTTCATAAACAGCTCAGCATTATAAGAAACTCCAGACATGCCTTCATGAGTTTCACTGCACTAGCAGCTGTCTTGGGACCCAGAGCCCTGCATGCCACACAACCTTGTTGCAGTCCTTCCCTGCAAAATCATCCTTTGTATGTACCCTGATGTGAGGACTGGATTCCACAGCAGTCTTTCAGCTAACAGATGGGCTTGTAATGCTTGGTGGGGGCTATTACCCTGCAGACACAGGCAAAATACCTAAACATTGCAAACTGCTGTCCAAGGCAGACATGCTTGGTGAATCTAAACTCTGTAAAAGTTTCCATAGAATAAAGGGATTTCTGTTAAATCAACCTGAATTTTCCATGTAAGGTTGTGGGTTTGATCCCTGTACGGGATCACTTAAGAGCTGGGTCCCTTCCAAATGAGAATATTCTGTGATTCTGTGAAATGCCCTGAAAAGCAGAGGCATTCTTAATTTTCACACAGGTACTCCCTCTGGTCCGAGTCTCTCTCTTTTCCAATCTGTAGTAAATAAGTTGCTTTTCGAGAAAGCTGCAAGGCTTGATACGTGGTTTATCACCTGATTTATCACCTAGTGTTGAGTGTCCATGTCTCTAAAATGATGTGTTCACTTATAATGATACTTCACAGATAGTGGTAATGCTCCTTAGGGGCTCTGAATTATAATATTCTTAAGTAATATAACTTAATGTGATGACTAATTTTATATGGGAAAATATTGTAGAATCACAGAATTATTTAGGTTGGAAAAGACTGTTAAGATGAAGTCCAACTGTTAACCTAACACATGCATCATCAATATTACATTCTTCTTCAAATTAAATCAGTCTAACCCTTGGAAAAGCACCAAAACCATGATGGTAATATTATTTTTAAAAAAACAGATTTCCAAGTATAGATAATAAATACCATGTATACGTTGTATTTATTTTATATATGTAATAGCCCACGTCAGTGAAGCTAGCTTTAGATCATAGAAGGTATTACAGTCTCTTTTAAATGAAGTCTCTCATTTAAGTAACAACAGACAGGAGCTATATATATATATATTTTTTTTTTTTTCAAGTACTAGAAGACAGGAGCTTTTTTCAGGTTTGCAGGAGGGCATTTTAGACTTGATACTAAAACATGTTATTTGGTTGTATCATGTCATGTGTCATATCTTTATTGTTACAAGAATTTGTGAGTCTGTACTGTAGCATAGAAGCTTTCTGGAAGGCAAGTTTGTTTAATAAATGTCCTGTATGCTTTTTGAGAACATTACTTGGTACCAGGGTTTTCATAACTCTTTTGCTCTTCCTTCCTCTGTCCCATTCCTCTCCATTTTATTTTGTTGTAGAGTTCTGGTTAAAGTTTATTAGAAATGGAATTTCAGCTGCACTGTATGCTGAGGTAAACACATATTTAATTTCTGTGAGTCTTATTTTAAAGGCAGAATTCATTCTGCTTTTTCATATAATGCTGTCAGACTGATAACTATGGAAGGAGACCAGCTTCCTGGTCTCCTTCATATAATGGAATAGTGATCTGCATTTGGCAGGAAAAAAGCAAGCACTTTCCCTGTGCAGAGATAACCACACAGCTGCCTGCCCTCTGAGCTGATACTGCTGAAGAGGTTTCTTTTGCTTGGGTTCTTTTTGGCTTAATCAATTGATCTTTGTCTGGATACAGTCCTGTTCGATTTAATGTTGAAACCTTGGATTCAAGAGTCAGGAACATTTCCTGTAGCAGTTTCCTGTAACCAGACTGTGAAAATCTGAGTAGAAAACCCTTTACCCTATTGACAAACCAGCCAGTTGTGTCTCACAAGAGCTATTAGAGGCTTCCTCCTGCTAGTCTGAAAAGCCTTTACATAATGGGGTGGAAAACCACTTTGTCAAAGGGCACAAATACCTCTTCAGAGAATTCTGAAAATAGCAACCTTCCTTCCTCATCTGCAGCACAGTAGGGGCAAGCTCAGCAATTACTATGATGACTAAAGTGCTGATAAAACAGCACTACTCGCCATAAGGAGTCTTGTAAATAAAGATCTCCAAGGCTGTCCCAGTCTTGTGTGAGGTAGCTACAGCAATAATCCCAGATCTGCTAGCAGAATGCAACACCCTCATGTCAGATAAGACTGAAAACATGATTTATATTTACTGTAGAACCTATTTTCCTACTGTGTTATCCCTAACTTAGAAAGGGCAGAATGTATGTACTTTGAAATGTTAACTGAGGCTAGAGATGAATTGCCATTGGCAAACCATTCTGACCATAGACTTTTATTTCAGTCACTTGAGTCATTCCTGGCTAGGTTTTCCAAGACTCAGTGAATATGCTGGATGCTGGTACATGCTCCTATTGCTGCCTACACTTTTATCCATCTGTTACCATGGCACTATTCCTACTTAGAAGTTGGTCAGACCATTACACTAGGTAAGAGGTGCCGAGGGAGTGTGGATTTAGACATTTACAAAAGCTCTTCTGCAGGCTATCTCTGCTCTGAGGTAGGATTGCCACACTGATGCCACATGCTTCCTCACCTCATGACATCTGTTGATGCTGAAATGCCAAATAAAAGCCCTGTGTAAATACAAAATGGACCTCTCTCTTGCTTGTAGATGTTGAAAAAATTTAATTGCAACAGATACATTTCATGAGATCACCTCCTTTTCCAAATACAGAATCACCTTGCTGTTGTTTTAAGACAGTTTTATGACTCAGAATGTCAGCCAGTAAGTCTATTGGTTCAAGAAAGTTTGTATTGATCCTGAGTCACCTAGGCTCAGTAGCTATCTTCATTAAGACATATGTACCTCAAGGAGATTGATAACTAAGTCTTGTTGCTACAGATCATCAGCATGCAGTTGTTTGATTATAATTTCATCACAGAACAGTGTTTTTGTTGCATTATCCCATATTTCTCATATTTGATTTTAGTTTTTTTCTTGGCCAATTCCTTTACTTGATCAGTTTGCTCAAACTAATTACTTGGTAAATGATTAAGTTATTTTAGAGTAAGTTCTAAAAGTGCTCAAATATATGATCAAATGTGAGTTGAATTTTAGCAGCTTGACAAATCAAAGATCAGTTGAGCTGTGGTACCTATCCATATAATCAAGTACCCACCCTACTCAATTAGAGCACCCTCAGTAAATTCACAGATGACACCAAACTGGGTGGGAATGTTCATATGCTGGAGGGTAGAAAGGCTCTGGAGGGATCTGAAAAAGCTGGATCATTGGGCTAGCATCAGTGATATGAGGTTTCACAAGTGAAGTGCCAGGTCCTGTCCTTGGGTGACAACAACTCCATGCAATATTCCAGGCTTGGGGATGAGTGGCTGGAAAGTGGCCTGGTGGAAAAAGACTTGGGGATGCTGGTTGAGAGCTGTCTGAAGCCAGTGTGTGCCCTGGTGGCCAAGAAGGCTGTATCAGCAATAGTGTGGCCAGCAGGACCAGGGCAGTTCTAGGCCCCTCACTACAAGAAAGATGTTGAGGTGCTGGAGAGAGTTCAGAGAAGGGAACAGAGCTGGGGAAGGGTCTGGAGCAAAAGTCTAATGAGGAGCAGCTGAGGGAGCTGGGGGTGTTTAACCTGGAGAAAAGGAGGCTCAGGAGGGACCTTATCACTCTCTACAACTCCCTGAAAGGAGTTTTAATGAGATGGGGGTTGGTCTCTTCTCCCAAGTGACAAGTGATAGAATGACAAGAAACAGCCTCAAGTTGCACTAGGGAAGGTTTAGATTGGGTGTCAGGAAAAATTCCTTCACCAAAAGGGATGTCGTGCTTTGGAACAGGATGTCCAGGGAAGTGTTGGAGTCAACATGCCTCGAGGTATTTGAAAGATGTTTAGATGTGACAATTGAGGACATAGTTTAGTGGTGGACTTGGATTGTTTAACAGTTGGATTCTATGACTTCAAAGGTATTTTTCAACTTGAACATTTCTATGATTCCGTATTGAATCTCCAGTCTTAAATGACTGCAAAGAAATTAGTATGACATTTTCATGAGTTAGCTTATGTCATCATAACAGCATTAACTCATGATAAGACAACTTTAAATGTTAGAACTATGACCACAAGTATGACTGACATGTTTTAAAGTTCAGTCAGAATGGGAATGGACATTTAGTCATGTGGCTTGGCTACATTGGAATCTAAGTTCAGCACACAGTAACTTGGTTGCTTATAATGATATTCTCAGCTCACTTTGTATTAAAATGCTCTAAACATTGGTAGAAGTAGTGTAATCACAAGGAACTATTGTGTTTTAATTTGTAATGCAGTGGGCTGAAAGTGTGCATGCTGGTAGTTACATGAGCTTATCTAATGAGAGCTTCTTTGTTAAGCAGCATATCATGATTGTGTTCACCGATGTGTGTGAATCCTTGTATATAAATACTTACAGGAGTTTTCTCCTGTAACTTGGGATGTTTCTAACAAGTTTTTTCACTGCTGCTTCATAAACAGAAGTTGAACTGGAAATGTAACTGCTTTTTGCATCAAAGAATAATAAGACCTGTGAGATTGTATTTTAGATCTGATTTTCTATTCACTTATTTTCTGTCATTGTTTGTAGGATCATTTCTGGGGTGTCTTTGTTCTTATTTTTAATTATATTTGAGCCTTTTAACTCAGCATTATTACGATTTTAATTTAATATCTTAAAAAGAATTTGAAGTCACAGGTTGTACTATACTAGCTGTGCATTTTTAATACAAAGTTCAATGAAGAAATGGCAAGGATTTTGGATCAAATTTTGAGTTTTCTCATTCTGTTCCTGGTTCTCGCTGTGGCTTTTGAGACTGGGTGGGATTCAGATAAAGATTACTGTCTCTAAATTTAGTTGACTATGAATAGGTATCCAGCCTCCCTCGAGAGTAAGTGAAGATCCAGTCAAACCCCCTGATGGAGCCTGGAGAGGGAATTAGGTATCCTAGAGAGATACCAGTAAGAATACACTTTAGTGTGAGCTCTTGATAAGGTGAACTCAGAGCTCTAGACTAGGATCGAGGTGATGAAGTACCTAATACCATTCCAAGCATGTTAGGGTATCATTCTTTGCTTGCTTGTTTGCAATACAGAAGGCACAGGTCTTATGGAGATACTGGCTCATATCTTCCAGCTCCTTTTTGTGTATTTTGGAGTGTTAATGCATGTTTTTAAGTGAAAAGACTTCTCAGTAGATGGTGGTGTCTTGCACTTCTACGTTTGTGGCTTTTTCGCATTCTGGCAATATGAAAAAATTACATTATCATTATTTATTTCAAAGTATTTTCCCCAAAAAGAATCACTCAAAAAAATATTTCAACACAAAAAAAAGCTATTTCTTTACATGAACATGCACATTTCCCATTCCTATGCAGCAGTTTGTCAGTTAATCTTTGAGCACCACAATAATATTCCTTAAGTGTTCTGTTGGTTGACAGTTTCTATCAGTGTTAAGTAGTCATTTCTTTGCACATTGGTTGTTACTTCAGACACGCAAGATTAATCAGTGCCTTTCGTAACAGCCTTCTGGAAATGGAAGTTCTTAGTGCACTTATCTTCTTCTCTCACTGTTTTCTTCCTCCTTCTTTCTATGCATGTCAGTGAGAGACTGTCTGAAGAATTTATCTTTAATGGAAATGTTCCTGAATTAAATTAAATGCTTAAATAAACATCATGTAAGTTTTCTAGAGTGGAAGTGAATTAATATTTTCTGAATGCTGGCTAAACAAGAAAGTAAGATTACAGTTGGGCAGTAATTATAAAAACTACTCCATAGGAAAGAAAAATTTCACACTTTAGACATGACATGGAGAAAGATTCATTTGAAATAGGGCCTTTGAAAAGAAGCCTTTGCTACCTTAATCTCTAGACTTTTACAAAGCATTCCCAGGTCAGAGATTCTGGAATGCTTTAGAAAAGACAGTTTCATGTTTAATCTCTACCTGATTCAAGCAAAATTACCATGAAGTCTGGGGTGGATTAATTTATTTTTTTCTTTTTAGGATTATAATTTTCATATATAATTAACATTGTAGAAATGAGATAAAAATTCTATTTACATTCAAAAATATAAATGTAGCTCTTTGATATCTAAGGCTGCATTAGTATGTAGTCATTTGTTGATCATTTAGAGCAAGTGATAACAGAATTATTTATTAAAAATGTATCGCACAGACAGTTTGTCTCTTTCAGACCATAGGAACTAGACATATATTTATCATATTCCTTTTTTTACCCATTTAAAATAGTGTCCATGTCAATGGGCAAACATTTTATGATACAACAAATGATTAAGGTGGGAACATGTCACAGAGGTACTCAAGCCCTGTGAATGTCCATGAATAGGGCAGTGATTCCAGTTCTGGTGTACCTCAAAGAAACCTTAGATTTAATTTACCTCTTGCAGAAGTGAGCAAGAAATTTCTATAATCTGAAGTGATTTTCTCTGACCCTATTTTAACAGCAAGAAATATGTGTGAATTACTCTTTCAAGCTTCATTAAAAGCGTATCAGCAGATGGCTAAACCAGTGAAATCATGCTTCTGTCAGTCACTTTCTACAGGGGTAAAAAAAACCCAAAACCCCTAACTTGTCTGAGTAGTAACAAAGGAGATGCTAAACATTAATCTTTCCCTAGAATCTGGTAATTTCTTTGTCGTGTTCCCTGTTGATGCTAAGTGTTCTGTTCCTATGAATTACTGGGAAATTTCATTTTGTGTCATGTCAGACATTCAAATCTCAGTGCACTCTCTCAGTAAGACACTGTGCACTATACAAACTGTTTTCAGAGATATCTGATCACACTTTCTATTCATTCTGATGCGCCTCTGACTATGAATGCTGTGAGTGTTACTGGATTCTGCAGGTTTTGTGCTATAAGAATATACTAGTTTAGCTCTGATTTGTAATGGGAATAGTACATTCACACTGTTGTTTGCAGACAGATTAAAAAAGGTAAATATTCAAATGTTTTCATTGTTTATTGTTCTAAGTAGAAAAAACAGTGGTATACTCCAAAAGGTATACGCTACAAGGGAACTAGATAATGTAGAATAGTAAAATTGGCCATTTTTATTACAGTTTTTAACTTATTTTTTAAGTATGACTTATGACCATAGTTACGTTTCTTGTAAAGCCACATAAAATACAAGCTGATGCCTGTGTGTCTCTGAGTGTACTTGTAAAGCTGATTTGAATTTTACCTTCATTCAGAATCAGTTCTGTTAAAAAAATGCATAGTTAACTCTCTGCTCTTCAGTGACCTCTGAACTTCTCAGTGAACTTCATTTCAATGAGCCATGACTAACCTGACAAAAACAGCATGTTGTCAAGAAAGTTGCTATCCTAGAAGAGTGAATAAAAATAAAATAAAGTAAAATTTTCGTCTAGAGAAATGGCCTATGCTACAGATACATTCTGGGCTTGAAGTCTTATGGATTTGCAATAATACCTGAATGTTTCTGAAAAAGAGATTCCAAAATATTGTTTCCCTTAATTTTGCAGGATAATTTGATATAGTAAAATGAATCCATAGAAAATAGAAAAATAAATCTAAAATTGTATCTATAATATCTATATATCTAGAAATTCAGAAACTTTTGATTTACTTGTTCAGCTCCATATTCTTCCCCTGCTTTTAGGCTCTCATGCACAGTAGTTGACACTGAAGTGTTTAATCATTGTTTATTGGATTTTTCACTGTTTAAAGTCGACAGGTTTTCCAAATTATATGTAGGTATTACTGAAGACTTCCTCTACCTCTTGTGTATTTATTCAGGCAGGTAGCCAAGGTTGTCCTCTTTATTTTTCTTCATTGTGTGTTGTTTTTGGGCTGGATTTTTTGGTTTTTTGTTAGGGGATGGGGGGGGTTGCTGATTGTTATGGATTATTTTGGATTTTTTTCCTGAACAGCAGGATTTCTAATAGAAACTCTAATTGTGCAAGTTAAGTCTACAATTTCTTCTATACTGTTGCGTATTAGAGAGCTAAACTGAACAGCATGGTTTGTCTTTTACATTTGGTACTTCTCTCATAATGTTCTTATATTTCTGAATTTGGCTTAAATTTGTACATGCTAGAGACAGATTAAGTCCACAAAATCCAAATCCTGATTTCATGTAGTTGTTCTAGTAATAAGAGCCAATTGCAACATTCCAACCCTTTTCAGTACAGGTGTTTAATGAACTTAACAAAGATTCGCACCTACAGATCTTGAATGAAAATGGAGTCAGAGAATCATGGAAAAGTTCTCAAAGACATAAAACTATATTGTAACTCATTGCAAAAAGTTGTTCATACGAATAAATTGCAGAATTAAACAGGATTGAACAACATGGAAGTATGAGAATTTACAATTAAGTACCAATTTGCAAATTGTAACAATGACCAAGCTACATTCTTTTAAGAGCTGATCTGAAATGCAGATAATCCATGCTATGCTGTTTTAGATCTTATCATTAACTTGTGTCAAATTAAATATGAGTGAATTCATTCATAGTGTTCATTCAGAATTAAACTCTATTCTTTAATTAGAAGGAAGAATCTGTATTTATTTTCAGCTAGAGGGCTGAAGCTGGTCAGATATAAATATTGCCTTCAGTCTCTTTTAAAACATAGATTTCTCCTGAATACACGGAAATAGTTAATGTAATAATAATAAAAAAAAGTGTTACTGGTGGATTGAAATTATGTTCTTGTCCAACACAATGGATATAATGAGAACATAAGCAATATAAACTGTTGCTAATGAGTTGTGGAACAAGTTATAGACTGAAGCTGCTTATACTGTTGATCACTAGCATGTTTCCTGGTGTGTTCTTAGCACATAACAACTTATAATAATACAGGTCAGTTGATTGTCATAATTTGCATAATAGCTTGCAAAATAGTACCCACAGCCAGTCTGGATGGAGTCATTCTGGTTTAGGCTGAATTTCATTTAGGGGAAAGGGCTAGTAAAGCCTTACAGACAGGAGCTCTGCTGTGCCTCTTGAACTGAGTTTTAGAGAACAAACATGGACCCATTTGTTTTAAGATGTGGCCACGAAGCCCTGCCCATTAGGGAGACTGAGGGACCAAACCAAGGCGACTCATACTTTGAGAGGAAATGCTGTAGTGGCTAAGCAGAGTACAGATTTAACATCTTACTTTCTCTCTTAAAATGTTTTAGGCCTGTGTTGTATTAAATTTAAAGACAGATAAATAAGACAATGACTTGTGTTCATGAGAGGCATGCTTCCTTCATAGCCTGTGAAGTTAGTTGTACCTAGCTCAGCCATATGGTCAGGTGTTTCAAGTCAGGTAAGATTAATGTCCCACTGACATCAGTTCTCTTTTAGTTCAGGTGGCACTTGTGCACTTGAAGAAGGGGAGATCGATTTACAGTTCTGTGGTTCTTTGTTCTTTTTTGTATTTTCCAGAAGAGGGACTGAGCAGCCTTCAAAAGTTGTCCTTCTAGCACTTTCAAATTATTTTTTCCCATCATCTTTTTTTATTCAGTACTAAAGTGTGATCTGCCAAATTACCTATTTATAAAATTGAGTTGATTCCAAGTAAGAGTATGGTGAGTCCAGGTATTAAATTAGAATATTTAATTTTTTCTGTCAAGGTTGGATGGTGAATACTACTAGGCTACAGACCTAGAAACTTTAAATTTGCAGGTAAACAAACACACATACCCACACACACATCATGTCAAATACTCTCTTTAGCCACTCTGGGCTGAACAGATCTGATTAACTTTAGTTGAAGTCTGCTATCTGCAATTCAAATAATCTTTTTTTTTTTCACAGGTTCTTCACAGGAACAATTTGATTACCTTAAAATTTTTTGTATCTTAATTTTGAGTCATCTGTTTAGGATGAACTTCAACAGACCTACCTTAAATCACAATGAATCTTTCAGAGTTCAGAAGTGTTTTATGAGAAACACATAACTTCAAGATACCTGTCAGGATTTATTGGCATTTTTTTTTTCCAATGGCAATTATTGATGTGCATTGAAGCACGTTAACAGTTTTTAAATGTTACAACAGTCACCACTGTGCATCTCTTCTAGATGTGTATTGCCAAGTCAGCAATGCTCTTTATCACATCAAGACTGGAGAGTGTGTGTCATCCATAAGTCTTTTGGGTGGGGGGGCGGAGGGGGGAATAATAATTTTATTGCAACATTTTTAGAAAGCTAAATGGAGTTTCTGCAAGTTCTTTCTTTAACTTTGGTATTTAGAATGGCCACATTGTCTCTATGTAGAATTAAAAAAAGGCCTTAAGTAAGAGTCATATTCATAGATGAGAAATGATCTATACATTTTTTTCTGCCACTTTTCTGGAACACCATAGAAGGCAGGAGTTTTTAACATTTAGCATCAAACTTCTGGGACATTTCCTTTTCTACAAATACAAAATTGAATTTCCCCAAAATTAGTGTGGGCAGGGAGAAAGAGGAAATACAGATACTAAACCGGAGGTCAGTTTCTGGGTTTGTGTCTGGTTTGCTAAACAGTCTAAAATAAATCATAACTTCTCCAGTTACATTTGGACTATTCCACAGAATGCTATAATGTTCTTTTTCTTATGAGCATTGTGAATTAAAGTCTGAGCAGGACTCTAAAATCCTGAAACAAGCAAACTGTCTAAATGCAGCATCATCATCTGTGTAAGACAGAAGAAAGAATGGTGTAGTCTGAAAAAGGAAGAATATTTTAGAAAACATAAAGCAGGTCTGCAGAAACTGAGTCGATTTTATAATAAATAGCCTAGATCAGACAGAAAGGCTAAAGAAGAGATAAATATTTATTTGCACCTTACCTGTTGTGGGACCAGATTTTCTGGGGTTTTTTTTGCATCTGAACTCTGTAGATTACTAGTAAATCTCACCAGGTAAATGTGAGATTAAAATCAGATACTGCTTGCCTATCTAACTGATCTGTGCTCAGAGTGATAAACTGTCAGCCGTGAATGCTGGTCTAATTTATTCTTGAAAAAATGATTGTAAAAGGGATAGAAAATGGCAAATTCATAATGGCTTCTTGTCACATAGATTGTAATGAGAACAGAAAATATCACAAACTAATTTTTTTCTGGTGAAAATCATCAAGCTGTAATGAGAACAGAAAGTAGCACAAAATATGTACCACTTCTCTGAGCTTCCTAAAATGCAATCTCTCTGTTGCCCTCAAATGGCATTTTCCAGGTTCTCTTGGTCTGCTCATTCTACAGCAGGTTTTTTTGTTCTTTTAGCTGTTTCTAAGTGACTCATTAAAACTATGCACAGATTAAATAATGTACTGTGGTTGTGCAGTTTTTTCACAAGACATTTTAGAAATGTTTTATGCCTTTCATCATTGTAAAAAAAAAAAAAAAAAAAAAAAAAGTAAGATTATGACACTTTCCAGCTAAGCATGGAGAGTTTAAACTAAGTAGAATCAATCTGAGTTGGCTTGAGGAGGGTTGTGGGTGGTTTGGGGCAGCAAATATAAACTGCATTCACATTATTGAGTGGGATTTAAGGAAAGTAGCTTGAGTTTCAAATGCTGCATTATATTTAATATGACTTTTAATAATTTCTAGAACATCATTTATGTATTTTATCTACTTATAGTCTTTTTATTAAGACTGAGCATGATATATTTTATTATCTCCAGAAATTCTGGCAACTTGGTGAGTAAATTTCCTAATTGGTGGCACAATTGCACACATGCTCTGGATAGTCCTTTTGAAAAAAGATTTTCTGACATATTGATTAAAACAGATTCATATTAAAAAGAAGCTCTTAAAAAATTATATTTTGGCTCTGTAATTCTGTGATAATTTTTTAAACCTGCTTTTGCAGGCAGAATCTTTTTACAATAGATCAATGATGACATGTTTTTCAATTCAAACTGTCAAATATACAGCTTCCTAGAGAGTTCATCAGGTTTTAGAGAGGATGCTC